>NC_139707.1:25480224-25607724 GCF_964188405.1 Protomyctophum parallelum | reverse complement strand
AAGTGTCCATGTCTCTGAGACTCGACGGTCGTCCTAAATATTTTTACTTTGAACCTCTTACCGCCCAGTAAAGGACGCTGTCATCTGCTCGTCAGACAGGAAGGGTATTCAACCAATCAATCATAACGCGTTGTATATTTTAAAATATCTGCAAAATATGTTTCCATTCTTGCGAAGCAACTAGCCAGCTGTGCTTTGACTGCACAGGTAAAAACGAAAGTAGGGTCATTCTTTTGTACTCATTTTCAGAGCTTCCAAAGTACAGACCGTTAGGCAGAAGAATATAAAAGTTGTGGGAGCTGTCTCAAGACACTTGACTAGACGAAGTATAAATCAGGTTTAACGTTTCTTCCGTGCGGCCAGTCTGTCACGGAAACTCCAGCGAGACCACAGCAGCACTTCCACGTGCCTCTCTTAACAACACACAGTCTCCCACAGTCTCTGCCTTTAATTACCAGTGGTGGAAAGTAACTAAGTACATTTACTTAAGTACTGTACTTGAGTACAATTGTGATGTATTTGTACGTGGGCATTTCCAATTCCCAATACCTTTTCTTCTACTCCACTACATCTCAGAGACAGAAAATTTGAAAACTTGAGTTACTTTTGTAGATTTTGATTATCGTTATTACAAAACATACATTTTAGCCATTTGAGAATAGCCAATCTACAAGCTCACAATGTGTCGTGATAAGAAGCATTGTGAGCTTGTAGATCGGCTATTTTAGACTTTTAGACAGTTTACACGTTTGAAAACTTGTGAAACGAGACATTCTGTATAACGAGTTCTACTTTTGGTATTTGGTACATTATGATACCAATACTTTTGTACTTTTACTCATTATGAATTGCAGACTTTTAGTAGTTCTACATGGCAGTATTGATACTTTTACTTAAGTAAACTTGAGTAGCCTACTTTTTCCACCACTGTTTAATTACCACTCTCATTTCACAGCCACAAACACACCACCCTGAGAGGGATGGAGAGAGGGAGAAAGAAGCACAAAAAGAGGAGAAAGAGAGAGTGTATGAGACAGAAGAGGTGATAAAAAATAATAGGTGTTTTGAGTGTTAAGGGGGGGGGGGGGGGGGGGGGGAACAGACAGAAGAGAAAGCAGAAGCGTGTTTTCTGGGAAAGTACCAGGGAGCGGAAGTAAGTCGACAACAGGTGACATGTCGAGCCCCACAGGGTGAAAGTGACAAACATGTGAACGTGACAACTACTAATATAGAAGCTCTAAATCACAGGGTGAGTGGAAGTGCTGACATCCCAATATGTCTGCCTCGCCACTGAGGCAAATTGGCTTTTATGAGACTGCCTTGGAGGCAATTTACTGCAGCACTTAACAAAGCCTTCCTCTGTTTACAGCACTGTGCTCTTTCCATACTAGTCAGGCAATGGGCTCACCTCGCCCTAGCCAAAGATGGTCAGAAAGAAAAAAAACGCGAGCGCCATATTGGTAACGTCACTTAGCTTACTAAGAGCTGTTCCACCACAACGGTCTTGAAAAGGATTTGTGCCAAAATACTTGCCTAGCTGTTAACTCCTGCCTAGCCTGATAGTGAAGGCAACAACAATACAATTAATTTCAACCATAATTTTTTTTATAGACCTAAACCATTCATTAACAGTAGTAGAAATGGTCTCCGATGCTACCTGTTAAAAAGATAGGCATATTGAAAGAAAAGTGGTCAGGCTGCTCTCTTTCCCTGACCCTGCGAGTACTGCCTATAGGCAAGGCTGATATTCCCTGTAGTAAAACTACTCGTGTTTAAAACCGTTCCTGACGATAAGTGCTATAGTAAAAGCAGAATGGATTCAAAATGGAGATAAATTGTCTCCTCTTTTAATTGTACAGCTATTACCTCCATCTAAGCTCACCCACCCCAACTCTCCTTATGGATTAATGTACTGGAGTGGTGGCTCTCGATGCCAAGAGAAAATAAATAGTCTCCAAGTGCCCCACCACCCTCGGTTCTTCTGCCCCACTGTGCTAGCCTGTCCCAGCTTAACTTGTCCCTTGCTGTGGTAAACTGTAGGTCAGGCCGTCCTGATTGATAGTAGCTCTGAAAGGGTCTCACTTCTCTATGTGTCCCAAACGGCACATTGTCACAGCAGGAGAAGTAGCATTGGCTTTAGTGATGGTAGCAGTATTAGTGGCACCATTAGTTATGGTAGAGTAGTGCAACAGAAGCAGCAGTAGTCAAATTAACAGTGATAGTAGCAATATACAGTAGTAAGTAATGCTAGTACCAACTTGCACTACTACCAAGACAATAGAAGTATTCTGTGTCATTCGTTTTAAGATTCCACATAAAAGTTAGAAAGTAAACACGGAAATTAATAAATGAATACTTTTACTTTTACTGCAACAGCAAGACAGGCAAAATGAACAGCCAGTGTGTGTGTGTGTGTGCTATTATAACTAAGGCTCACCCAAAAAATGTGAATATTCAAAGCTTCGTTCGACGGCATGAAATTCAAACATGGCAAAAAAACCAAAAACAGTTTATTCAATTACTCATTATCCCCAAACCCAAACAGCCCTGTCGTCAAAGGCCAGTCGACTTAAACCCCCCCCCCCCCAAAAAAAACGGTCGAAGGTCTGCCCCAAGTATATCATACTAGCACTAGTATAACATCATCAGTCATAAGTTGCTGTCACTCACTCTCCTGTCCCCTCTCCTTGTTCTTCAGCTGTATGAGTTTGTGTTCCCGCTGCTGCTTCTCCATCTCCTGCTCGTGTCGATGACGCTCCAGCTTCCTCTGGTGTTCCAGCAGCTCCTGTTGGTGCTTCAGGGCCAGAAGGTCCTGTTGGTGCTGACCAGAGGGAAGGACCAGTGGAGGTGAAGCACAAGGGAGGATTAATAATCAATCTATAAATGCACCAACTCTCTGTCTGTGTGTAATCCACGTCATTCGGGAACCGGTCGTCCCCACCGACTTCAAATTTGACACACACGCTCCACGTCGCCACAGTGCCCGGTGGCGGTTTTTAGTCGACTAAATATCACAGCATTTTAGTCGACTAAACTACAGTTGATTTTGTCGACTGAAATATATTTTGGCAGGCCTTGATGGCTCCGTAATGGCTGATTTTAGACTTGGTTGCATGGTGAAAATAGCCGATCTACAAGCTCACAACGCGTTGCGCTGCACCGCGCCGCGTTGTGAGCTTGTAGATCTGCTATTTTCACCATGCAACCAAGCATAGTGACTTTTTGAGGTTTTTTTTTTTGTTGACAAAATTGTCAGTATATATTCAGTCTTAGTTTCAGACACCATAACTTAGTTATTATTTCATTTTAACCTTTTATTCAGATTTCGTCATTGAAAAGAAAAGGCAGTCGATTTTTCGTCACTACACACTTTCGTCACAACACAATTGGAGGATGTGGAGGGGTGGAGGGATGGAGTGATGCGGGAGAAGAGAGGGAAGAAGAAAGGGACGGGGGGTGAGAGAAGTGTCAAAAAAAAAGAAGGGAGAGAGAAGGCAGGGATGGAGAGAGCAAGGGAAATGGGAGTAGATAAGGAGAGGAATGTTGATGGCAGTTCGGAGGAAGGGCCAAAAAATTTGTTGGACGAGATGTATAAATAAAACAGATAAACAGATGGTGGGATAGATGGGGAGGGCAAAGATGGACATGAAAGATTACAGTTATAATCTCCACATCCTATTTCTTCTCTCACTCTTTCGCTGTGTGCTTACAAAGAGACCAGATAGATACCATTGCCTGCTCAAATCCCAACTCTTCGTTTTCTTTGGTTTGTTTTCTGATGAAATGGTGCTCGAGTCAACACATCAAAATGTTGTTTTGACTGCTTTGGTAATGCCATCCTGAGAGAGGGTTTGACCATAAACATTTGTGTCGGTTTGTTTTAAATGTCTTGACTTGGAAAATGAGAAATTTTAAACCTGTTGGTATTCCATTTGATGTTCCATGTGATTCTTTAATAAACAGAAGAGCCTAATATAATATGTAATTATATGCATGTTATCACTCTCATAATAGCAACTAATTTGTGTATATGGATGCTTTAAAATTACTTAAATCCAATAAATAAATAAAACATAAACAAAGCCAAACGCAGAGTGTACGTATCAGAGTACGAGAGTATCAGCAGGAAAATATAAATTCATATAAATACAGCAATAACATATAGGGTGTTGAGGTGACTTATGACAAATCAATAAAAGTTAATCTACAAGACATGGGACAATACCATCGACCTGGAGACCAAGCAGCCACGCTGATTGGAGGAGACACTGGAGGAGAGTTATTTTTAGCTTAGACCGCCTCTTGCTTATTGGGTGGCTGTGTGGTCGTGGCAACGCCAGCAAGGCCTTTTAGCAAGAGTGAATCACATAAGCATTACACATGCACGCACGCACTCACACACGCACGCACTCACACACGCGCACGCACACACTCACACACGCGCGTGTACACAACCACACACAGACACACACACACACACACACACACACACACACTCTCTGAGGAACTAGGTTCCCATGGAGATGGCAAAGCAGCAAAATACCGCTAACAGATCCAATTACACTACCGTACTCACATCATTTAAGTGTACACAAGCACACAGCATCCTCTCTTTCTTCCCATGATGCATTACTGCTGAGCACAGCCCTCACACACACACACACACACACACACACACACACACACACACACACACACACACACACACACACACACAGGTAAAAGAAATGTTGACAAAATGTTGGCCTGTTCACTCTCATTCAGCCCTCCTCTTACGGTGGTGCTCCTCATTCCTAATATAACAACAACTCTACACGTTAGAATGGGAGTTGCCGACAAATTCGGCTGCGGTCCGCGGAGCTCTGAATCTGTATTGAGAGATTAACCGCTGATTGACCACTGATTAACCACTAAACCCGATATTACACAGTAATTTTGTTGCACAATCACGGCATACAAAAATACTTCCTAACCTTCTAATCTGCACCCGTAGAATCTTTTGAGATGTGCGTGTTTCCTTTTGTATTCTATTTCTGATGAATCAGTTGAAGTCGTATCGGCCCAGCCCTAGAAGAGGACCCCCCCCCACCCTTCATGTCGTGTCCTTGCGTGTCCTTCCGTCCTCTCACCTCACCTTGACATGGTCGTGTAGCTGTGCTTCGTGCTGTCTGGACAGCTGTTCATGCTGCCTCTGGAACTCTGCGATCAGCAGCTGCCTCTGAAGCTGCTGCTTGTGTTTGAGGGTCAACAGCTCCTGCTGCAGCTGCTGTTCCTGGAGGCCTGCTGCCGATGGTGGAAAAAAGTACATCTACTTAAAGATAGGTATCGATACTGCAATGTAGAACTACTCTGTTGCAAGTAATACGTCTGGAATTCCACTTTTACTTGAGTAAAAAGTACAAAAGTATTGGTATCAAAATGTACTTTATGTACCGAAAGTAGTTATTGTGCAGAATTTCAAGTTTTCAAATGTATACTGTACAATAGGGCTGCAGTGTTTATTGTATGTTTTGTAATAATAATCAAAGTAACCTCTGAGATGTAGTGGAGCAGAAGTAATGGAAATTGGAAATACTCAAGTAAAGTACAAGTACCTCAAATTGTACTTAAGTACAGTATTTACTGTAAGTACCTATGCCTGCTGCAGACAGCAGAGAAATGCAACCGTAAGCTAAATTATTTTATTCTAATCGATGGAGTCGCCCTCCAAAAAGACCAGATCTACACGCTGACACAAAGCTTTGCACCCTCGTACAATGGAGTCACATTGGCACAGACTAGGGATGCTAATAATCATTAATCGAAACTCGTAAATTATTGCGGAATTTACAAGAGATGAATGTCTGTTGTTTGACACAAACAAATTAAGAAAAAAAGACTGATCTGATTTGGTCTACGTTTGAAAAAATATGAAAGATAGATATACCCTGACAACATAAGTGTGGTGTGTGCATAAAGTGATGCAAAGATATTATGTTCCCACACATTTTTACCAATGAATTTCCAAATCTTTTCCAGAATATTTAACCCAATTTCCAGACCTTAATATAACAATCATTCGGAGCAATAATGAGTCTCTTACTCCTACAGCAATACCCAAAGACAGACAGTGTAGTGTGGAAACTCCACATAATGCTAATGTTTACAAATAGCATGTACCGCCTGCACATGATGCTAATGTTTCTAAACAGCATGTACACACCTGCATAATATGATCTTTAAGATGGAACTACAGTATACCATTATTTCCAAATATTATGAAAGCACTGGATTGAGAAAAAAATAATAAGAATAAAGAAATCCAATCTATAGAAACGGTGAAGGTACAGTACTCACCCATCTGGCCTGCTCCATGGCCCGGCTCCGTGGAGGAAGCCGGAGAGGCAGCCGAGGTGGGCGGTGCAGGGTGGGCCGGCGGGGGCGCCATGCCAAAGGGGCTCTGTTGATGCTGCTGATGTTGCTGCTGCTGGTGCTGGTGGTGGTGGTGGTGGTGTTGGTGGTGGTGGTGCGGGTGGTGGTCTACGACACGCAGGTCCATGGGGAGGATGGCTGTGGTGGCCGGGGGCACCTGCATGGGCAGCGCCGCTGTGCTCACGTCCACTGGAGGAATGAGAAAAACTGGATATTACTGAATGCTATATCTATGGATATTTATACCGCTCGACAGAGTCGACACCAATCGACAAGCTCACAATGCATCGCCACGTGACACGATTGTAAGCTTGTAGATCTGTTATTTCTAATAATAATAATAATAATAAAACTTTATTTGTATAGCACCTTTCATGACATGAAATGCAGCTCAAAGTGCTTTACAGAGCAATGGAGAAAAAAAAGAAAAGAAAAGCAAGGCATAAACATTAAAAAACAAGAGCAGTAATGCAATACAGTGAGGACATGAATAACAAAAAAATAAAAGATCAATTAAAAGCACGTAAGTGTGTAGAAGTGGGTCTTGAGCTGTGCTTTAAAAATGTCTACAGAGGCTGCCTGTCGAAGGTACAGTGGGAGTTTGTTCCATGCCGTCGGCCCGTAGAAGCAAAAAGCTGCTTCCCCGTATTTTTTTGTTGCCATTTTTTAGGCACAGCGAGCAGGCCAGCAGTGGAAGACCTTAGGGGTGCGAGACCATTGAGAGCAATATAAATAATTAAAATAATTTTAAAATCAATCCTAAAAACAACCGGAATCCAGTGCAGTGAAGCCAAAACTGGAGTAATATGTTCTCTCATCTTAGTTCTAGTTAAAACTCTGGCTGCTGCATTTTGGACATGTTTTGGCTAACGGATGCTGGAGTACAATTGGTTAATGAATGCTATCTAAATCACTGGCTCTCAATGTGGGTCCTTGGTTTCAGGGGGTCCCCAGCTAAATGATAAAAAGATACACTAGGAACCAAATGGACACTTCAGGTCTACAACCGGAATGGTCCATTTGGTTCAATTTGTATACTTTCACAGTTAAATCAACATTGAGGATTTTACAGTACAAACTGGAAAAAGAAAGAAATTATATATATATATATATATATATATATATATATATAATAAAATCATAAAGAATGGCGGTCTGTGGCTTAATGCATATCAGACCGAGAGTCCTTGAAATGGAAAAGGTTGCCCACTTAACAACATTTAGTTGTTTGCTCGCTGAAAACAGTGCAAAAGGTTGTGACATATTAATAATCGAGCGTGGTAATTGCAGCCTTTCACTTTTTTTTCCTCCAAGAGCTAAAGGGTGTATATCCCACACAGTTTAATGCACACAACACAACACAACACAGCACGCACGCACCACGTACAAAAAACATATTAGCTTTGCACAATAAGCTCACATGTACAAGGCCACTCGCATCTTGTTCTATGGTGCTGAAGTGTTTGTGAACACATTGCATGCGTGGGTGACAGACTTGAAAATTCGACTCCATGTATGCAGTAGTAAGAAATGAATGGCTATGAATACGAATGTGACATGAATGTGTGTGTGGGTGTGTGTGTGTTTAGATTTATCTTTCACCCTGACAAAGGCAGCTTGTCTGTCCGGAACGTTGGTCTTGTCTTAGCTCTGGTCCATAGCGTTAACGCTGTGGTACTTTCAACTTCCTGCGCCCACATGAGCCTGTCGACTGCTGCAAAAATAAAAAGAACACTTTCGCTACTCACCAACCCAAAGACGGTTTTGTGGAGTTGAAAGCCTACTTTCCCTAGTGGACACACTTGCCAGAAAAGGTAATATTTCCCCAGAAAAAAACATATGTTTTAGTTACTCCACTGCGCTTATACTTGTGGTGGGGGCTCAGAGTGCGTCCACTAGGGAAAGTAGGCTTTTGACTCCGTCTTTGTATTGGTGAGTAGCGAAAGTGTTCTTTTTATTTTTGCAGCAGTCGACAAGCCTTTCATGCGTACGCAGGAAGTTGAAAGCACCATATTGTTAAGGAGACGTCCTCCAAACGCTATGGACCAGAGCTAGTCTGCATTTTGCGCGATGCAACACTTTTTGAGCTTGTTGATCAGCTATTTCTGCTATAAAAATGTGACGGATGAAATAGAGCAGCATTTTTCAACATGGAAACGATTATGACGATTATGCAATAATTGTGACGGGCCTAGTTAGTGCCTAGATTTAAACAACCACCTAGCCTGTCACACTAGTGTTGAGAGGCTTTGGGCTTAAGGAATGTGGGCTTTCCAGCGTGTCTTTGCAAACCACGAGGAAGGCTCCCGGTGTTGGTCACAGCCCTGCTGCTGTGCGCTTCCCACAGGGAGAACAATCCCCCCGGTAAGGTTCACACAAGGTCAGGCTGCAGAGAAGCCTCTCGTGCCTCCAGGCAGTAGGCATGTGCACCTGTGTGAATGTGTGTGTGTGTGTGTGTGTGTGTGTGTGTGTGTGTGTGTGTGTGTGTGTGTGTGTGTGTGTGTGTGTGTGTGTGTGTGTGTGTGTGTGAGAGAGAGAGAGAGTAGGGTATTTGAATGTGTGTTGGGTTGGTGTGTACAGTACATGCTTGAGTGAATGTGCACAGTGAAGCATACTTTTGACCCCAATAATAATAGGTTTGTCTCAGAGGGTTGCCGAGTTCACTAGTCGGGTAAGAATGGAATGAATCCTATAATGCTCGAGTTGAAAGGTTCCAAAGCACGAGGAACAAGCCCACAGTCTCTCCTGGGACTTCACGGGGAACACAACAAATAATGAACGAGTACACATCAAAATCACGAGTGTTAATTTAAGGCTGAGAGTATAAGAATTTATATATTTTTTACCATAGAGACCAAATGAATCACATTTTATGCAAAATAAAGGAATACATAGTAGGCTACTGAAAGACACGTGTACAGTATAATACTTTTCACCAGTGAAAACCACATTTGAGGCCATGGTTCTATGGAGATTGTACACTCCAGGTAAGGGAATGAGACTTTGCCCCCATGGTAAATGGTGCATTTATATAGCACCTTTATCCAAGGCGCTTTACATAGATTGTGCATTACATTCACCCATTCACACACCGATGGAGGCGGAAACCATGCAGGCACCAACCAGCACAACATGAGCAATTAGGGGTTCAGTGTCTTGCTCAAGGACACTTCCACACTAACTCTGAGGGAGCCCGGGTTCGAACAGGCAACCTTGCGGTTACCATCCGGCCACTCTATATCCTTAAGCCACCGCCGTCCGTCCACCATGTTATCCGTTCATGAGTGAGGAGCGGAAGAGCAGCCGGAGTTTGGAGCAGCGCACTGTCAGGACGAAAAGAGAGCTGAGCCAGTAGGCAAAGCTCTCCATATCCTACTCTCACCTATGTGAGATGAAGTGTGGGTTATGACTCAAAGAATAAGACTGCCCAAACAAGGCCAAATTGTTTTTGGTGGCTGGCATCTCCACTAGCATGTCTGAGAGGTCATTTTGACAGGTTTTTTATTTTATTTTGAAGTTTATTATATTTGCCCATGTAAATCTGAATATAAAAAAATATATTACCGGTAGTTGTTTTATGTTTATTTGACAGGGACAATACAAAAAACAATGTATGATTTATTTTTTAGTTGTATTGGATCTGATCAGCGTTGCATTGTGGTGTCACATGCATGTGTGCATCTGGTACAGTATGTGCACTCACTCACACATGCATGTGTGCATCTGGTATGTGCACTGATATGCACTCACTCACATTTGCAGGCAGTTTTTGCACATTCAAAACAACATGGGCAGACAGTAACTTTAATTTATGGCTTCATTTGCACTATTCTTACACTACACCCCCCACAGCACACACACACACACGAGTGGAATGATGCAACATGGCAACAGAGCAAAAACAATTCCCCAGCAACATGACTTTAGCAGTAGGGATTTGCTGACACACACACACACACACACACACACACACACACACACACACACACACACACACACCACAGTACTTCCAGTAAAGTGTGTGTGCACACGTGCCTGTGTGCATGTGCAGATACAAATATATTATGATGCAGTTTGAATTGATGTGCAGTGCGCAAGTGTAATGACTTCATTCACAGTATTAGGCCTACAGAAAATATTTACAAAAGGTGCATGTGCGTGCGTGCGCATGCGTGCTTGCGTGTGTGTAGGCTACAGTATGTACTGCATGCTCTGCTCTGCTGTACTGTAGCTTGTATATGTGATACTGATTGAGATCGATTCTCTGGGTCACCACACTAGCTCTGTTGCATCTGGCTGAGGTGAGGGACACAGCTCAGCCATAAACCATAAATCATATCACTATCACAACCCTGGGGACACGGACACACACAGACACACAGAAACAAATCTCCCTATCCATAGATAACCTAGGAAAACATGGAACATCCAAGATCTGTTGCAATTGACCATAATGCAGGCCACGGCCATCTTGCCAAAAGGTTAATGGCAGGGTGGTAACTAACCGCAATTTGCCATTGACCGCCCATACATGCAAACAGAAAAGTCCTATCCAGGGCTTGAAATTAACTTTTTCACATGGTAGCTGCACTGCTGCTACGGATTTCAAAATTAAAGAGCACCAGAAAACATTTAGGAGCACCCACCAACATTATTTTAAGGAGCACCAATATGTAATCGATTTTCTTTACATTAAAAAAAAACATTGTAACGGTGTCCAAATCCTTCTACCCTAATGGAAAGGGGCCACACAACCACATGGCCGTTTATCTCCTACCAAACCACTCCATTAGCACACATCTGTCCATGGACAAAAGAAATCAGCATGCCACAGGAATTCATCTGCACTACATTGCATCCCTGCAACCATATTTACTGTACACATATTGCTTTTGCGTGTCATACTGTTATTGCACAACATTTAGCTGCGATGCAAATTACATCACACTTTTCACATTCACCAACCCCTCCCCTTTTCACTACACACACACACACTACACTACACTACACTACACTACACTACACTACACTACAGTACAGTACAGTACAGTACAGTACAGTACAGTACAGTACAGTACAGTACAGTACAGTACAGTACAGTACAGTACAGTACAGTACAGTACAGTACAGGATGTGTACTGTACTGCACTGTACCGTACTTTACTGTACGGTTCTATACTGTACTGTACCGTGCTGTACCGCGTCCCCGTTTTTACTACACCGTTTCGCACCAGGAAGAGGAGGGAGGGGCAGGGGGCAAGGCGCCGGCCCTAGTTATAGTTAGTTATCGTCAAAACTCCTACCATTTTATGGTTTTATCCAGAATGAAAACATTCTCTGAGGAAAATGAGTTAGTGTACATTTCCTATAGCCTATAGCCACTATAATGTTTTACTAATATGCTACTGGCTATATTCTTCTTGGAAAAATATAAAAAGATACTCCTATGGAAAGGCTATATTATTTTACTTATATTGACCAAATATTATAATTTGGTATAGCCGTTGCATACATTTTATGTGTAGGCGGCTGTCGTGAAAGTTTATAATAGTTTCAACACTAAAGTAGTAGTCCTAGTAGTATATTGTGAATTAGCAAACTGGACATTTGGACTGAATGTTTCCTTTATCCAGTGTGCTACAGCACATTACAGTACAGTATGGTACAGTACGGTACGGTACAGTGAGTACAGTATGCTTTGACTAAATACATTTACAGTAAGACAAATTACCGCGATTAACAGAAGTGGGGAGGAGGCGGGACATCCACTTTACTTTACCCCAGGATCGTTCTCGGCACATCCTTTGCACACTGTATGACGGAAAAATTGTGAGAGGCAAACGTCAACAGTTTCAACAGTAATACAGTGAAAGAGTGCGTGTCTGCAACTAAGCTGTTGAAACATGGACACCAACTTCATTTAGTGAGGTTGGGATAAATCTACATCCCTGCATAAACATGATCCTCAAAGCTTTTTACAAACACAAAGCATTACCACAGATTATTTCCCTAAAATGACAACAAAACACAGTCGCTTAAAACCCAACAGAAGCCTAATCCTGCACAGTAAAATCCAGAGTGTTAATTTAACTCTGAAAGCTTTTAGAGTGATTTCGGAATGTATTGTGTGTGTATGATGTAAATCTAGGGCAACATCTCTTTCCACTCTTTCCACTTTTCAACACTAATTGTTCAAAATCAGTTAAGACACCAGTGTTTACTGTTTAATTAGATTAATTGTATTTATTCTCAGCACTGGGGAAAGTCACATTTGTAAGATTAGGAAAAGATTACAGTTGCTTAATAAAATTACAGGGGGAAATTATTTCAAGATGGTAGGTGATTTTGACATCTTTATTAACAATGTAACAAAAACTACATACAGCTGCACGCCTGCACACCACTGTCAAAAGGATAAAACGCCAAAGAAAACCAAATGCCTAGTTCCATTACGGCCCTTTAAATGAAATGTAAAATGTGTGAGTTACTTTATGTGCGTGCACGTGTGAGAGAGTGAGTGGGCGAGGGGATTTTATATTTAAAATAAAATCCATGTGAACAACTGAATTCTGGAATAACAATTGACTCCTGCTAAGATCAAGGTGAAAACCCTGCATATCACTGGGCCTCCCCCCGATGCCTCCCATCAATATCTCCTTTGAGGAGTGCCGCCTGGCACCATGCCAGGCCCTCTGCCATTATCGATAGCCCTGAAACCAGATGAGAGCGCCTCTGGCCTATCCCAGATGCCCTAGCCTCCCCCAGTGACCAATGAGAAGGAGTGATGGAGTTGTAGTGACTTGCTGAGATAGCCAATGGGATCTTTGGTACCGGGCAGAGTTTCAGCGCGGGGGTAACTTGACACCTCACTTTGGGACAGCAGATGGAGAAAGGGTGTGGTCCGACCCAACAGCCTGATGCTGCAGTACACACACACACACACACACACACACACACACACACACACACACACACACACACACACACACACACACACACACACACAGTTTAGGGACAATTACAGTTCTGGACACAGGTTTAAGCGCTAGATTAAACCAGTGATTCTCAAACCGTTTCATGTGATGGACTTCCAAATATCAGAACGTGGAAGCTCATTTGAAAAGAGAAGGTTATTTCTTTAGATTTAGTACAGACAAATACAACTGTCTGTGTCTATACTGTAGGTGAGATAACAGTGGAAAATGCGTTAGTGGTCAACGAAACACACGTTATTATAGAGTAAAGATGCCAAGGCTTCGACAGTGATGTCACTGTTATGTGACACTGAAGTAGCTCGGACGTAGTATGGCATTTTGCTCAAAGCTGGTTACTGCGGCCGCAGGTCGCAGTTAACTAATTAAGCCCATTATGCCATTATATGGAGATCCCTGATGATCAATATTGGCCAGCAACTACATCTCAGCTCAAACACTTATATCTCCATATTTAGAGCTGACCTGTTCTGACATATGTTGATCCTTCCCCATCCATCCTTCCTCTTCAATGTCTCCCTTTTGACTGATACCTGTCCATTTAAACTCTAGATGGGCCTGCCCCAAAGTTATTAGTGCAACCGTGCCCGGCTGCCGGCGAAAACTAGAGTTCTCAACAGGCCCGGCCCTACCTGGGCCCTCATCAAACCCTGTACACTCAAGACACTGCCCCTGCTGCCACCCTTAGATGTATGGAGCTGAACTGTTCTGACATTCCATATGTTGATCTGACCTAATCAAACCCTGTACACTCAAGACACGATCCATATATGGCCAGTACAGAATTCATTCCATATGTTGATCTGCCCCCCCATGCCAAAGCGCCAGCGGTCTCCCAGCAGTCTGCTGTCACCCAAGCGGATGCATGCACAAGGGCGAGGTGAGTCGCTTCTCACACTCAGGCGTCTTACTAGTAATATAGATTCCAAGGCAGAACGGGATCGACTCCAGTTAGAGCCACAACTTGGTTGAACCTCTCTAAGAACAGAACAGGAAGACGCAGCAGCCTCTGTGCGTACCTGTGAGTAATGTGACTATATCGTTAGATTGGAATACAATACATTTACATACATTTTTAATTTTAAGAATCGCTTAAGAAATGAGCGAGATATGCCTTAAAGTAAAATGTCAGTGCAGGTCTTGGCTATAGTGTGCGCTCCGCGACGGGCGCGACGGCACACCTATAGATTTTCATTCATTTTTCAGATCATTGTCATCAGTCATTGCAGTGCAAACCATTAAATATAGCCTATATTAACTTCATAGGCTATTGTAGCCTACAATATGTGACATATTTCTTTCACCCGGTATTATTGATGTGAGTTGATCAAAAAATTATTGCATATAATGCTTGACTTGTCTTGTAGCCTAGGCTATACAGTATATAATACCAGCTGGTAACACTATAAATCATATACTTCTGATGATATATAACCTTATCAAAGCGCAGTCATCAATGTCATTGGAGAAGAGCCTGCTCTTGACTTTACTGTCCAGTTTCCATTCATGGGTTCTTTCGGACATGTTCATTGTGTATTTATTCCCCAGGTGATTTCTTTTAACCGTCATCAGTCGGCAATGTTATCATTTATTAACTTTAACTGTTATGAAACCATCATTAAGCAATGTAATCATATTGTGTATATGTTACATCTTGATTGTGTTGTGTAAAGCAATGTGACATTCTCTTTCTTTAAGACTAAAGGCAACCCTTGACTGTAGGAAGCCATGAATAAAATATAGCCACATAACACATCGATCATGACTTTTGACTTATAGGCTTCCTCGCCGTTCTCAAATAGACTACTATTAATAATGCGACGATACCATTAACATAATCAAAGTGAAGCAATGACAACAAAAAGACTAAAACTAATCACCTCCTCGTTGCAATGAACATTGAACAACATTGAACAGCCAACTCAAAGATCATGACATGCTAGAGAATGACAAAAGAACAAGCTGACAGTGTGAATCAAACTTTATTTTTATTTATTTTATTTGTCTTCTCTGTTGCTGTGGGAGGTGGCGCCCCCCTCGTTTTTCTCTAACCGGCTTCGTTGCGATTGGCTTTTGGCGAGGCTGCAGCTGGCTGCTATTGGTCCACTCAGACAGGCTGTTTGTTGATTGGCTGATTCTCAGTGCTGGCATTCTCTGAGCCACTGAAAATCCAGGACTGCGATTGGCCGCCCAAGCTCGACAAAGAAGTTACAGCATGGTGCCACCGTGACCCCAACCGTGACACGTTTATAATGGGTTAAACGTTGAGGTCTCGGGTATGAATGTAGTGCGAATGTCCACTACATGCATGCATGCGATGTCCATGCATGCGTGTTAAATCGTGTTGCTGCGATGATCACTTGAACTGTGACCTGCAGACTTGCACATTTCACCTCAGGATAAACAAAACGCATAGAAAAAGGGGCCACATCAGAAGACACCATTGTTGACTGTGCTTCTCACAGCCTCCACCCCAACCAATCAGTGTATCCTCTCACAGCGACAAATAATAACCTCGCGTCCCAAATGCAGTGCACACACACACACACACACACACACACACACACACACACACAAACGACACACACACACACACACACACACACACACACACACACACACACACACACACACACACTCACACACACGACACACACGACTGGTATGTGTTTCCACACACCACAACAATCAACAAACAGCGGGGTCAAATAAACAAAACCTTTTGTTGGTCGTGCCAAGGGGGCCGCCGGGGGTCAAGCGGAGTGCCGCTTCCACACATTGGGCTCATTCAGGAGCTTTCCTTGCGTCGCGCTGCCAAACACGCACGGAGCACCAACTCAATTAGTGCCTTTTCTGCTGTATGTTTTGTTTTCCCATACAGTGCTGGAAATAGTGTGGCATCTCCGCCTGCAGGAAAGAAAGAGAGAACAGCTAGGGCCCCTGGGCCTTTTGACGCAAAGCCACGCCACCTCTGCCCCCGTTTCCTCTAACTAGGACTTTGGCTGCCCCCCCACCCCACCAGACACAGCCCTGCACTCTCCTACGACCCCCCTGACCACTGATGTGTGGGACCCGTAGGCGTAGCCGTGACGTTAGCCCAGAGTGCCTCCGCTAGCTAGCCGGGTGGGCCCACAGAGGGCCATTTGTTCTCACATAGTCTGACAAAGGGACTCCTGCATTTATCTGCCCCCCCCACCCCCCCATGGAGGCCGACGTCGTTTTGCCGTCATATCCTACACCCATGAGCAAAAACCCTCTGTGTTCATTTAAGTTGGAGCAGTTAAATGAACACCGAGGAGCAGTTGGAGGAAATACATCGACTCACTGGCCTTGGAACGTCTCGGGATCACCCAGGAGGAAGTCACTAATGTTGCTCTGGAGAGGGAAGTCTGGAGCATTCTGGTGGAGCTGTTGCCCCCGCGACCCGACTACGGATAAGCGGTTGAAGATGGATGGATGGATGGATAGATGGATATTTGGATGGATGGAAGATCAACATTTATTTTGCCAAATGTTCGTACAAGAATAGGGACGCTACAGTTCATGTGGTAAAATTAGTGCAAAAGCTATAAAGCTGTCACGGTAATACGTGGCAAACTACATTTATGTGTATAAAAGATTACTCAACCACAAGCATCGATGTTTCCAAGCGTGAATTCTATATGAGTTGTCAATATGAGGGGAAGCACTGTGAAAACCGGACGCCAGGAATGGAGAAATGCAGTAATACCGTAGCGCCAAATCAGCCTACTGAAGCACTTTTTTCAGTACTTCTTGCAAATCAAGCCTGTGTGCATGTATTTATGTGCATGTCATTCTATTAACACTGTTGGCCATGAGGAGAGGAGCCCAGCGATCAATGGCTGGCTGCAAGGCCGAGGCTTGGCACAATAAATACCCAATTACAAGCTCTCATTTTCCAGCTGAGAGGCTAGGAGAGAGCCAGCGATAGAGCCACAGTTGAGGATGGAGAGAGAGAGAGTGAGAGGGGGGGGGGTTAGAGAGCAGAGGAAAAAGGGTGTGTGTGAGAGGAGAGAGAGAGAGAGAGAGAGAGAGAGAGAGAGAGAGAGAGAGAGAGAGAGAGAGAGAGAGACCAGCATCTCAGAGGCTAACCATGCTAGTTTACCTACATAGCAGTGAGTCGGATGGGGCTAGCCACATTGGCAAAACACAGACACACACAGCGGTTGTTTAGGCACATTACTGCAGTATTTAGAGAGTACATCAAAAGTTTGTGTGGCTAAGGTATAGGCTATTAGAGGGGGAAGTTTGTTTTAACTTCAGTATAGACCTACTGCAAAAATCCTGCCTAGAAAGTAGAGGTTTGAGGAACGTTACTGGCAAAATGTTACTGGCAAAAACACTTTTAGGGTGAGGAGACCAAATTCATCTTACATGTTTTAAAAGTAAATATTATTATGTAAGGACACAGGCATACTGTCATAGCCTATAATTTGTAACGATGACATTATTAGTGAATCTACAAGAAATTGTAGCCACGAGTATTGTAGACGCATTGGACCAATCTAGTTCCTAAACTTATTAACAATGTTATTTTGATTTAAATTGGTTAATTCTAGTAACTAGAAAAGTGCTCTTTCTCTCTCACACACACACACACACACACACACACACACACACACCCCCCCCCCCCCCCCCCCGGATGCGAAAGGACAAAAGAGATAAAAATAACATTACATGCAATTAAACAACAGCCACCAATCCACGCCATGCAACCAAAGTTGACTGATTAGACAGGGCATGCCGACAGCGAACAGCAATGCCTTGTGCAGGACTGAATACAAACAAGGACAATGTATACAGCAGCGCCCAGCGGGGATGCCATACAGGCAGCTATGAGGCAATTAGTCTAGTCAATTAGGCTAACGAGGATGGCATTCTGCGAGTGTTGCATAACATCAGGGCGCAGGCGATATAGGGGATGTGCGCCGGTCCCCAAACTTTGGTGCCATTTGTGCACCTTTGGAGCAGGAATTTGCACTCTGGATTTTACAGTGTGATTATACAACACCGGTGTAAAGTAAGTAAATACATTTACTTAAGTAATGTACTTAAGTACAATTTTGAGGTATTTGTACTTTACTTGAGTATTTCCAGTTTCCAATACTTTTAGTTCTACTCCACTACATCTCAGAGGCAAATATTGTACTTTTACTCCACTACAATTATTTGAAAACTTTAGTTACTGGTTACTTTGTAGGTTTTGATTATTGTTACAAAACATACATTAAGCACCTCAGCACTATATGTATAGTCTGGTCATAGATCTGCTACTTTCAAAAGACTTGTACATTTGAAAACTTGAAATGGGACATTCTGCATAGTGAGTACTTTCTACTTTTGGTACTTCAAGTACATTTTGTTGCCAATACTTTTATACTTTTACTCAAGTACATTTCTAATTCCAGGCTTTTACTTGTAACAAAGTAGTTCTACATTACAGTATTGATACTTTTTACTTGAGTAAAATATTTGAGTACTTTTTCCACCACCGTTATACAAGCTGGGTCGCCCACACAGCCCCTGCACAATGCAAACATTTCCATCTTTCAAACAAGGCCCAGCAGACTGAGCGTAGGTTTACAGTTACAGTAGCAAAATATCACTGCATAGCCCTTAGTATAGTAGCGTACTATTACTGGCAACAGGTGTGTAGGAGAACATTATCTTGAAACCACACACACACAAACACACGCACACTTCGATCCACTTCATTTACACATGCTCGAGTCTCATGCACTTGGGTTTAATATTTGTTTCCAAGTAAGAGTGCTCGCGAGTGTAAGCGCGTGGGCGTTTTCACACGACGCATAACAAACACAAGCGTTCATGAAAGGGAAGGGTCAGGTTTGTGAAACGCACTCCTACTGTACTCGACACACACACACACACACACACACACACACACACACACACACACACACACACAAGGGTTCATGAAAACACAATCCATTTCTCCCTCCATCCATCTTTCCTCCAGTCTCTCTCTCTCTCTCTCATCCCTCCAGCCCGTCTGTTTCTCTCAGGATCAGGCAGAGATCACAGGGGTCACGCATGTTGAGTTATTTATAGAACAGTATTCCCCCATAGGATTCACTCACCCCGTCAGACCCCGACGGACGGGAGCTCGCACATGCATTGGCAGGGAGCGCACAGACACACACACACACACACACACACACACACACACACACACACACACACACACACACACACACACACACACACACACACACACACACACACACACACACACACACACACACACACACTCATATATGAAGTACTAATGTGCGGCTTAGAGATTAGCAGTCGATGTAATCCATGACATTATATTACTCAGCCAATGAGCCACACGGCACCACAACCTGCGTGGTGCTAACCAGGAGTGGGGCAAGGCCAGCGGTTGGCTGGATAAGGAAGCAAGGGTGAGGCTAGGAGGCTGAGGCAGGACCAATAAGAGTAGACCGTTTGTACTTTTGTATCTTTTTTCTACTATGTCTGAATATGTGATGTATATTTGTATGTATGTTTTTTAGATCTCTGCACCGGAACAAATTCCAATCAACTCTGTTGACATGGCAACAAAGTATTGAATCTTGAACCCTGATGGACTAGTAAATTGTCCAGTGTACACACCACAGATCGGACTGCGACAGCACTTTAATGTAGGCTCTGAAATGGGGAATGGATCAATTGGGAGACAGTGGGTTGACCTTCTGTCTGTGTGTGTGTGTGTGTGTGTGTGTGTGTGTGTGTGTGTGTGTGTGTGTGTGTGCATGTGACAATCCATGTTGCCAAGGATGGGTGGAATGTTTTCCTTCCGTCTTGTATCTCATTAGCACTTCATTCTGTCACTTCCTCTCTCCATATAGCCTCATGGTCAGAGGCAGGCATGACCATTGTGCACACAACAGTAACGTCTGTCTACACACGCTTGACATCTCTAGAGATCTGTTTTTTTGGTGATTTACCATTGGTTCCCGCCAGGGTCGCGCAGCGAAAATAACCGATCAACACACTCACAACAGATCTACCACTTAGATGCCAAACAAAGCATAAAGCAGGCGTCAGTCTTGAGTGGCAGGTTATTTAACACAAGGGTTCCCAAACCAGACTTAGACTTAGAAAGGCTATAATGCTATAAAGCGGTCATTTACAGAGGGAAGAGTTGCACATTGCGCAAACACACATGCACATAAGTGTGCACAGGCACTGATTAACACAGTGGACGGAAATCAACCTTTTCTGAATCATATTTGTTAGATTGTGGGGGGGGGGGGGGGGGGGGGGTTACAACTTACAATGGGTTTGTATAGGAAGGGGCCATGTCTGATAAAATGTATCAAATATCCAAACACTGAAACATGTTTGAAAGTGAAATATCCATTTAATTGTATTGACCATCATTTGAAGGCCCACACAGAATCCTCACGACCCATGAGTGGGCCCCGACCCACAAGTTGAAAAACACCGATTCAACACACTGCTGGATTAAGACACAATGTGCCTATACAGTACTGAACCAGAACACAGGCATCAGGAGTCATTAACAGCAGGCCATGTGTGCACCCGCACAAACATGCACACACACACACACACACACACACACACACACACACACACACACACACACACACACACACACACACACACACACACACACACACACACACACACACACACACACGCAGTCTGTCAACCTCTACTATCTGCTCTTCTCATCTCTCCAGCTCTCATCACTCAACTGGGACTTGCTCGTCTCTCAGCACTGGGGCAAAACCTTGCGCACGATTCCCAAATGCACACCCACCCACCCGCCCACAAACGAACAAACAAGCGTGCGCACACACACACCAAGGCAGAAAGAAATTAGCTGCCCCACTGTGACATTCATAAAAAATGTGTGGATCGTTTTATGATGCAGACAAACATGTACAAACATTCCAAACTTCCTAGCAACTGTTTGAAGTTGAACTGACGTGATAAAAAACAACAACAAATGTAGTTCCACAGCACGGCGCCATTAGAGCATCATTACAAAGCAGCTTGCCGTCCTACTTTGCAAAAAAAACTTTCACCAACTCCTACAGATTCATCATGCTTTTGAAGTTCTAAGCAATGAACAATATGTAAACATTTATTATGTTAAATGGAAATATGTTTTTTTACTTTGAAATTATGCCTCTCGTGTGTCTCTGTGCGCTCGCACACACACACACACACACACACACACACACACACACACACACACACACACACACACACACACACACACACACACACATGCGGGGGGGACAGCAGTGGCCAATGCCATCTGCTCCATTCAGCTGAAGGTTGCAGTCAGTAGTGCTGAGCGTGAGACTACATACATCATCAGTACTATTCAATACTGTCAACCACCCATAAAACAACACACACACACACACACACACACACACACACACACACACACACACACACACACACACACTTAAACACAAAAACTCACCCTTTTACATGCAACACCCACACACACACAACGCACCACATTAAAAAGGACTGGATGATGACAAATTAAAGCCCCAAACACACACAAACACACACACACACACACCAACAACACCACGCCACAAACACAACACAGAGCAGTGTCGAACAGAAAGAGCACTTACCCATCAGTTGCTCCGTCTGGGTGGCTGCTCGTGTGTCGTGTGTGTGTTTGCGGCGTTGCGCGTGAGGGCAACGGTATGTGTTCACAGCTCAAAGCTCAAAACTCCGGTCTGGCTTTATAAAGTCCAACGCTGGGCTGAACACGGCTGAGCAAGCCAGCCACGCTTCGTACGCAGAGATGTGGGTCTACACAGTACGGCTCTCTGTTCGCCTGCTCTCTCTCTGTATATATATTCTCTGTATATATATATCTCTCTCTCTCTCTCTGTATCTCTCTCTGTCAGTGACGGCAATGTTCTGCTCTCTAGCCCTCCGGCTCCTGCCTCTCTCTTCAGCTGGTCCCCTCCCACTTTCTCTCTCTCTCCCTCTCTCTCTCTCTCTCCCTCTCTGTGACATCAGAGGGCAGTCTCAGGCATGCTGAGCATTTTATGGGAGTCTCTCCCGTTCCCTCCCTCTCGTCTCCTTACGTGCACATGCAGGAGAAGGATGAGAAAAAGAGGGATAATAAAGTAGAACCACATGCTCTCAGTGCACAACGAGCGTGCAGGCAAAGAAAATGCATATCTACAAGCTCACAACGCGTGACGACGAGACACGTTGTGAGTGAGCTTGTATACAGCAGTCATTTTCATCTGGGATTTGGTGGGATGGGGAAAGAAAGTGAAGCTTCAATGGGTGGTTAACTGTTGAGCGTGTGTAAAGTGGCCCATTTTAACCTCAACAATGGCAAGGCGTTTTCACAATTCCTCCCCCTGTTCGTTTCAGTCTCAGAAAATGTACATGAACTGTAACACCCCACACACACACACACACACACACACACACACACACACACACACACACACACACACACACACACACACACACACACACACACTTCGTCTCTATGCTACTAGCGGTATATTACAGTAATGGTATAATAACGTCTGCTATGTCTCCGATATGATTTAGTTTTTTTGCTTTACAAGCAATATTAAAGGAGAATTCCGGGACAGCACTTTTCTTACCGTAATCTGATTACAACCAGTGGTAGGCAAAAAAATAATACAAAATCCATCCAGAATCTCAGAGCATGCGCGCTGGGTTCGCATTTTTACAGAAGCCCCTTTGGGACAAGACACCATGCAACGTCTTTGGTCATTATGAAAGACAGATGTGAAAAAAGGAAGAAAAAAAAGCGGTCGAAAAGCGATCAAAATAAGCGATTTAGCGATGGAGTTATGTAACTTTTCACCTGTACCACTCGTTATTGGATATAATAGCATCAGATTAAGGTAATAAATGGTTAATCCAGAATTCACCGAGCCCACCATGGTCCTCCCACCTCATCTGGTCCCACCTCATCTTTCCACCATCCATCCATTCCATTGCAGACCACTACACACCCGGCCCTGCAGCGGAGTGGAGCTCTACTCTCTGTAAGGTCCACTCAGCGGAGTGGAGCTCTACTCTCTGTAAGGTCCACTCAGCGGAGTGGAGCCCTACTCTCTGTAAGGTCCACTCAGCGGAGTGGAGCTCTACTCTCTGTAAGGTCCACTCAGCGGAGTGGAGCTCTACTCTCTGTAAGGTCCACTCAGCGGAGTGGAGCTCTACTCTCTGTAAGGTCCACTCAGCGGAGTGGAGCTCTACTCTCTGTAAGGTCCACTCAGCGGAGTGGAGCTCTACTCTCTGTAAGGTCCACTCAGCGGAGTGGAGCTCTACTCTCTGTAAGGTCCACTCAGCGGAGTGGAGCTCTACTCTCTGTAAGGTCCACTCAGCGGAGTGGAGCCCTACTCTCTGTAAGGTCCACTCAGCGGAGTGGAGCTCTACTCTCTGTAAGGTCCACTCAGCGGAGTGGAGCTCTACTCTCTGTAAGGTCCACTCAGCGGAGTGGAGCCCTACTCTCCGTAAGGTCCACTCAGCGGAGTGGAGCTCTACTCTCTGTAAGGTCCACTCAGCGGAGTGGAGCCCTACTCTCTGTAAGGTCCACTCAGCGGAGTGGAGCTCTACTCTCTGTAAGGTCCACTCAGCGGAGTGGAGCTCTACTCTCTGTAAGGTCCACTCAGCGGAGTGGAGCTCTACTCTCTGTAAGGTCCACTCAGCGGAGTGGAGCTCTACTCTCTGTAAGGTCCACTCAGCGGAGTGGAGCTCTACTCTCTGTAAGGTCCACTCAGCGGAGTGGAGCTCTACTCTCTGTAAGGTCCACTCAGCTGCTGTGGTCAGGGAGCACTTGACCTCTGCAACTGGAATACTCCACTCTCACCATTTCAGTTTGCTACTATATATTACACAATGATACCTTTGCGCTCGCGTGTGCGTGTGTGTGTTGGGGGGGGGGGGGGGGTCCGCAAAGATTTTTGCTAAAAAAGTAAGACATAAGGCATAGAGAACGAGAGAGAGAGAGAGAGAGAGAGAGAGAGAGAGTAGGAGAGACATAACGTATTACAGTGGCCTGACAGAGTGATGGAGGTTTTTATATTGAAACATAAAAGGAGTCCGATTAGCTCTGGCTGATGGATGAAGCCCCACCTCCCCCAAGGGGAGACACCTGACATATGCCTGGCCGTCACATCAATGGGCGGGTCAATAAACCGGCCAATACCAATGAAGAGGGATAGAGGTAGGGGCGGGGCTGTGTTGGGTCAGGAGGGGGTTGTTTACCAGGCCTTGTGCGCGTTGCAACAAACGTTGCATTAACTATCTACGATAGATCAATGCTGCATTTACTTCTCCACTGACACTGATCAATAGTCTTAAGTTATCAGCACAACAGTGCTACAGCACTGTTGTGCTGATAACACAGAGGTAGCACACAGAGAGAGAGAGAGAGATAGAGGGAGAGAGAAAGAAAGAGAGAGAAAGAGAGAGAGAGGCAGAATTATTTCTAAGTCATGTTGAATTGACTGTCATAATCAAATTGCAAGTAGCACACTTAAATGTATCCATTTGTAACTTTGAGAGTATACAAATGTAACCAAATGTGACTAAATGTGACCTGATGAAGATCAAATAGATGGAAATGTGGTCAGAAATTTCAATAAATCAAGTGTTTTGTAACTGTGCGGGCTCCATTCATCATCTACTGAAGTCTCTTTAGCCCAGCACTCAGGCTGTCGATGTGCGTATTCCATGTCCGCTCTAACCAAATGTGACTAGGGCTAGACATTAGTTTCTTACTTTGATCCCTAATTTAAGGGATTTGATTTAAATGTATACTTACAAATACTGTACAAACACTGTAGAACTATTACAAAAATCTTACAAAAACATTACAGACTTTCTGTAAAGTGCCGCCCTTTGTTGTACAACATAAAATCCTCTCTTTCATCCATGTTGCATAACTCTGTGGGTGCAAAAAACCTAAGCGTGTACACAGTAATGTAACCAAAAGGACCCTTACGGGTCGGGTTAAACTAACATTATACAACAGGTCGTTTTGAGGAAGCAATCTGATTGGTTGAAACAGCCTTCTAGCCGTGCTTCAAACCAGCATCATGGAGCGGCTAATCAAAACAAAGAATGCAGCATACTCGGTGGCTATGCTAGCTAGTTTCTTGGGACATTTGTGGTCGTAGACATTTGCGTTGCTTTCGGAACTCGCCTGCGGGCGAGTTCCTGCAGCATCTCAGGCGTGCATTAATGACGTTACACCACCCCCTCTCGTGTAATATTGCTTAATTCACAACTTTTCAATTTAACACAATGTCTTCCTTCACTACATGTCACGACAAGACCTCAGCCTTCTGCCCCCCTGTTAGTTTGTCACATCCTCTCTATCTCATAAGGATTTGATGCAATGATTCCTTGTACCCGTTTAGTACATGTCTCACTCTTGCACATATCATATCATTATAATTACCGCTGGCCTTTCTGCTGCTTCTGTCACGATGGTCTGGTGAATCTAATTCAACTCTGGACCAAACAGTCTATCTAAAGCAGTGGGTTTGCCTTCGCAACCAATCAAATAGCAGGGTCAGTTTTTCTTCCCCTGTCTTTAGCCAATGGCCATCCTGCTTGCCTCAGTGAGACATCAGTCTTATTTAGTGCAGGGCTTCATGCCTGCACAGTAATGTCTAACCAAACTGCTATCGTTCTAGATTAACTGTTGGATTATTACATTTATTTATTATCTAGGCTTTACCAACCCAGTACAATATTGGTTACTTTAGAACACATTTATCAATGAAAGGAATTAAAGAACCAGATTATGGCTCCTTCTTCCTACCTACATGTCCTGTTAGTAAGTTGAGACCCGGCCTGCCTGTGGAAGTCATAAACCCCATTCTCACAGCCGGATCAGATAAGCAACCCCCTCCTAGAGTGGCTGCATCCATGGAATGTGCCAGAGAGACCCATTTCAGTCCCTTTTCAGTTATCAGTGTGGAACTGTTGATCAATCATTTTGACCCACTATATTTTTTACCACCAATTCTGATAACACATCCTCGCACATCCATATATAACACGACAGAGAGAGAGAGACAGACAGAGACAGACAGGGGATTGAAGTGCAGAGGCTGGCACACACGCACGCACACACACACACACACACACACACACACACACACACACACACACACACACACACACACACACACACACACACACACACACACACACACACACACACACACACACACACACACACACACACACACACACACACACACACACACACACACACACACACACACACACACACACACACACACACACACAGTGCTATTTTTACTTCCAGCAGGCAGTCTTGTTTGTTCACACAACACACACCCACACACACCTGGCCCCGATAAAGTCTGTGTTATCTGTGTGTGATGTACCTTAGATGACGTCAATGGCTCAGCTCCGCTTCATACACTGATAACAGCCAAAGGCCACTGGGCTACTGGGCCCGACCCGGACTGCTTAAATACTAACAAAGTAGATGTATTCTGGTGGATTTGGGGAGTTTGATACTTGTATCAGGCTTTACTAACATAGGATCCATTAAAAAGCTAAAAGTACAGTAGGCCTACAGAAAGCCAAAACAACACCAAATGGTCAAGTCTGCTATAAACATGCCATGCATCTACTCGCAACCGTTTGGTTGCAAGGAGTTGCATGGCGACCCTTTGGTGTGGTTTGGGCTT
Organism: Protomyctophum parallelum; assembly: GCF_964188405.1. Taxonomy (NCBI): domain Eukaryota; kingdom Metazoa; phylum Chordata; class Actinopteri; order Myctophiformes; family Myctophidae; genus Protomyctophum; species Protomyctophum parallelum. The sequence continues at coordinate 25,580,540 of NC_139707.1, read as the reverse complement.
ATGACAGAGGTCAGCAGTGACCTCACCCTATCTATAATGAGGGAGGGGAATATGGCACAATGAACAAATTCAGAAAAACTTATCTCTGTTCAATAAATGTACATATCAAATATCTTCCTACCCCAACAACATCCCTGAAGGAGCTTTACCGTATATTTTTCTTTGCTCTATCTTTGCCCTCATTTAGTATTCCATGTCTTATGAATTATGTGTGACTTACAGTCGCAATTAACGCATAATATATTTGATCCTCAAAAATGTAGGTAATCCAATAATATGCACACCAAATGCACACGATGAAAGCAAGCAGTGACGCAAAGTGTTGTCTAGTTAAAGGGATGGGGAGTGGGGACCCTGAATTCATCAATATTGGCCAGCAACTCGACATCTGACCTCAAACCTCAAACCCTTAGATCTCCGTATATGGAGCTGACCTGTTCTGACATTCCATATGTTGATCCTTACATTACAATGGTGCACTAACTACGTTTTTGGACGACTTATTTGTGTATCCCGGTCAAAATAGCCTTCGTGATTTGGGGAACAAACAATTACCTCAAGAACAAATTCACAATTTTTAACCCAAAATCAGCCAAAACAAATTTCCATAGTTACTGGACTTTGGCTTTGTAAGGGCAGTATTGTTGAAACACATAATACAACTGTAGGTTATCCACACCTATTTGTGTCTGTGTGTATACAAAATAAACAAATCAAATACACTCAGGCTATAGCACCCCGTGCACCTGTAAAACACAAATGATCTAAGCTTATTACTAGATCTGCTTAAATTGTTTGAGATGTTTGTTGCTTGCTTTTTTGGCAAAAGGTATTTTTTTCACTTCATTTTTATTGAGAGAAAAAATAAAAACAGCACACACTGAAAACAAACAGAAAGACAACAAGAAACCCCCCCCCCCCAAAAAAAAACACACAAAGAGCTGCATTTTTCATATACCAGTATTATAATACACAATAAAACAATGTTTGAAATTTGAGGTGATTCTGCATGTTTATCTAAAACTAAAACCAATAAACTTTTTGGATTTAAAGCTGTAGGGAATACATGCCATATAAGAGGTTGCAAAGGTATACATTTGTTACCTGAGTCCCATGGTGGGAGTTCTGGTCTGGTTTTGGTGAATATGAATTAGTTCCGGTCATAAATTGATCCACAAAACTAGTATAATTTGTATTGTTGACCTATTTCAAACATATAGTTTAACTGTCGTTCAACTTTGACCCCTCTGTCACATGGGAACAATATTTTTGTGTCCAGTATCACTACGCCAGCAGCAGCACAAACACAGAGGGGTCAAAGTTGAGCCAAAGTTGTGCTATGGTATAGAAATAGGTCAACATTACAAATTAGTTTTGTGGATTCATTTATTTTTAATGCGTGGCCCCCAGTGCCCCCCATCAAATGACCGGAACTACTCAATATTCACCAAAACCAGACCAGAAGTCCCACCACTGGAATCAGGCAATCAATTAATACCTTTGCAATGACTATATTAATGGCAAGTATTTCCTACAGCTATACAACAAAAATCTGAACTAACACTTTAACAGGTCACAGTCAAAACTGAGAGTCCAATCTTTCCCCATCAACTACTACATTCCGGCCATTTGAAAATAGCCGATGCAACGCATTGTGAGCTTGTAGATCTGGCATTTTCAAACGTTTTTAGACATTTGAAATTTTGAAATGAGACATTCTGAAAAGTACTTTGGTACTTTAAGTACATTTGGTGCAAATACTTTTGTACTTTTACTCAAGTAAATGTTTAATTCCGTATTTCTACAGTGCAATATTGATACTTTACCACCAACCTACAGTAGGAACTTGGAAGCCCACGACAAAAGAAAAACAAATAAAACGTGCGTTCAGACTTCGTTCCGTCCCGACAGGGGAAATGTTGGAGAGATAATGGTTGGTAATAAAAAGGGAATAATGAACCTCCAATGGTTTTTCCCTCCCTGAGGCCACTTCAATGGAAGTGATACAAGAATACATGTTGATTTTACTGCTGAGGACATTGCAGCAAGACTAAAATATTGATAGTTGGCTCTTCCAGCACAAGGGCGAGGAAGACCATAAGTGTGTATACAACATGTGTGCACATACAGTATGGGCACACACAAGACATAGCCTACACAAGGCGATAAATATGTATATCTGAGATAGAGAACTGCATGCAGCTATATCTGCATCAGCCTGTGTGTGTGTGTGTGTGTGTGTGTGTGTACGTCTGCGTGCGTGTGTGCGTGACTGTGTGTGTGTGTGTGTGTTAAATAATGCATGCGGCGTAATGATTGCGAGTCGTGCCGAGGTATACAGCGTTGCAGCCAGGCAGACGGGGACTGATGAATAAGTAATGGCACGGCGTCCACCTCGGTATGTGCGTGCACACACACACACACACACACACACACTCCAAGTAACCAGGAGCCCCCTCTCTGCTCAGGAGAAGTGAAAAAAGGACATCTCTCGTTCTCACTGCCTCTTAAGCCCCCCCCCCCCCCTCTCCTCTCTCTGACAAGGGGATGGGGGAGGACGAGGCTAGGGGGGGGGAGCCATGCTTTTTCCATCCATTCCCCCAGAGAACTCCAGGCCCGACTCCAAATATGTGAGATACAGTGTCATTTATTATTGATTTGGGTTATTTATAATACACACTCACTTTCCCTGCAACCCCCCTCTATTTTTCTCTTCTTGTTTCTCATTACCCTCTCTCTGTCCCCCTCCATCTCCCTTTCTGTCTCTCCATGTTCCCCCTCCCCTTGTGCTGTGAATGACTGGAAAACTACCAGTACAGATAATAATAATAAAAAATAAGAAGATTTTAGTTTCGTGAAAAAGGGCAGTTGTTGCTGTGCTGCGAAATAGTTTTCCGTCACATGTGAGCATATATGTTTTCCTAAACAACAAATACGCTGTATTCAACAGTGAGACAAATAAAAACAACACTTGAAATACTTAAAACCCACACACAGATGCTAAGCCACCAAAATGTGTGGTTTTGTTTTTCCAATGCTCATTTATTTTCCTCCCTCTACCTCTCTCTCGCCTCCTCCTTTGTCTTGTTACCTGATCAGCGTAAGCCTCCTTAGTGGAATTGACGAGAGCAATACACGTAATGCAAACGGTGCAACACAAGACAACATCAGACATTCAGTAAACTGCTATGGCGCTGGGTAGGCGATTGGATGTAACATAAGTGATTGGCCAGGTAATGGCCAAAGGTAAGGTAATCAACAATACGTCTGAACACTAACCCTTATTTCTACCAAAGCCAGAAAGGAAAGGACTCCGCTTAAAACCTCATCAGGTATACAGTGCATGCTCAAGACACAGAGGTTCGGCCTGGGCCATGGCTCAGTGGTACTCAGTGGTCCTCAGTGGCTGAAGTGGTTGAGCCCCAAGCAACTTTTAACATTGGTCCGGTTGCTATGCAACGCCTCCGTCACCACCAACTATGGGATCTTTACAACTTTACAAGTCATCCAAAGTTCGGATGTCAGACTTTGTCTCGCATCGCTCCCGTCATGTAAACGTTTCTGGCGACAAAATTCAATTTGGAGAGAAACTCAATGTCAAATACTCTCGCATTTCGTTGGGACATCTTACCGTGTAATTACGGTAAGATCTATTCTAGACAGACAGACAGACAGACAGACGTAATTGACAATAGAAGATGGGTCTTTCCTGGGACGAAGCACAGGAGGCCAAAGCACGACAGGATTCAGTGGCAGTGTATGATTGCGGCCTCGTGCCCCAACCGGGACGAAGAGGATCGGCCTTATGCCCCAACCGGGACGAAGAGGATTAGTAAGTAAAGTAAGCAAAGTCACAATACCAACTTTGATGAGGGAGTATTGCTTTGTTTTAAAAGAATATAAGGTGGCCCAGGCCGTAGCGTAACGGTCTGGGCACCGGACTGGTGATCCAGTCGCAGTGTGCCGCGGGTTCGACTCCCGGACCCGACACGGCCTTTACTGCATGTCATCCCCCCATCTCTCTCCCGTTTCCTGTCAGCCTACTGTCTGTCCCTTCAAAAATCAATAAAAGGCGTAAGCCGCAAAGAAATATCTTAAACAAAAAAAATAATAATAATATAAGGTTTTCTTCATTTCCTGAAAAAAAGAATATTTTTCATTTCCTGAAAAATTAATATTTTAGAGTTAGGTGTTTTTTGCCCAGAGATATATGGCCTGAGGCTCCCAGTAGTGTGTTTGCGCACATGCATGCGTGCACTGCGTGCGTGTGTGTGTGTGTGTCAGACACATGTGGTCCAGTGATAACAAGCTCCGAGTCTACAAAGACACAGGACACAACAATCGGCTCCTCCTGGCTCTGAACAGGACCTAAAAACATCAACACTTCAAAACACCTTGTTAAAAAATGAGACGAGGGAAGACGGGCTAAGAAAAGAAAGCAAACACTGCGGGCCCTCGGTGCCACCGGAGAGCCTCCATTCATTCATATTTTACACCAGTACACACACACACACACACACACACACACACACACTCTGTCTCTCTCTGTCTCAATGGAAATGCTTCGCATCCAGCCTCGTCTACAGGGTCTGTACTCTGTAGCAGACAGAGAGCCATTAGCTGTTAGCGATGCTAAACTGAGCTTATAGGCTAGGGGATGTCAGCTCACCAGTGCTCCCCATGTACTTAGCATCACACAGGTCACAGCCGTGACCCTGAGCACTAAAGCAAGACTCGCCAACTCTCTTTGTGGACAGTGAATACAGAGACTGGAGATAGTGAGAGGCCAAACAAAAAGAGCTTCATAAATAATTGTGGGCGATACAGGACAGCCTCGACAGGTCTTAAGAATTCTTACTATTTCCTATTTTCTGGTTTAAATGCAGCTCCACGGTTTGAATCATTCTCGCTGTATTGTGCGGTTGTGGGAGACTGTGGGCAGCTGAGTGGCAGGTACCGGCGTCCAGGGGGTACCCCACACATCACCAGAGATTACTGGTTACTTAGTGCTATGATGATGATGCTACTTCAAGGATGGTATAATGAGCTGGAAACCGTATTCTCCACATGTATCAACCTTTTAAAACTGTGAACAGTCAATGTTGTCAGTGTGCATTTTATGACCAAGCAAAAAGGGGGGATAATATGCCCACCACGCCACCTGAGACAAGTCAGATTTTTCACAAGTTCACACCATGAAGAAACAACTGCACTGCCGGCAGCACAGAGCAAACTGTGCTCTTCTGCTTTTGACAAATGAATCTGCGGTGAAGTATAGCCCCATGGTGAACGCCAGCCTCCAGCCATTAGGCTGTAAATGAACTCCTCTTCCCGGACTAGAGGAGCCTGGCCTCTGGTCACAACAGTGGTGTTGTTACGATACTGGCCAGAGGAGCTATAGCAAAAAGCCTCGGTGTGCTGGATGCTAAAGGTCCGGACCCTGAAGTGGGTCATCCATAATAAATGGTTTCCAGAAGCATCTGCAGGATCCATATGGCCATGCTTTGGCTTTTAAAAGCCTTTACAAAGCCAGCATCTGCATTAACAACTGGCCTTGTGGGAAGAACCTGGGAAAGGGTTAAGAGTCGGCGGTGGGCTGATCAACCTCATGTCCGGTTCACCAAAAAAGCCAATTTAGTTCACGACACAAATGCAAACTTGTAGATCATTTTTCTTCTCATAACAATTGGCCTGCCTAAAAAAGGAATGACGCTGACAGTGGTTTAGTTCGAGTGACATTGAAGTGGGAAAACCTGTCCAATGTATTACCATATGTATTCATGTATTATAAACATACACGTTGTATAGGGATGAAAACACACAACAACTTTCTAGACATTCAGCTGTTGGAGCACCAAGCCACACAGTCAGCCAGCCAGTCATAGACAGACAGAAAGCAAGGCAAAACACAGACGATAGGCTATACAAAATTCATAACCTGCTAACATGGTCAAAATGGGGATTTCTGTCCCCCACACACACACACACACACACACACACACACACACACACACACAGACACACAGTCAGGATAATGGCGGTGATGTAGGTTAGGACATTGCCTGCTCTGCTGGAAGACCAAAACAAGTCTGGCTCTCAACGCAGCACTGAGTACTCACTAGAGTTCAGCAGACTGGACAGTGTGTGTGTTTGTGTGTGTGTGTGTGTGTGTGTGTGTGTGTGTGTGTGTGTGTGTGTGTGTGTGTGTGTGTGTGTTGAAGGCCATCACCCCAGGCTATGTCTGTGTGAATTGATATAATTAGGCAGTGGCACACTTTGTTTCCTTCCTTTTAAAACCCTTTCAGTCTTGAGAAGTTTGTTTTTGTATAATTTGCTGTATCACTTTGGTCCAGAAAAGGCTGTGGTTGAACAAAAAAAGAAAAATATTCTTTAGATATTCCTCATGACATTTTGTTTTTATATTGGGCTCTATGCACACACTAATTTTGTGTGTGCAATTTTGTAATTTTGGAAAGAACTTGCACCCCTTCTCTACTTCCTTCACAGGTGTTACCGATGATACTAATGAAGGTTCCTCTGTTCCATTCTGGTCAAACAGAGTCAGGGTGCTGCTATTGTGCATGCTGGCTGATGATGATCCATTGTTCATTGGGAAATTAGCAAAAAAAAGAAAAACACCCTGCTGAGCGTTCCTATAACCAAACGGCCGGTAAACACTAGATCTCTTCTGCATTTTTTTTTTCTTTCCATCTGTTGTTGTTCTGGGGAATAAGTGTTTTGACTCTTATCACTTCCTGCTCACGCTCCATGCCGTTTGACCGGTTTGAGACCGCCTACCTTTTTTAAAGCTATTTAAAGCTTAGTCCTCAGTGTCAAACACGGCCAATCGGCCATCTTATCACTACCACAGACGTTCAGAAACAACATGGTATGTATGGTGCAATTTAATTATAACAGTTTGACTGTTTTAAACGTGTAACCCGCATTTTAATCAACCCCCATTCACTGCCGAGATTGTTGTATTACCTTTAGAGCATATGCTGAATTATTTGGGCTTTTGATCCGTGAAAATCCGGCGAAAAAAGGTTGCTCCGCTTGTTATGAACGATCGCACCACCCACCATCTTGGTGCGCCGCAAGACGGCCCCACAAGACCCTCCTCCATGAGGCGTTGTACCCCGTTCATTTGCATTGGCCTCAATTTCCCAGAAGCCCTAGCAGCCCACAGCATGTGTTGATTTCCGGTTTCGTCATCAAAACAAAACCTTCTCGTCTCCAGCTCCGCAGCAAAGACGGAGTTTCTTTTTAATTATTACAATACGGCGGATTAAACACATAAAACAAAAGTCGTATATCGCAGCGACAGTAACCTGGAGTAAACCATTCCTGGCAGTAAAACTGTTTTAATGACAAAACACTTCTTCACCCCTCCTATTTAATCTATATATGCTTCCCCTAGGACTGGGGTCGGCAACCCAAGATGTTGAAAGAGCCATTTTCGACTAAAAATACATTCAAGCCGCAATTTTGTTTTACTCATTATAATGTGGCTTGCCAAGCTTTATTATTTCCCGGGTTGCAACGAAACTAGCAGCAGTGGGTGGAGTTTGAAGATGCGATCCACTTTTTATAAGATTGTTTGCTCTCTTCTACTTTCTTCAGCAGTTCTGCAACAGCACTCTCTCATTTCCAGCTGGGTGGTCAGGTGCAAATTTAGCTTTCCCTGGAAATGTCTTTCAACTTAACTTTTTTTGTTGTTTGATAGCTTTTCACTGCAGATTAAACATTACAGGCAGTCAATCTGCATTGGTGTGAAGGCAAAAGCCTCTGTCCACAAACTGTTAAATCCTCAGTTTTTAGTCGGCTATCTTTCTTTTGCTCCCTAGCCGTAGTAGCGTAGAAAGCCTCTCACACCCACCGGTTTGTTTATAATAGACACCTGGCTGGCGCGACGCCGAGTGTGGCGCATGCTATGACGCAATTTTTTGTTGACATTATCTGTTGAAAATGAATATTTATTCTACACATTTTTACAAAATTGGAAAACTTAAGAATGTTTGTCACGTTTGGCCTACAGAAACTATAAATGAAAAAGAAATGTGAAAAAATTATTATACATTTTCATCGATTCTTTTGTAATGATACAAGGAGCCACTAGGGGTGTGCTCTAGAGCCTAGAGCACACAATTAACACTTTCGGGGCCTTAGATTATTCTATCCATCCTATCTAGGCTGCCAGGATTGATCTATTACCTTTGGAGCATACGCCAAAGTATTTGCAGCTTTGATCGACGAAGATCCGGCGGAAAATAGTCCCATGGTTTGTTATGGAAGAGAAAAACATGCCGAAACACAGCCTTCACAGCATGTTGTAGTACAAACAAACTTCCTGTTCAATTGCATTGAACTCATTTTTCCAGAAGCCCTAGCAGCCCAGAGCATTGCTTGATTTCCGGTTTCGCCATCATAACGTAATGGCCTTGTCACCAGGTCCGCAACAAAACCGCTCTTTCTTCTTTCTTTTTAAACACATTAAACAAATAGCGGGTTTAGCGTACTTACGCAGCACAGACACAAATAGCGGGGTTACGCAGTAGAACTGTTAAAACTGAGATAATTGTTTTTGGATCACAGAATCAGAGACAGAGTGTAATCTCCTTGAACCTTGAATCAGGTGAGAGATCTTGGTGTTGTCCTAGACTCAGATTAAAATTTTAACACCCCATAGTTGGAACAAAACATGGGGAAGCAGCATTTCACTATATGCACCACAATCCTGGAATAATAGTCCAGGTTACAATAGGAAATCCCTAACCATAGCTGTTTTTAATTCTAATTTAAAAACATATTTATTTAACATTGCCTATCCTATATTGCCTATCCTAATGATGTTTAATAACAGCTAGGTCTTGCCTGGGCTTTTAATCAAAGGTGGGAGTATTTGTTCTAATTTATATGCTCCTTTATCTTACAGTATTTATCTTTGTTCATTTTTGAAGTGCACTGTTGCACTCTGTATTTGTTTTTATTCTGTAAAGCACTTTCAATTGCCTTGTGTATGAAAGGTGCTATAAAATTGCCTTGCCTTGCGCCCTCCAGGTGAAACTCTTCACTGTCAGTTGAAAAGAAGCAGCAGTGTGTATTTCATAGGGTAGTCAACCCCCTCCCCTGACTAACAAGAACTGTGAGTAGGGCTGGCATGATTACTAAATTAGGAGGAAAATGGTGAAAAGATGAATTAGTAAAAAGGACGGTACAGTAGCAAAAGAACAGAAGACGTGAGAAGAAAGACAGGTGGTGAAAAATCAAGGAGAAAGAAAGTCTATAGTTCATCATAAGTTCAAACCTGTGTGTGTGTGTGTGTGTGTGTGTGTGTGTGCGCACGCACGCACGCACGCACACGCGCGCACACACACACACACACACACACACACACACACACGCACGCACGCACATGTGCCCTACTGCCGGTGAGCAGAATAGAAGCAGCTGCCTAACAGCTCTTGCCCACTCCAGGCTGGCACCAGGCATGGGCACTGATGCCAGGGTGGGATTGGGGTGGGGGGATGGCGCAGGGTGGGAACCGAGAGGGCCATCTGGGAGACTGGCACCCAGACCCAAGGGTGTTATGGGTTCCTTGGACTGGGCACAAGTGTGCCAGGCAGGTGGTCTGGAAATGTTGGGAGGAGAGGGGTTGGTTGTGTGGATACAGAACGAGAGTAAATATTGACCTGTTAACGGTGAAGACCGTATTTTGCACTAAGTGTACTGTATAGGACCCGTCCCTGTCGTGGTATTTTCAGCCGGATACCTTATTTTGAAGACCCCAAAATTCACGACCCATGAACCGGAAGCAAAATCGTCTAGACTAATTTTAGCCGCAATCTCTTTATCAGTCACCAGAAACGTTGATATTGTAACCGCGAGGCAGCCATGCTTTATTTATGAGCCGCGAACATCGGTGTTTTGATCAAAAACCTCAATCTCAAAGATTTCATATGGCATTGGACGAGGGGCAACCTTTTTACTGACGGACCATAGCCTAGCTGAGTGTTGCCTAGCAACAGAGAGCTAAACAGACGGAATCTCAAACCGATCCAATAAAACACGCAAAAAGTCATCAAAGATGAGTATAGGCCTTTTGTTGAACTAACTGAGAGTTGTGTTGGCAGGTCGATGGAGTCTGCTTTCCGTAACATGCCAGCCACCTATTTTAGAATAGTCCGATGCCTCTGAGTGACAGCTGATTGGTTACCTGCCAATGTGGCGGCAGGAGCACTTTAGCTTGCTTTTTGGCTGGTGTTAAATTCCAACCGCTCTGCCATTCCACAGTCAGGTGTATTTGATGATGATGTTGATGGATGCAAAAGTATGTGTATGATGAAAAGACGTCCATTCACATTCATTCATGTCACTCACATTCAGCCAATCTTGTGTTGATTATTACCTCGATCCGTGTGTCCCATTCCAAGCGTGCACACACACACACACACACACACACACACACACACACACACACACACACACACTACAAGGGTAGCTAGCTGCTGGTCCCCCTTGGTCTCCTCCTTTTTCCCCTCTAAACAAAAATCCCTTTGCCGGAAGTATAGCTGAAAAGCATGATCATAACGCATCACAATGTAACCATTTGTGAGTTTGTAAATCTGCTTGCTTTCACTGAATGTTCACCCCAGAATAGGGACAGGAGGGTTCATGTGGCTAAGCATCCATTTTATCGCACACGCACACACACACACACACACACACACACACACACACACACACACACACACACACACACACACACACACACACACACACACACACACACACACACACACACACACACACAGAGTAGGGGGGATGACAGCAGGGGGTCTGGCCAACAGACAGCTCTCATCCAGGAGTCAAGGTGACCAGGAGACTGTGTTCTCTGGAACACACTCAACCCTTTCCCTCCCATCTCCCTCTCCCCATCTGCATTTCACCCTTTCTCCCTACCATCTTTCCCCTCATTCTCTCTCTCTAACAACTGATACCTAGGGCTGTCACGATTAAACATTTAAGTTGACGATTAATTGTCACACAAATTGCGATTAACAATTTAATTGTGTTTTTTGCACTGAAGCCTGGAACATAATATGAATATAAATGTTTTATCATTTTTATACGAAAATAGTTGATCTGCTACTTCTGCTTTTTTATGTACGCTATGAAATTTTTTCAACATGGACACGATCATGATGACAAAATAATTGTGATTATCTCAAATAATTGCGATTAGACGATTACGTAATAATTGTGCCAACCCTACTGATACCATGAAGTCTCAACAACACCACATATACGGGCAGGAAGACTATTTCGCTAAAGACTAAATAAAGTCAGACACCACCACAAGTAGAGCAGATTACAGATTATTCAGATGTACAATGTAAGCTTTCAAACAATGTGCCATACATTGAAATCTGGAAGAAAAAAAGATACACATGCTGAAGCTCAAATCAAGAAGTTTGGGAAAAGGCATCTTCTGTGTTGTTATCCCCAGCTAAATGGAGAGTCGGTAACCAAATGCACCTATATATAATTTAACTCTTATGTAAAATGAAACCAAAGGGTCCATTCTACACTCTCAAGAGTTAAATTATTGTTAAACAAATGCATTACTTAATATACAAGTTTACATATTTAGAGAATGTAAAATAATTGGTATTTTGATCTATCCTACGGTACCGCATCAATACAGCATGGACAAAATCTTATCCAACAATAACTAAATATTCTACGTTTTCGGTCTGGGAGGCTAAATGTCATCAAATGGTGGTCTGTGCATTTTTTTTAAATATATATATTTTTTAAATGGCAGAGTAGAAAGGAAACGTGTCTCTCTGCACAGTAAAATCCTCAGTGTAGTGTGGACTGTCACTGGACCCTATATGGGTCTCAGTTAAATAAAAACTGAGGATTTCACTGTGTGGCTGGCATGGCGTGAAATCAGAGTCATGACCACTGCTATCACTGAAAGACAGAATGGGAAGAAGGGCGCGTGTAGAGGAGATATAAGAGAGAGAGAGAGAGAGAGAGAGAGAGAGAACAGAAAAGGGAAAAAAACCCAAATGTGCATAGATTTAATACCGTGGAAAAAGGGGAGGGGGTGACGGAGTGAGATGTGAGAGTGAGAGAGAGCGAGACAGGAGGATGAATGAATTTGACATAGTCCAGAGTGCGTCTCTGCTCCACAGTTTTGAAATGGTAATGAACCTGCTCCCCATTTGCATAGAGAGCATCTCCTCGCTCTTCTATTTTTCTACTTATCCGTGCCCTATTCTCCTCAATTTGCTGCCCCCTTCTCTCTCTCTCTCTCTGCCTATACATCCTAACCACTCATTTGCCATCGCACTCCACCAGTGGTGGAAAGTAACTAAGTAGATTTACTTAAGTACTGTACTTAAGTACATTTTGAAGTTGAAGTTTTTTACCAGAGGCAAATATTGTACTTTTACTCCATTACATTTATTTGAAAACTTTAGTTAAATTCTGATTATTACCAGTAAGACATCATGAGGGCGAGAAGCGACCTTGCTCTAAAGGGCGAGATTGCATGCACGCATCCGCCTAGGTGACGGCATACTGCTGGGCGAGCACTGGCGCTTTGGCATGGGGGGTCAGATCAACATAATGGAATGAATTATGTACTGGCCATATATGGAGCGTGTCTTGAGTGTACAGGATTTGATGAGGTCAGATCAACATATGGAATGTCAGAACAGGTCAGCTCCATATATGGAGATCTAAGGGTGGCAGCGGGGGCAGTATCTTGAGTGTACAGGGTTTGATGAGGGCCCAGGTAGATTTCGGGCCTGTTGAGAACTCTAGTTTTCGCCGGCTGCCGGGCACGGTTGCACTAATAACTTTGGGGCTGGCCCGTCTAGAGTTTAAAATGGACAGGTATCAGTCAAAAGGGAGACATCGAAGAGGAAGGATGGATGGGGAAGGATCACTTATGGAATGTCAGAACAGGTCAGCTCCATATATGGAGATATAAGGGTTTGAGGGTTGAGGTGAGATGTAGATGCTGGCCAATATTGATGACATCAGGGATCTCCATATATGGGCTTACTATTGATGACATCACATGATGTCACGAGGTATGACCATATCTGGGGCGTGACTGACTGACTGATTGACTGAATGACTGACGGGAAATGAACGATTTCATATACAAAACACATTAATCACTTATAGCACTATATATATTTTGGCTGTTTGAAAATAGCAGATCTCCCAGACGGTTAGCTCAACCTAGGCTACCAAGCCAGCCGGACGGTGTGCCGCGGGTTCGACTCCCGAGTCCAACGGCCTTTGCCACGTGTCACTCCCCATCTCTCCCCCTTTCCTGTCTGGCTACTGTTCCCTACTGTATCAATAAAGGCATAAAAAATAAACACAATGCATTGTGATACGACATTGTGAGCTTGTACAGTAGATCGGCTATTTTCCTTTTTCAAAATATTTTTCATACATTTTGAACTTGTGGAATGGGACATTCTGCACAATGAGTACTTTTACTTTGGCCTACATTCTGAAGCCAATACGTTTGCACTTTTACTCAAGTAAATTTTGAATTCCGGACTTTTACTTGTAACTGAGTCTTTCTATATTGCAGTATTTATACTTTTACTTAACAAATTGAGTACTTTGACCCCGCTAAACGTTGTTTCCACGTTGTATCCCTCCACTCCTTTCTTTTCATGTTGTCCTCCTCGCACAGACCTTCCTTCCTCCTTACCACCTCTCCTCTCGTATCTCTCTTTCCAATTCTGAATCCTCAGCTCTCTCTGCCATGTGTGAGTGCGTGGGCCGCCGCTAATTTGTGCAGAGTGGGAGAGCTGTTTTGGCTGGGGAAGAATGAACCCAGTTTAGCGCACGCGCACGCACACACACACACACACACACACACACACACACACACACACACACACACACACACACACACACACACACACACACACACACACACACACACACACACACACACACACACACACACACACACACACACACACACACACACACACACACACACACACACACACACACACACACACACGGTTCTTCTCAACGCCTCCCTGGCGGAACTTAGTCAACCTGGTTTAATTTATGCATGCAAATCTGTCTCTTCACCTCCTCTCCCCCCCACCACCTCCACTGTCCTCCTCCTACTCTCCATATCTTCACCTCCACTGTCCTCCTCCTCTTAATGTCTCCGTCACATCACTCCGACACTCTTCTCATGTCTGACTGCAGGCTTGTGACTCAACAGTGCGGGTGCTACACACACACACACACACACACACACACACACACAGTGACCCTTGTGCAATTGGAGCTCATGGCCTTCGGGCTGGCCAGCCCCATATGGGCCAAACGAGCAGCAGCCTCAAACCAACGCTGCTCTCACCACTAACCTTTTGCCTCGGTTAGTTAGTTGTGCGCACCAAAATAGCTGATCTGCTATTCGCGGCGAGCAGTATGAATCAGGACATATACTGTAGGATATTGCGGTAACGTGTCAAGTTAGCGCGCGCACTCACGCACGCACGCACGCACGCACGGCTAGCTAATTCACCATTTCTAACACATCCCATGAAATATGTTAATAGAAGGTGTTGCCCCATGCTTTCTGGAGAGTATGTACCACATCTAGTTATCACACGTTCTCTAAGATGTGTTACAATTAGTGACTGATGGCTTGCCAAAAAGCTAACCTTTTTTCTCAGTTGCCTTTAGCAGTTGAGTCGAGTTGCGTAAAAGTGGCGTGAGGGATTTCATGTGGAGTGTGCATGTGCATGTGCATGTGCGTGTGCATGTGCATGTGCATGTGCATGTGCGTGTGCGTGTGCGTGTGCATGTGCATGTGCGTGTGCGTGTGCGTGTGTGAGTGTGTGTGTGCAGGCGTACGTACAGTATGTGCATGCGTCTCTCTCTAGCTTCTCCATACCGGTGTGTTGTCCTGTCACAGCTGAGTTAATCAAACGTATTACTTGTTACTTAAGCACTTAAACCCCATACTATACCATGTTGTGCAGTACTAAACATCAACCAGGGTGAGAATGTTACAGACAACAAGCATATGGGGGAGCTAACAAGGTTAAGTGAGAAGATAGCTTCCAGGAGGAGTGAATGAGGCTGGCCGGTCACTGCCATCAACATCGGTATCACAGCCAGCAAACTGTTGCTATGGGAGCCAACACAAGTGGCCTATAGGTCAAGGACGTAAAACCCTGAATATTTTTCACATTTTGTGAATTATGAATACTATTTTAATATATATATATAAATATATACTTTTTATGTTTTCTAGACACATCTTGTTTTACACATCAATGAGTGTCTTGATTGCCACCGATTCTGTCAAAGCACAGCGCGTAATTTGATGTTGGTCAAAAATGGTTTAAAAATATCCATGTCCGTGTTGAAGGAGAGAGTGCGCACATCAGATAAGCGCACCTGAGTGTGCGTAGTATATGTTTGTTGAAGCTGCGGGGCCGTTAAACATGCTATTAGCAGACCACAGCTTTAGGTTTAGGCCACCAGTGCTGGTGTCATCGGCACCGCGTCAGCGTTTCCCGCTGCCACATGGGACTATCATGTCGCCACTAGTGTGATGCTCCACTGTTCCTGTCAACAAGACAGCGTCAAACTCACGCACACGTGCGTGTGTGCACACACACACACACGCACGCACGCACGCGCGTGTGTGCAAAGATCCTCCTCAACCAACAAGTCATCTAATGAATAAAAGATAGCGAAGTACTAAAAATGGCAAGTGACATCAGCTTGTGAAATTATTGCGGCATTGCAAATATACAGTATAGCAAGCTACCTGTCTCTTTCTCATACACGCGCAGCCGCAAGCGTTTGCACACATATTACTTGAGCGTGCGTGCGGGCACAGACATACACAGACACACATGCGTTTACGCAGTGTTTTCTAAAGCTGCTGTACACAGCAGCGATGCCAACAAGCGGTCACCAAATCACCAGTCTGCAGTGCTGGCGGTGTGTAATCACTCCAGCAGCGAAACCCAAAGACATTATTTCACCCAACACACACATGAGTATGTCTTGTCAAGTGCACTCAAAGTATCCATTAAGTTTCCAAACAGGGATGCACTGTCAACACCTGCATGACGTTACATATCTGGCCAGTGGAAAACTGACATAATGCAATGCATCACTTCATTAAAATCTAGACCGATAGAGCCATGTGTAACAAGCCAGTAAAGCGATAATGCTGTGTTTTTTCCATTCTAGAGTCTTCCTTGAGTAAGACTATGCGGACCCCCCCCCCCCCCCCACACACACACACACACACAGTAACCTACCTGTTGGAAGGTGGTTGAGTGTGGCTGGTTTCAAGAGCTCCAGTGGCTGTTTCTTACTGGTCAGACCACCTGCCAGAGACAGAGAGCAAGGAGACTCTGCTTCAAATATTGTCCTCAGCATTGTCAATAGCGCGGATCATCAAACTACTAGCCTCAAAACCCACCGCTGGTAGCGGGAGGGGGGGATCTGTGGAAGACTACAACTCCCAGGTGAAAAAGGTGGACGCGTGGTAATATAGGGGCATGGGCTGAAAGAAAACAAGTCGAACGAGAGGAGAGCCAACGGAGAGAGTGAAGGAGGCGAGCGTAACGGCGGCGGCCAGGCACCGGGCGATGTGCTTGCACTTATGAATTTAGTCATAGCAGGGAGGGAGGGAAAGAGAGAGAGAGAGAGAGAGAGAGAGAGAGAGTCAATCATGAACATTTTTAAATAAACACTTGTGCAGCGAGAGAGCAGGCAGTTGTGCCTTACATGTGCAGCCATTTCTTAAACCAATACAGGCATGCGTCTCATCTTTTTCCACATAGGTACAATCCCCCCCCCCCCCCCCCCCCCCACACACACACACACACACGTGTGTGTGTGTGTGTAGCAGATGATACTTATAGTGGGAACAGGCAGCAGCTCAATTCAGGGAGGACCCATCTATAAATAGCCTAGTAGGACAAGCGCACACACACACACACACACACACACACACACACACACACACACACACACACACACACACACACCCATCCACCTCACACCACTCATCTCTTGCCAAAACAATGTATTACAGGGTTTATTTTAAACATGACAACCTCATTAATCCAATGAATCACAACCTTCTCCTCTACATAAAAAAAACACATTCGTTTTAATAAATATGAATTGGAAGCATTGTGCAACTCTTGTCTCTTATAGGACCTTATTATGGCTTTTATTCCATTCTGTTTGCTTTCCCACCCAATTGTGGTGAAGCCCGAGGCAAAATGAATATTTAATTCTGTTCTGTTGTGTTTTTCCATGTTGGACACGGGCATCACATAATGGGCTAATTTGCTTAGTACTAAACGAAAAAGCGATATTATACAGACCCACCTACTGTAGTAGGGCTGCACGATTTTGCCTGATTTTTTTTTTCTGAAACCTCGATTTCGATTTCTTTCAGTAAAATAAATACAAATATGTTAGTTTTTTTAATGCAAACTAATTTTCCTTGGAATAAAGTCCAAACCTTAAAAGGATCCCTGGCTAATAAGACAAATATGCCTTAAAACATTACACCATCAATCTTTTATTTCTTTCATAAATAGAGAATCTTTCACTCAATAGGGACTGCTCCTATCGCAGCTCCTATGTGTCCATGTCCATGCCCTATGGAAAGCTAATACTTCCTAAGGATAATATGAGCATAAAAGCAATATAAAATAAAATGTATTAGCACGTGCATTCCATACATTCCTTATTGTTCCTTATTTTCAATTTTTAAAATGTTGGCTATAACACAATATACCCAAAATGAGAATTTGATTACTAATAGATTATTTCCCCAAACGAATCAATCGGTTATGAAAAATGATAATGAACAGTTATAGATCTTACCTGAACTCAGACGTACACAATCACACAGGCTATAATTAGACTGCTGGACAGAGGTAAGCAGACTGTTATCAGGGAGAGATAAGATCTCAGGAGAATTAGCACAATGCAAACACACACGTCTGAACTGAACCACGCACCCACCCACAACTTCACCATGCTGTTCACAAGCGTGAATTCCGTTTGTGTCCGAGCATAGGCATGGCTGAGGCATGGTAACGCCCCGCCTGCCTGTGATTGGTCTACTGACACTGCCCGTCTTGACTGTCCACCGAGACGCGAGGTCCATGGTGAGATTGAGAAATAAATAATAGGCTAAGAGAATGACAGCTTGGCACGCGCGACAGATTTGCATGTGTTCTAAATAAAGTGCTAGTGTTGATTATCGTGTATTAATCTAATTATAGTAAACTAATACTATTACACTAAAAAGGATAAAGATGAAGGGTAAATAGACCTTTTTATAGTACCATAATGTTTCAAGTTTACACATACATACGAACAAATTATACAATAATCAACACAAACACTTTATTTTAGAACATTTTATTTTTGGATCACGGGCTAAACATTTTGGGAACCACTGCACTAGAATACACTCACAATCCTGCTTTTAGAAGCCAACATGAATGAACGCCTGCAAACATCCACCATCTTTACAAACGAGGCAAACCAGGACTTGCAGAGTCACTTTCAGTGACATTACTAGCCTACTTGGTTACCAGCAGCTGATTGATAAACAGAAATCTTCTGTTTAGGCTTTTTTGATTTAAATATATAAAATATATTTTTAAAACATTTATTCATACAGTAAATGTTTTAATAATCAACCAAAATGATTAGTCTGATTAACCATGTGTATGAACTATTTAATACTGTCATACAATGGTGTGCAAAAATAGCCGATCTACAGTACAAGTTCACAGTGCCTCACATCACGACAGTGAGTCATGAGTTTGTAGGTCCGATTATGCCCTGATGAAGACCAGTATAGGTCGAAACATGTTGGTTTAATTAATAGTTTTCCTAATTTTTAACTATTAAGTGTGCCTGGATCTCCACCTTTTTTCTATAGATGTTTTATCCCGATTGATCCCATTTTTACCATTTTTATATTTTGTATACCTGCATGTCTCCTGAGCACCTGTTTGCTTCCTTGCCTCTATCTAGTTTGATTAACTGTTGCAACCCTGCTCTTGGTAATCACATTATTTTCATGGCCGTTTACAAGGAGATTTTAGCTCTCTGAATCCAGAGAGCTTATGGGGCCAGAAGGTACTACAGTTTATGTCTCCTTCACTCCACGGTGAGCACTGGACCACTGGAGAGAGAGAAACTATTTAGAGAAGATGGGGATGAGGGGAGACAGAGGAGGGCGAGAGAGGACCATGGACCACTGGAGAGAGAGAAACTATTTAGAGAAGATGGGGATGAGGGGAGACAGAGGAGGACGAGAGAGGACCATGTGGATGAGGGGAGACAGAGGAGGGCGAGAGAGAGAGGACCATGTGGATGAGGGGAGACAGAGGACCATGTGGATGAGGGGAGACAGAGGAGGGCAAGAGAGAGAGGACCATGTGGATGAGGGGAGACAGAGGACCATGTGGATGAGGGGAGACAGAGGAGGGCAAGAGAGAGAGGACCATGTGGATGAGGGGAGACAGAGGAGGGCAAGAGAGAGAGGACCATGTGGATGAGGGGAGACAGAGGACCATGTGGATGAGGGGAGACAGAGGACCATGTGGATGAGGGGAGACAGAGGAGGACGAGAGAGGACCATGTGGATGAGGGGAGACAGAGGACCATGTGGATGAGGGGAGACATAGGAGGGGGGTGAGAGAGGACCATGTGGATGAGGGGAGACAGAGGACCATGTGGATGAGGGGAGACAGAGGAGGGGGGTGAGAGAGGACCATGTGGATGAGGGGAGACAGAGGACCATGTGGATGAGGGGAGACAGAGGAGGGGGGAGACAGAGGACCATGTGGATGAGGGGAGACAGAGGAGGGGGGTGAGAGAGGACCATGTGGATGAGGGGAGACAGAGGACCATGTGGATGAGGGGAGACAGAGGAGGGGGGAGACAGAGGACCATGTGGATGAGGGGAGACAGAGGAGGGCGAGAGAGGATTATGTGCTTGAGTCACATATGAATGACTGCCACCGCATGATGGACACATGCACGCAAGCGAGCACATACAGTACGTGTAGGGCTTTTGTTTTTCTGGGTTGCAAAATGCTATTTTCAGCCTAAGCAGACTGCCAGCATGATTAATACATGGAGGGTGGGGCTAAATTAAACATTCATATATCTCTCAAGCGCGCACACACAGACAAGCATGCACGCACGCACACACACGCACGCACACACAGGCACGTACACGCAGACACAGACACTGTTGTGATAGAGGCTGAGCCTATTCCCCAATCCCTATAGGCCAGGCCTATTCAACCGGCGGCCCACAGGCCAGATCTGTCCCATATAACAATTTTTGAAATATACACTGTATATACAGTATGTACTGTATATCTGCAATAGAAAAAAGTAAATTCATTTTGTGTTTAAGGTATTTAGTAGGAAAATGTGCGCCTCGTTCAGTATTCTCCAATAGAACAATCTGATTTCCTGCCGTTAGCTAGCTTATTAAGTTTAGCAAATAACATTGGTATGTTATTTCTATTTTCTATTTGGCACAATGTCAATGTTAACAATGAAAAGAAGATAAATGGATACCGAAAAGGTTGGGAAGCTGATGTTCCTGCAGCTGCACCTCTAGCAGAGGTACAGGTACAGGTATGTTGTTTGACCATGTCAGCATCCATCTATCTTAGTTTATCATCCTTATACAATACAATACAATATTTACAACAATCAATGGAAGCTGTTACAAAACAAAAACATGAAGATGATCAAAAGGAGCTGAAAGCTTACAAATGCCTATCCTACTTAAAACAGAACATGATTCGTAATACTCATTACATTAATGCACTTCAGTATTTGGGTCTACGGGGAAATTATAAACTGGTATTAACATGACAGAAACACTGTCTACTACTACTGTAATGTAAACAGGCACTGACGAGAGCGCCCTACAAGTAACTGATGTTAATATTGATACTGATCTTTTGGTCTTGTCCTGTAATTCAACCATTTTGTAAGGAAGTGACAACACTTATCTCAAACATTATGGGTTTTAGAATAGATGTCTGATACATTCACATCTTTGTACCTGGGACAACTCCCAGACGGGCTAAATCGGGATGACTCCTACTTACTTAAGATTCTACTTGTAGCAAGCAAAAAAGCTATTACAAGAAATTGGTTACAAAAGAAATGTCCTACTGCGACCTATTTATCAACATTGTGAAACAACTGCATCACCTAGAACAGATGACCTATTCGTTAAGACTGCAAAAAGAGCTGGGTGAAAGAACATGGGAGAAATGGACAGAGTACTTAGCTGGGGGGGTGGATGTGGAGTGAATATGGGTGGTGTCTTTCCGGTTGTCATTGAATGTAACGAACCCAAAAATCTGTAATATGTATTGCTGCTGTTGTACATCCCATGACCTCTTGTTTTTTTTTTTGTCTTTTGTTTTTACTCCGTTTTTTTTACTGTTGATGTTTCTGTCCTATTGTATGTCTTGTTTGTCTTTTTTGTCTGTCTTGCATATTCAGAAATCCTAAAATAAAGAGTTTAAAAAAAAAATATATTGATACGGATAACAGTGAGTTTGGGAATTTTACATTTAGATCTATATAGTGTTTGGATTATGGTGGATTAAGTTATGGTCTTGGGTGATGCATGGAATTATTAATTTTACTATGTGTTAGTTACTATTGCCAAGTTCTACTGTGAATATTGTCTTTCTTTTACTGTTCGTTGAAACAGTACTGGTGCAATGAAAGATTATCTAAGCAATTAAAATTGTGTGATCATTGTTTTACACTGATTTAAGGAAAAGTCATGGCAAATTTACACAAAATACATTGCAATCCGAACTCACGAATTGATTGAACCAATATTTATATAATTATAGAATGATAATACAAGTGTGGTTATAATATTTTATGTTGGTGTTGTCGATTAAATAATCGTCCAAAGATGAAGGAATGACAAAGTTCTTCAGGGTGAAGTATTGAGAATGTATTGAGAAGATTCAGCAGAGAAACAATATACAGAGAGTGAGGAACAGGCCTCCTTGCCTGTTCCAGCAGCCCCTCCGGGCGCAAGCCTCCTCAACCCCATTCTCAGACAGTTCTTATAGTCTTGTTCTAACAGAGATGCTATACTAACTGGTGGTCATATAAGGATCTCTTCTAAAGATAAGGGCGACACACAAATAACTATACCCTGCTCACAGCGCCATTAATTGTAGTGGATTATTTAGAACACACATCAGAGTCTTTAAGAAATAATCAAGGTATAGAGTGGACTGAAACAATGATACTTTTATTACAAGGATTGGTCTGTACCAGCCCAGGGAGGAGCACGTATGCAAGCCCTGGGCTGGTACAGACCAATCCTTGTAACAAAAGTATCATTGTTTCAGTCCACTCTATACCTTGATTATTTCTTAAAGACTCTGATGTGTGTTCTAAATAATCCACTACAGCGTACATTTGGCTTACATTTTTCTCCCTGCTCGGCACACTTAGACAGCCATTATTAATCATTAAGAGCAGGGAGATAGATACAATAACAACCCTCCATGGTAAATAGAACTAATAGCAAAGCCCACCGGTGGTGCTGGTGGTGGGCACAAACAGCGCATAACAATAAAAAACCCACAAAACACATGTGCAGAAGGAACACAGAAAGAACAGACTTAGGTGAGGTTAAATAATGCGTCAATTGGTCAGCTGATTACCATGTCAGCGTATGACTTATGTATTGCGTAGTGCCGTTGTATAAGCATCCGCATGCACCCACATAGGCACAGTGTGTAACCTCAAGCATCGCAAGCTACGTATCATTTGTGTGAATGTATAAGTGTATATACCGTAAAATCGTCAGTGTTTGTTTAATTATGACAGTGTAAAAAAATGGACCCTGTCAGAGCGAGGGTTTTACTATATCAGACAGTGGGGTGGCCATGGCAGATGGTAGAAAGCTGACACCAGAGCCTGATGGGCCAGAGAAGTGCCAAGCAGACACACACACACACACACACACACACACACACACACACACACACACACACACACACACACACACACACACACACACACACACACACACACACACACACACACACACACACACACACACACACAGCTAAGTGTAGTGTGACTGAGAACCCCTTGCACAGACTCCCTCTGCCTCGCTTAATGGCTGCCATCAGTTTTTCTCCTCTCGTCAAATAGACTGTTGCTGCTTATGATCCACTTAAGACCCTTTTCACCAACACGCCCCACCAGTTCCCTGGACCATCCGTTCACAGTCTCACAGGAGTGGATACATGCATGCGTGCGTGCGTGCGCGCGCGCGTGTGTGAGCGTGTGCGTGCATGCGTGTGTGTGCATGCGTGTCATTATGATTAATTATTAGAAATGTATTTATTAAGTTATTGCAAGAGTGGAGGGGGATGTCATACAGCTTAGATGATTTGGTGTAACCGCCCCTTCCATTAATTCCCCATAATTCCAATTTACTGCCTTTGTAGAACTGAGATTCTAAATGGCCTTCTAAAATGTAAGATTCACTTTATACTGTGATGGAAGAGACAAGAAATAATAACACATGTTACAAATGATCATACATTAGGAATACTAGAGCTAGAGCTAGAACTAGAGATACATTAGGAAAGGGCTCAGGGGTAGAGTGGCTGGATGGTAACCGCAGGTTGCCTGTTCGAAGCCAGGCTCCCCCAGAGTTAAGTGTCGAAGTGTCCTTGAGCAAGACACTGAACCCCATGCACATTGCTCTTGATGTGCTGGTTGCATGGTTTCCGCTGGCATCAGTGTATGAATGTGTGTGTGAATGGATGAATTGATGCACAATCTATGTAAAGCGCCTTGGATAAAGGCGCTATATAAATGCACCATTTACCATTTAGAGCGGTGCCCGTTGGGCACTGCCTAGTCTCGCTTAGACCAGACAACTATTCCACAATTTCCGAATGCTATAGACTGAGTCAGGCCAGCTCCATATATGGAGATATAGGTGTGATCAATTGGCTAATTTGGGCCCTGATAATTAATTAATGTGAGCTTGTAGATTGGAAAGTATAACATAAGGCTTACAGGATTAAAAATCAGGTAAAGACAACACTTATGCAATATCACAACATTACGCTATCCAAAATCCCACACGATATATAGTCTCATATCACAAAATATGTATATATTGATTATATTACCCTTACCAGCCCTATATATAGTATACGGTCTACACACAGTGTAAATGTATCCACTTTGTAACTCTGATAGTGTTCAAATGTAACCCAATGGACCATTGGGTTATATTTGTACACTCTGTAGCCACTCATCAGCAGGCGCTTGCCTCCACAGCGCTCCACGCCCTGTCCCAACAGAGGGTACATATCCATTTATCTTTGTGTCCACTCAGAGAGCCACAGTTGTTTAAGAGTTGTATTGAGTAGCTGTCCTCTCCACAGTCCACACAGCCACTACACAACACGTGCCATTATGGAACCGGCAACAAATGAATGTTAATAGAGAGGAGGACAGAGATGGATGACCTGCTATGCTCACTGGCTTTCACATCTCAATATGTGGTCAAGGCCTAAAGGAAGCTACGGCTGGATCAATTAGCACAGACAGATGCCCTGCTCAAACACCGGAGCCACGTTGGCTGGAGAGGAAGAGGGCAACAGCTTGCAGGGTTTTCCCTGGAAAACAGTGAATGACAACATAAAAATATATGGGGATATTTAATTTTGTTATAGTAACGCAGCAGCAATCTATATGAAATGACCAAAATGGGTGCCAACTCATGTAAGTTACAACAGGGGGCATTCCAATTGAATAGAGCAACATTTCCACGAATTTTTGTAGCATCGTTGTTGTGTGATCATGACCGTGAATCTAAACACATTATCTGGATAGTACATATGAGGTGCCGTTACACCATCATATGGGAAAATATGCAAAGAACAGATTTCTGCATATTGTTGTTGTATAGGCGTTTCAGCAATTCTGTTAAGCAGCATAGGTTAGCAAATCTTAACAGTCGGTGCCTGGCTGCATGGAAACTTGAATGCAATGCCCTATGTGACCTACACCACATGCACGGCCCTCAGCAGTAGTCAAGTATGGACCATTTCCCCAATGGCATGTAAGAGCTGACATATGGCAAAATAAAATGACAGTAAGCTAGGACATAGTTCATGAATGGCTCTAGCCCAGAGAGAGAAATAAATGTGTTATCTGGCATATGTGTGTTTTGAAATAGAGTACCACAGTTGTATTTGCTTGATAGTCATAGTCTAGTGTGCCATATCAACATTAAGTTTAATTATGACATCATATAAAAATTTAAAAATTCATAGGCTATACATAACCTTTAGTTTTTTTCTTCTTTAGATATATTTTCTTTCACATCAGGATGATCATTAGACTCCAGAGCAATAACCCACCTATCTCCCAGACTTCCTCCCCAGTCAGTTAGGAGTTTGAATGAATGTAGAATTATGTACAGGATGAAATTTATATAAAGATGTGAGGTGACTTAATTTAATACACATATAATTTAATAACATTTATTTTATATTTCATTTTAAAAGAAAAACCTCTCTCTCACACTTATGCCAGCCAATGTTGGTACCCGTGCCTAAGGTTGTCTACCCCCTGGTCTAAAGTCTATATACGTGTCGTCAGCAGCAGTCTTCCCTGTGGAATCGCATGCGCGCCGCTCACCACATGGAAAAGAAAGAGATGGGAAGGGAATTTCTACGTTAACCAAGCCTGGCAATGGGACAAGTTGGCACGTGTGGGCTGCCAGGAAGTAGGCATGCCTGCCTCAGTAGGCAGACACCCGGTGTCCAGGGGTGGGGAGAACCTCTCTGCCTCGTTCAGAGGTTCACCAACACATGCGTGGGGGTTGGGATCCGGGGACCCCGAGGAATTGGAAGAACCGTATCCAACATTGAGGAACAGGAATTGGTTCCACCACATTTTGGAACAGTTTTTTTGGAATGGGTTTTATCACACTGTCAGAGCTGGTATGTGGACTTCACGTCTGCTATAGAAGTATACCGGTGGACCATCATAACTCAGAGAGTACTAACATGTAACACGTCTGCTATAGAAGTATACCGGTGGACCATCATAACTCAGAGAGTACTAACATGTAACACGTCTGCTATAGAAGTATACCGGTGGACCATCATAACTCAGAGAGTACTAACATGTAACACGTCTGCTATAGAAGTATACCGGTGGACCATCATAACTCAGAGAGTACTAACATGTAACACGTCTGCTATAGAAGTATACCGGTGGACCATCATAACTCAGAGAGTACTAAAATGGATCTGCTATAGAAGTATAGCGGTGGACCATCATAACTCAGAGAGTACTAAAATGGATCCAAATGGACCCGTAACATTTTGTACACTCAGAGTCAGACTTGGAAACCCCTTAAAGGAATCGTTAAAGGGAACCGTTACGGAATGTGACCGAATCGTAAGGAATCGGACCGTTAAGATGGAATCGTTAACATTAAAATCCTAAAGGATTCCAACCATTGGGACATGCATGGTGGCACACATACAGTAAGTACATGACATGAAGCAGCATGTTGGACATGCGCATGTGTAACGCCCAGGATTCAAACTCGGGTCTCCCGCGTGAAAGTTCAATATCTTAACCACTAGACCAAAGGGATATCCCTATGGACTGGGGGAGATATTAAACTTTTGAGGCCATCACACTGAGGCTGTGAGCCACTCTGCTACACGTGCACAGTGCACACACACGTACGAACAAAAGTGCACACACAATAACACGCGCAGTTGCACACATACAAACACATACATTTGGGTATTCTAGGGATGGAGCTCGTTCATTTTTTATTGATAACGAGCCCTTTATCGACCAGGCTTATCGCGCCGGGTTCTTATCGAGCATTTTCTGTAATTTTGTGGAAAGATGGGAGATGACAAAAAACTCTGAACAGAACCAGTATCTTTAACATAGGACCTTCAAATAGTCCAGGCCCAGGACTGTGATGTCTGGAGAGCTCTTGTTCGTGGCCTATGCCCAAAGTTGGGCTATAGGCATGAGTAAGTAAGTTCAAATACAGTACTTTTATAACAGATGGAAGGCAATTGACATTTTTTATTACTCACACACACACACACACACACACACACACACACACACACACACACA
The DNA here is from genome assembly GCF_964188405.1 of Protomyctophum parallelum. NCBI lineage: Eukaryota > Metazoa > Chordata > Actinopteri > Myctophiformes > Myctophidae > Protomyctophum > Protomyctophum parallelum. The sequence continues at coordinate 25,553,249 of NC_139707.1, read as the reverse complement.
CACAAGTTCCCCCTCGCCAACCACCTTCACCTGCCTGCCCATCCCCTCAGCACAGTGCCACTAGGCACACGCCAACCCTGTCTGGTCCATGACAACTCTCGCAACATGTCTGCCGTGTGCCTCGCTACCAGCCTGGCAGCCAAGTCGACCCGCTCTGCCAGCCGGCCAACTGTGCCATCCTGTCTGCAGAGAGACTCTCCACCCAAAAACTGCCCTTCTGCTCCAGCCGAACGCCCTGCCAGTCTGACGGAGTGCCAGCCACGCCAACCTGTCACCGCCGCTCGGAATCACAAGACAAGCACCTGCATGGCTACATGGTGGTTACTCCACGTTCAGAGATGCAACACATTCATGATCTTCCTAGCAATCATACTATTGATTACTTTCTTGGTTCATCGAATAATCAAGTGTTTATATATATATATATATAATTATATATATATATATACATACATACCGTGTGTCTGAGTGGGACACACACACACACACACAAAGCGTACATTTTGCAAAAGAAAAAGGCAGACAGCAATGCCACTTTGGCCACTGATCGTGTTTTTTCCATGCTCACCACAATTGTTATTTTTGTTTGTTAGCCGATACCGATACCAAATACTGATACCAGAGAATAATATTTATAATAATACAAAAATAAAACATATCTTATTTTGAAGTCCACCGACCGTGAATAATGTTTATAGCTATATATCTCATGTTATGTTCATAGCAGACTCCTCATTCAAATGTGCACTTGCAGTTTGTGGCAACTCGAAAGCAAACATTTTATTTACCTGTCATAGTGTCAACCCCACACCCGTGTGTTGGATCGGTGGTTAGACTGGCATATTTGTCTATGCCGCTTAAATGCCACTAAATTCCATTGTTAATCCGGGCCTGCAGACAGTTCATCCCGTGTCATCTTATACCACCAAAACACTGGCAGGTGCCAGAGTGGGAGTAATGCCCTACTACCTGCTAAATAGGAGCCAGTCTACTGGCTACAATCTCTGCCAAGTTACTAAGCCAAGGTTTGTCTTAAAGGCGTAGTTCACCACGTTCAAAAGTGTGCACGTTTCGGGGTGGCCGTGGGCCAAGTGGCCCAGGCGCATGCCACATATAGGCTCTGGCCTGACAGCACATCGCGAGTCTCGTTCATGAAGACCTTTGCTGCATGTCTCTCCCCTTCTCTCCCCCCTACTTTCCTGTCTGTCTTCACTAATAACTATCAATAAAGGCAAAAAGCCAAAAAAATTATCTTAAAAAAACAAAAAAAGGTGTGCACATATAACCATGCATTGCATAACTCGCATTTCACAAACTGTCAACCACAGGACTGTTTGGTTGGCAGTTGTTACTGGTTTTAAACTTATCTTTCTCACTTACACATAATACACATAAATGCCAGGGCCACCATTGTTAAAAGCTGACAAGATAAAAAGACAAAAGCTGAGTGAAGATGAAAGTGAAGTTTAAATACACAACATGCAAAACACATTTTGAACATTATATTCTCAACACTTTTGCAATACATGTTGACAGAACTAAGAATTTAACCGTTTTTAACATAGTTTGTAATTGAAAAGCATTATGCCATTTGAAACTGTCTTGCCTATATATCAAAATATACAGTAGGTCTATTTGACCCCAGTGTTTACAATCCCTACCAACACAAAACAAACAGATTACATCACCGAATTACAGCTTAAAGATAACGTATATGTTCGACAGTGTTGGTCCTTCTATCCAGACTAGAGCTACCGTAAGTTAATGACCTGGAGCAGTGATCCTCAAATATAAGCTATGTTGTGGGGCTTGTAGATAGCCTATTTTTTCGAATAGACAAAGTATTAAAATAGGGCTTAAGCAACTATAAATTGTTCCTCGTTTTTCTGGGGAACCCCAGCAAAAATGTGGGTTCCAAGGAGCCCCTGGAACCCCCGTCAAGGACTTCTGGTGGTCCACTGGTCCCTGGACCCCACTTTGAGGACCACTGTCCTAGAGAATAAGAAAAGATCTGACACGATGTAATTTTCTTTTCTTTTGGTTAGAGAATTGTATCACTCATTGAGCTTTTAACCACTTAACCCATTTTGGGCGGGGACCCCTTTTGGTGTTAGCATTATGTTATGCTTTAGCTATTGAAAAAAAAGCAGATCTACAAGCTCATAGGTCTGCTATTTTTGAAAAATCGAAGAACGACATAGCTTTTTCAGAAAACTGTCAGGATGTAGAAGACATTTTTAGAATCTGATCTCAGGTCAGAATGGGGCCATATGATGAGTATAACACCTAGAATGACATGCTCGAAGTGGAGACGCCGGGTTGAAAGTGGTTAACCTATTTGTTGGTCATTTGTTCCTGGGTGCCCGTGTGACCGTGTGACCCAGACACAGGCTGAGTGTTTGCTTAAATCTCTACATGTTGCTTCACCGCCCACTTTGCTGAAAACCTCTTGTTGATGTTGCGGCCGTGTTTACCAACGGCTTCATACTTCCTCTGGGCATTCTAAAGCCGGGACAGAAACCACACCCTTTCACTATACTTTTACTGCCAAACCCATTTTTTTAGGTCTGTGTGCAGTGTGCACACGTGTGTGTGTGTGTGTGTGTGTGTGTGTGAGCATAGCACTCGTGCATTTGAGGAAACACAGTGGGCATGTGAGTCAACAGGGTTCAAAGCGGGATGAGCATCCGTTTTATTTGTGTGAATGTAGGCATGAGAATGCAATCAATCACTCACGCACGCACGCACGCACGCACACACGCACACGCACACGCACACACACGCACACGCACACACACACACACACACACACCTCTGTTGCTCGTGCTCGTTGCGTCATATGGCAGCCAAGTCTATAGATGTTTAATGTTTGTTTAGAGCACTTATGACGTAAATGGTTTGCCAGCCAAATCTATGGACTGTAATGTTTGTTTAGGGCATTCAATGACTACGTAAGACGTCAAGTGGCCGACATACTGTAAATTCATGGTATTTGGCCACACACAGACAGTTGCTTAGACATCTAGTGGTCGTGTGGCCTGGCAGCAGGCAGGCAACAGGAGCTAGTTCCATAGGGAGACAGGAGATCCTTCTGACACCTGAGATCGAGACAGTGTGTGTGTGTGTGTGTGTGTGTGTGTGTGTGTTGTATGCGTGCGTGCGTGTGTGTGTGTGTGTGAGACACAAATTCATGCATATCGGCAGACCGGAGGGGCCCCTGGGAGAACAGTGAAGGGGTCACTGGGTAGAGAGAAGGGGTCCTTCTGTCTGACAGAGTAGGAAGTGCACGGGGGGGGGGGGGGGGGGGGGGGGGCTGTAACACACATATGGACGACCCCATGAAACACAGACACCATGGGGAAATGTGCCATGGTCCTCACAAGCATAGCAACAGAGGCCCCGTTCATCCACCTGGCCTTAAAACATCCGTCTGGGGTGAGTGGTTTCAACCGGGTGGCGCAGAATTATAAGTCACTTTTATTTGTATTATTTAAAAACAAAACAGTCTACACTACAAGTTTGCAAGGCTACTCGTTGTGAGCTTGTATATTGGCTATTTTCGAAGAATCTTGACAAATATTAATTCACCGCGATCCCTTGCACAAACAAAACTATTTTCAAATGCAGATGGGGCCAACACATCAATTTGGGAGTGGTTGATGTTTGGGAACCACAGCAGTGTTTTTTTGTGGTAATTTAGATAGCATTTTACATATAGACATAACACTCAGACTCTAGTGTATATTCATAGCTTTACTGTACCGTTTTTCATGACAGATGCTCAGATGTCATCAAGAATCATAAGGAAGCTATTTTTATAATGTATTTGAGGTATTACCATGTGTTGTTCTTACTTACTGTAAATCACTCTGGATTAAGAGCGTCTGCTAAATGCCTAAATTGTAAATTGCTTTGAAATGTTGTATTATGTGTATCTCGACGACACTGCAAATGAGGGTGACCTCAATGTCTTTGGAGAATAAATAAAGGTTTGAAGAGAAGTGAAATGTAGTTGTAGGCAGAGCAAAGAATAAATAAAGGTTTGAAGAGAAGTGAAATGTAGTTGTAGGCAGAGCAAAGAAAGCAAAGGGAGTCAGTGGTGGGAGCAGAGGGACCCAGGCAGCAGGGGCACATCTGGTCCCAAAAGGAAAAGGATAAGTCTGGTCCATTTCTGGTCATGGTTACTCTCTCCATCTCCCCCACGCCTCCCCCTCATTCCTGTTCTCTCATAATCTCACATTCCCTAACCTTGCCTCGCTCTTTTCTCTCAGAAAGAGAGAGAGAGAGAGAGAACGAGGGAGAGAGAGAGATCAGACAAGGCGAGCCACCAGCAGGCTGTAACCACTGCAGCTAAATATACCTCCTGCCTGTCTTACAACCAGTTTTTACAAGAGCTGTGCTTGCTCTTCTGTCATTGTGGTTGGATGCCTGGAACACGGGTGTGATTCCCCCAACATGCCCCATCATGTTGACACTCGGCAAAGAGTGTGTGTGTGTATGTGTGTGTGTGTGTGTGTGTGTGTGTGCACTGTGCATGTGCTGAATGCAAATGGTATGACAAACCAATCACATTTGACAATGTAAATACTACGTTTGTAATATTACACACGCACGCACACACACGCACGCACGCACGCACACACACACACACACACACACACACACACACACACTCTTTGCCGAGCACTTACCCCACCGCCTTAGATAGCATTTCTGTAGACTTAGATAGCATTTGATACAGATTTATAGCATGTTATGTAGACAGCACTATAATTGCATTGTATGTAGTCATAGCACATCATAGTACATATGTATAGCATAGTAGTATATATGTATAGTTTATATAGATTCATTATATAGATATTCCACTGTTACTTTCTTAGCTTACGCATGTTTCATGATAAATGTTTTTATGTGATGTATTCCCATGATGTTTTGTTCTTGCTTAATGTAAGTCGCTCTGGATTAAGAGTGTCTGCTAAATGCCTAAATTGTAAATTGTAAATTGCATTCTGTTGCAAAACAGTGTTTCAGTGAAAACAAGCTACATTCAACTTCCAATTACAATTTAGGCATTTAGCAGACGCTAAGTGTGACTCCGGAGAGATTTAAGACTTAAGAACAACTCATGGTAATACATCAAATACACACACAGTCATTAAGAATCATAAGCAAGCTAAGAACCTAGCATCTGTCTAACAGTAGAATATCTGTACAGTGAAGCTATGAGTACACATTATAGAGTACTATGTCTACATAAAATGCTATCTAAATTAGCCATGTGAGGTCGTCAAGGCTAGTGCAAGTGCCAATAACTAGGGAACGGAGCATCGCAGTGACACTTTTATTTTCTCCGATGAAAGTAGAGACTCTTGTCTCGACTTTGAGGCACTCTGTGTGTACGTTGTCATGGAGCAAAATATTCTGTGGGTCTTGAAAGGTTATTAAAAATAGCCTGAAAACGCTGGGAAGGACTGCAATAGGCAATGTTTGAACAATTGCAGTTAATGAGTTAAGGGCCCGTGCAGTTAAATGAACACAGAAGATTTATTGTGGACACTGGTCTGATAAGAATAATAATCACACTATGGGAAACTGAACCACTGCGCTTCTTTGAATTGATACTGACATCTCTAGGATATGCGTGTGTGCATGCGTGTCACTGTCCCTACTGACTGAGTCATGCGTGTGTGTGTGTAGGTGAGAACAACAGGAAGTGTACGTGACTCATCTTCTCCTCTGGTCTTTAGCATACCACTTGGCAGCCACGGACACACATATCCTGCTTCAATTGAAGACACACACTAATCATACTAATCATCTGCTTCAGTGGAAAACACACGCGCATGCGTGCACAAACACACGGTCATAAAAATACACCTGTATTTGCCGGGGAGAAGCCACCGAGTAATGATTTGTTTTGAAACCAGTGACTCATGACAAGACATCACTGCTAATGGCACAGAATAATAACATGGACCTGGCTCACGAGTCACGACACAACTACATATCACTACAGAATAGACAATACGACCTCTATCTGTCAGATGTTTTGGATCAATTCAGGGTTTACATTAAAACCTGACAAAGCAAACAATTATTTGGCCATTCATTTTCAAAAAACACATACAACCAGGGAGCACGGAGGCACAGCTAGTCGCCTCACAGCTAGAAGTCCCCCCCCCCCCCCACAGGCACACACACACACACACACACACACACACACACACACACACACAGCTTACGTGCTGTTGAATAGCGGTGTCTGCTTTTGGCTGCAATAAAGAAGCTGTTATTATGTTGAACAAATTAATGTTTCCCTTGTGAGCAAACAACAAACTGTTGGCAGCCAGAGCACCATGCTTTGAGAACTGTAATACAAAGGAGAAAGACAGAGAGAGAAACAATAGATTTTTTGGAATTGACTAGTTTGCAACAGTTAGCCTACATTTCCTCTTAATCGGTTGTCCTAGCAATTGGCCGTTTGCAGCTAAAGCATTCCAATTCATTCATCATCATCACAGCCAAAACCTTTCAGAAAAGTCTGCCTCTGGGGAAAAAACTTTTTGTCCAGTGTGGTTTCAGGAGAGATGGACACCAGTCTCATACTGGTTTCAGGAGAGGCAAATAGACAGTTTCCCAAGCAGTGGGTCAGGACCCAAGCAGTGGATCAGGACCCATTTGTGGGTCGCCGTCACATTTTTATGGGTCCCGTATTTATTTATTTTGTTTCCTACATTTAGTTTTCAATTATTATTAATTCAAAACAAAGGAGAGGGCCCGGTATGGACATGAAAGGCTACAATGAACAAAAGAGGGTAGCCCAGTGACCCACAGCCTTGGGTGATCTTGGCAGGAGTGGGTGGTGGGGGGGAGAGAAAGATGCACGCACACAAAACAAACAAGAATACAGATTCTAATAATAGCTCATCGCGTGTTGTGCCTGCCCAGTGAAGTGGCAACACCCAAACAACTGGCCAAGCCCTAGACAAACCCCGGGGGGATTCCTGGTTGTTTGGCTCCCATGGCCAGTCATCCATAAACCTACCCAGTAGGGGTGCAACAGTTAATTGAGTTAATCGACTGCCAGAATTGTTTCAGTCCGTTTCCGGGCCGGATATCTAATTTTGAATACCATTAACTCCCGGCACGAGAACCGGAAGTTAGCAATGGATATGTAGAGTGAGTCGCGATCTTTTTATAATTCACCCGAAACGTAAATTTTGTAACCGCGACCAGCGATGCTTTACTTATGAGCCGTGAATAAAGCTTGTTTGATTTAAGACTCAGTCTGGAAAAATAATCTGAGGTAAATGGGTTTTAAGCGGACGGAGGGGGAACTTTTTCACTGTCGGACCATTTCCGGTTTATCCATAGCCTAGCAACGAATGCCCAGCTTTGTGGGTCTGTGTGAACACAAACATTGGCGATGATTGGCTGATCACCACATAGCGATGATTTCATTGGAGTAGCCTACATATTGAAGGTAAAAGTGAGGGCAGAAAAGTGAAGACGCCAAAAGTGATTGGTCGGAATGACATTTGTGATGATTTGATTGGCTGAGCACAGAATGTGATGTATGATGATGTATGATAAGAGCGCCCCTCACTTCACACAAGTGTGGAAAAAATAGCTCACAATATTGCGATTTATGAGCTTGTAGATCGGCTATTTATTTGCAGTACATATGCTAAATACGGTATAAACAAGTGCAAAATATCTGAAGTGCGTGCTTTCTTTACTAGCCGGTGATGGTCTATGCTGGGTGTGACCTACAATGCCCTGTGCTGAGGGGCTGTCAGTGAGTGTCTGTGTGGGGGACTTAACAGAGGTGTTGGTAACCTTGTAACAGCTCATCATGTCCTCCCACTACTCCTGCCCTGCCAACTCTGTTTTGTCTCTCCATCACCTCACTCTGACACACACACACACACTTCGATCACCGTCCTTCCACCACTAATGAAATGCATTTAGAAAGAGAGAGCGAGAGAGAAAAGACTTCAAAGGCATTCCTCTAGGCTAGCTGAAGTGGGAGACTCCTCAAATCCTCCGGGTTCCCTCCCGTCTCCCGTCTCCCCCCTCCCCCCGCAATGCCATCGCACCCCTTTCTGCTAAATCAACTCAATATATTCCACTCTCTCCCCCACAGTACCTCCTTCTGAAGCCGAAATGAAAAGTCATAATCTCAGTTTACGCTTGGAAGACCAAAGCAAGGTGAGCCACGACAGATGTTGGACTTCGAGGAGAGGAGAGGGCTACGTTTGCCGTTCCTGTGGCCTCGTTTCCTAACCCCCAGGTTCAGGCTCTGACAAACCTTTGCATCATAACAGAGCTTTTCCTGTAACATTTATTTTTTCTCCCAAACACATATACTTCCCCTGACTGTGTGGGGGGGCTGTTTAATGTCAGGGCAGACACATCCCCGCTGGGTGGTGCGGGGATAGAGGCAGCAGGTGCACTGCAGGGGCCAGTGGGTCATCACCCAGAATCCAAAACCTCACAAGTTTGCCCTGCATGAAAGAAAGAAGAAACGGGACTTACGTCTGGAAAAAGGAGGGGGTCTGGTGGTCTGGGCCTCACTGACTAGAAGGAGCAGGGGAGGAGGACAAAGAAGGGGAAAATACAGTAAGAGTGAAAGGAGGCAGGGCTCCTCCCTGGAGAAGGGGAGGGGGGGGGGGATACTGGGAATGTCCAAAAAGAGAAACAGGGGGAACACTGAGTAAGAATATAGGATGAAGAGAGAGTCGAAAGGGAAACAAAGAAGCACCTTCAGAGTTCTGGAGGTGTACCGGAACAGTGCAGCCCCCCCGTCCCCCCGTCCCCCCGCACACACTTTTTCCCCTCACGCTCTTTTTTTTCCACAATAAGCCAGCACATTCCCGGTAATTAGGCAGGAATTTCTTACATGTGGGTCTCTCTGACGTCAATCGTGTACCTTCCCAGAGTTTGCTTTCTCTTCTCCCGGCCGGCTGAATGTTTAACGTAAGGCCACTTTTGGCAGGGCTCCTGGACTTGGGTGTTAGGAGAGGGTGGGGTGTCTTTGCTTGTTTAAAAAGGCAAGCAGGGAAGAGCACGGTGGTGACCTCAATCCCAGCGTTTGAATCTGTGCTGCAGTCTATGACTCTGTGTGTGTGTCTAAGACATAAGCCACATTGTGTTTTGTATACTTTTTAGGGCTTGTTTGGGAATATCTAATTGACAGATGGGTGGGGTTTACCACAGGTTTAAGACAACATGTATATTTTGTGTACAACTTACCTGGCACAATCTGAATCATCTTGCCGTGCCAAACCACAGCCATCTAGTATGGTTCTGACTGTGTGTGTTTGTGTGTGTGTGTGTGTGTGTGTGTGTGTGTGTGTGTGCATGTGGGTGCGTGCACGCGTGGATTTTGTATGCATGGTTAAGAATGATGGCTATCTGATTTTCCAGTGTTCTCCGTCCCAACCACATTAAGCAAGTAGTCGTCTCACATTAAAAATGAATGGGAGACGGGGCACCCTGGTACCTCCGCCTGTCAATACACTCACTGACCACATAACCACACATTACGGTCCTGGGTTCCATTGCCATCTCAGGACCTGTAATCCATTCAATGAAGTGGTGCAGGGACAAAAGTACCTGCCCACCACCATTAGGTTTTAGAGTTTAGAGGTTCGAATCAAGGCCCCAGAGTGGCTGGCCAACGTTGAAGCCAAACTCTACTGGCCAAAGCTGGGACTGCAGACGGGAGGTTTTTGCCCGTGCATTTAGCACGAGTATACCCCGCGCAGCTGGGGTTTAAACCCGGACAGGTAGGGTGATCTTTATCACCACACATACCAAGTCCTGCAAGAGTGGGACGACGCCCGTTAGTGGGTAATGTTGCAAAAAACTAAAAACAAAGAAATTATTAGAGTTTAGAGTGCATCTCTCTCAGGGTACATAAACTATAACTGACAGGTCCATTCATGTCCAAATCCATGACTAAGCCCAAGCCTTGCATCTGTACCCAGGCTAATGCTCAGTCGTACTATGGTATCGCATGCCGAAAATAGCCAATCTACAAGCTGCAAGTGGCAGACGCTGTGAGCATGTAGATTGCCCATTACCGGCATGCAATGCCGTCGTACATCAAAGTGTGAATAAATCAGGCTTAAAGTGACTAATTGGCAGTGGTGCATAAAGTATGCACCACTGCAAGTAAAATAGAAAGTACTCTTTATGCAGAATGTCTCATTTCAAGTTTTCAAATTTATACAAATCTTTTGAAAATATCAGATCCATAAGTTCACAATGCGTCGTGATGCGACGCATTGTGAGCTTGTAGATCGACTATTTTCAAATGGCCGAAATGTATATAGGGCTGAAGTGGGAAATGCATGTTTTTTTTTCTAATAATAATCCAAATCTACAAAGTAACTAAAGTTTTCAAATACTGTAGTGGAGTAAAAGTACAATATTTGCCTCTGTAAAGTACAAATACCTCATTGTACGTAAGTACAGTACTTACCGTAAGTGTACTTCCCACCACTGCTAATTGGCGCAGAATGGTACAGCAAACATTTGACACATGTCATGTGATGTGCTCGCCGCGTTTCTTTTTTTTATATACTGCACATGGCGGAATGCAACAATCCTCTCGAAAAGCGGCTCAAGAAATTACTCTGCTAAGTATGGCAGGAGCAGACCCTGCAAAGTATTCCAAGGCCTCTGCAGGCTACAGTCCATAGAATGTGCTCACTCACAGCATCACAACAAGTTCAATTCCACTTCCCTTGAACTTGGTCACAAGCCATTTACCATCGATCTCTCCCATTGTGCCGTTTTTGGTGTTAAATTAAGCAAAATTAAGACTAAAGGGCCTTTCAAACAGGAAGCGATAATACGTTTGAGGGTAGTGCTCACTCAAACACTCAAACAAGGAGTCATCCTCCAGGGAGCATCTACTGTAAGCAGTCGGTAAACTTTCAGCAATGCGGCCATTCGGGTTTGAGTTATCTTATGTGCACGTGGGAATTTGGCCCAAGGTTGATGCAAGAGAATAGGCCATGATGTCTCCAAAAATCAGTTGGCTTCTCCGGGAAGCATGAAGCTGCACCACGAATTCCACACCAATCCTTCTTGTCCGGTGGATCAAAGTTTCGGATGGATGGGCTGACCCACGAACGCAGCAAGGGCGGAATCCATTTGACCCGACCTATGCGGTGGTCGGTAAGTTTGACGGTCGGTCGCCAGGGCTGCGAGAGTCAGTCTCACTCTCTCCAATTCGGCTTCGGGTTCTTGGAAACTCCCCCCAGCCACTGCGTTAATTTTACTGAGGTTAGGTTTAGGTATAGTTTAGGTTAAGGTTAGGCTAATCACTCTGAGAAGTGCATGCGTGGATGCGTTGAATCAACAATGCCAAATCCCCTGGAGTCTTGCGCTGCAGCACCACGCTCAATGTTCGAGAACACAGCAAAGCCTACAGTATGTGCAGCAGCCATCTGGTTTTCAGTGCGCCATGAGCAGCAGCTGAAACTGAGACAATAGCTGAAATGCGATCAAAGGGTGATCAGGGAGGTTATGTGTGAGAGGCTCAGGCTTGATATATACATGGTTGTGCGGTGGTGTTGTCCACCAAAAATAGCTGATTTGCATTTTGCAGTGGTGGCAAAAAGTACTCAATTGTTTTACTTAAGTAAAAGTATCAATACTGCAATTTAGAAAGTAATAACTGCAATAATAGAAAGTTACAAGTAATAGTCCGGAATTCAAAATATACTTGAGTAAAAGTACAAAAGTATTGGCAACTTTTTTTTCAACCAAGGTTCATGTTTTAGTATGTTATTAGAGAAAGTAAAAGATGAGTGAATGTGAATTTTAGAGTTTTTTTTTTTTTTTTACAAAAATCGCTAAAATTCACACGTATTCGAACAAGAGTTTGTATTTTTTCCATCTGGCCACAAAAGATCAAGGGATCTATTGAATGTGAAGGAGGAGGTGACAAACTGACGAGCCTATGACACACAGTATGGCATCCTATACTGTACCTCCCTCTTCACATTCAGTAGATCCCGTGATCTTTTGTGGACAGATGCAATTTCCTGGGGTCTTGTAGGACTATAGTAAATAATAAATAAATTGGCGTAATTTTTAAAATAATTGCCAGGAATGACTTGGTTGGAAAAAAACTAAAGTTGTCATTTAAAGTACCAAAACTAAAAGTACTCATTGTGCAGCATGTCCCATTTTAAGTTATCAAACAAACAATCTTTTGAAAATAGCAGATCTACAAGCTCAAAGTGTCGCATCACAATCACAATGCATTGTAAGCTTGTATATATATATATATATTGGAAATACAAAGTACAAATAACTCAAAATTGTACAGTACAGTACCACTTAAGTAAATGTACTAAGAAACTTTGCACCACTGCTGATCTTAAGTCCACAATGTGTCGTGACACGTTGAGTACGCATGTAGATATGCCTTTCGATGTGCAACACCCCTGCACAATGAACTATAATCGGGCATTGTGTGTGTGTGTATTGCATTAGTTCATCTGTGTCTGCCTCCATTGTGTGTTCCTGTGGGCCAGTGTATTTGCGTATGTCAGTATCTGTATGTTTCCACATGCACGAGGGTGCATGTGTATGTGCGTGGGAGTTTAGGTCTGTGCCGCACTGATGTCACGTAAACCGGGCGGGAGGATTATGCGTAATAATACCCAGAGTCATTATGATTATGAATATCATCCAGCACAACGGGCTCTGCTCTGTGAATCGCATATTTCCTTTTACCAAGTGGCATGTCTACAAAATAGCCCTATAAAACTTCAATTGAAGGCTTGTGTAAATGTATACAATCTGAATGCATGAAGAGGACTGTGTGATTTATCTCAACTTTCAAGTGATACTTTGGAGGTTGAGTATATCATTCTCACATACACGGGCACATAACAAGCAGGGGTGAGGTGAATTTCCCAATCCACATAGTCGGACTAGTCGGGTCTCGCGGGATGTCGGTCGGTCACGGTATATACCACAAGGAAAGCAAAACCGGGGAAAATGGTTAGAGGTTATACAACTAGAAAAAGTGCCCCTTGGGGCACAGGTCTCCACCAGGATAGTAGTGTTTTTTGGAAAAATGTCAAGTGGCATTTCATCCTCAGCCTAGTGGGAATATGCATGCACAGTTTCACCGCAAATCGGACACGGTGTTAATGATTTCCGTCATTTTGTACAAAACGCCACTCCTGAAAACTTTGGAAGCTAATCTTAGCCAATCAGGATGGAATTATGAGAAATAAAACAGACCCCTCTTGATCACATGACTATAGAGATAATGTGTACCGATTTGCATGAGATTTGGATACAATCTGAAGGAGTAATACCAAAAAAATTGTTTTACATAAGTCGGTCTCCTGGTGATGCTATAAAGACCAGATGTGAAAAATGTAGGTCAAAGGTTTTACTTGGCCTCTAGGGAGTGTGCATACAAAGTTTTACACAGATCGGTGCAGTTATAGGTCAAAACACAAATGGGCCAGTTACAGCGCCACCATGAGGCTGATGTGAAAATTGTCAAGTGGCATTTCTTCCACGGCCTAGTGGGAATGTGCATGCAGAATTTCTTTAAAATTTCACTCTGTGTTCATGATTTGAGGCATTTTGTTAAAAACGGACCAATCCTGCAAACTTTGGAAGGCAATCTAAGCCAATAGGGATGGAATATGAGGAAGCGGACAGGTCCTTGTTCATCACATGACTACAGAGATAGTGTAAATACCGATTTGTGTGATGTATAGAGAAAATGTGTACCAGTAATATAAATAAATGTGTTTTGCAAAAATCGGCCTCATGGTGGTGCTATAACAAAAAATTGGGGCAGAGGTTCGTCATTTACATCCAGGGAGTGTTTGGCATCGACCGGGCCAATAGTGCCGGGGATTCGCTGTAAACAGACGGACAGACGGACGGACAGTCGGACGGACTGACACACACACACACACACACACGCAAAACATACTCTTTCCATGCCTTCGGACTGGTGGAGAAAGTTTGTAAAAGGTTCATATTTGGAGTCAGAGTTAGCATTAGGCATTTAGGGGTTAGGTTAATAATATATTTTGGCAATATTAAAGTACCTTCTAGAATCTAGATCAGTGGTGCACACACTGTGGTTCAGAATCAGGACTCAAACTTTGTGTACACAGCAACTTTAAACTTAATGGCAATGTGATTACATGAAGCAAATAGAGTGTGTGTGTGTGTGTGTGTGTGTGTGTGTGTGTGTGTGTGAACAACAAGTTGTAATTACTAATGTAATAGACTATGGACAAATATAGTACACAACAGTGTGTAGGCTACACATATACAGACCTTCATGAAAAAATGAAAATGGCCATAATAATTAAGTCTACATCTAATTTCAAATGAGATGTAGCTTTGCTTTGCACGTTAGCAAAGAAAACACTTACCTCCTTCACTGAAAAGAATGTTCTGCTAACCGTCCTTACCCTGCACCAACTGTCCATGGGAACATGCCAACTATGGGAGGCATTCTTGCCTTAGGCTTAGTTTGTTTGCCCCCACCCCAAACACACACACACCACTCCGACCCCCCCTCTACGTGCCCAGCTCAGGCTTGGCTGAGGTTTTCGGTTGAGCCCTGTGTGGACGTGTACCTCCCATGCCATCTGATGTCAACAAGCTCCTCAGCAAACGCTAATCCACTCTCAGAATTCCCTGGAAATCAGTCAGCAGTGGACCACTCTGAAGGCCAAGCAGTCTGCGAGCCAGGTTGAGTCTCAATTAGAAGTCAACCTTCGCAGCATAAACTCACTGTACAAAAACCTCAGCATTCAATACTAGGATGGAAACGGGCTAAAACATTTTTACCCCAATATTAACACTTCTGGTGACACTAAATCTTTCAGAATTATGGCACTATTGCCGGCCAGATGAGGGAGCGTTAGCTCATGATAGCTATCTTTCTCCAGAAACGTTAATATTGTATTTGCGATGCAGTGTAAAATCAATTTGCCCTGAACCTCGCTGATCCGATCAGCACCACGGATAGCGCCCTAGCTTCAGATAAAAAAGCGATCAAAAACGGCCGTTAAAACAGTAAGCCAAGAGGGGCTGAGCAAGGCGTTGCCTAGCACCCGGGACAGGGTAAAAGTAGATTTTTAGCTAAATTGTTTTATATTGTTAAAAAAGACCTTAAGACGTCCCTGGACATCCACCCGCGGTTTTATTTGATAAGACACCTGTGGACGTCCAAGACTCCAAGGCATCCAACGTGTTAAGGAGAAAGTAATAAAGTCAAATATCTCTGGATAATAATACTTCAAAGGTTTTTGTCTCCTGGTGGGCAAAGCTTCAGAGATTCTGCTGTGGGTGTCCCTAGCCATTCCCCAACAACCTTGATTGTCTTACCCATTAATGCACAAAACTGTCAAATGTACCTGGCTCTGGATAACAAGTGCTGTGATTTTGTATTTTTCCAGTTTTTCATGTGTTTATGAGGTGATACTTCATTAGACCCCTTGGTGTGGCTGTTATGTGCAATGATGTCTTCCCTTTGTATTTAGGGTTTCTTCCTGGAGGCTGAAACCTTGACAGTCAAACGTGCCAATGAAAAAGAAAGTGATATAGTGACATCACAATGTCATCCCCTCCCCCTTTATCATACAACAGCTGTGGGTGCCGCTTTAGTTCAGGTGGCTCACCACCCATCAGACAAACCAGGCATACTTAACTGGTGGGTTTGTCCACATCAAAATTACATTTGAACAAATACTGTACTGCTTTTGAAGAAAAAAATCTTCCTCCTTATATAATAATAATATTTTAGGGTGGAAAAGAATCACAGCACTCCATCTATAAAAAAAAATCCCAACTGATAAATGAATCAGCTGGAATTTTGGGAGGTTTGATTCACCCGAAAAGGTTCAATTGCAAATTCGAAATGTGGAAAAATATTTTTGCAGCGCAGTTTTGGTTTAAATGAATGTGACTCCTCCGACGACAGAACTAGCTATAACCTGCAAGGTCAGACTACTCACTCTTGGTGGGTGTTAGCTCCTTCCAATAAAGCACTCCATTAGGCAGCTTGCCTTGAAACATGGATATTTTGGCAGACAGGCAGGCAGTGCAACGGGTAAGGGAGGGTTGGGCTGGGATGATAGAACTGTCAACAGTTGCCATTTGACAAGACCATAGACTGTAAAAAATATGGACAAAGCGTTCTCCGGGTCTAACATGAACGTAAAATGAAGCCTGTCAGTCCTTGTATTGTAAGTCGCCATCTTTCTAGATCCGTTTTAGCCCAGCTGGCCATTGGCTGGCCCAGACAACGAGGCGGGACTTCCCCCCTTCTTCTCAGTTGGTTTTTATTTTGACTCGAGTGGGAGGGGAATCCCGATCATAGACTGTAACGGTAGCCATGCCCTTCAGAACATGCGCGACTTTATGGTCATTTTTTAAATAAATGGGACCATAATTTTCCAAAAAGAATATTATGACATTAGAAATGAGACTTTAAACTAGTGACTGGAAGCAGAAAGTGTTCATGACCATGTTTATTAAGGTAATACAGTCTAGGTGAAGTTGGGCCCAAATACATGGACTTCTATGGGGCTATGGGTTTTTCTGGGTCCAATGACAGCGCCACAACAGGCCATTATATGAACTTTCAGGAAATCCCGATTTCCTCAGTGGCTTCACAAAATATCTGTCTGACTGCCCCCCTGGACAAGACAGGGCATTGCCATTATTTTACTATGAGTGGATGGGTTAATTATAATATTTGGTTTATAATGTGGACCCTTTCAGTGGAAGGAGCAAGCTTAAAACCGGTAATTATGCACATATCATTTGACTAGAGTGCCAGGGGGGAGGAGGGGATTGTGGGATCAACCTCTGTAGGATATAGAATTTGTCATCCAAAGATTGCCTGGTCAAAACACCAGGCAGTGTTACTGAACAGGGTCTAGATTATTACTCTGCATCGGTGTTATGTGCCACTCAGAGACGCAACATTCGACAACAAGAATTAAGTGATTTTTAATTCTGTAACTGCCTTGAAAGTTACCTTGAGAAGTTTCATCTTAACTGTACAATCCAACACCTGCACATGTTCGGATGTGTACTAGCCTTCGCATATGACCATATATTTATAGTTTTTTGGTCCATAAATGTGCTTGTGTATTTTTGTGCAAAATGTCAACAATGACATTATATACATACAATATATAACAATGAGTATTTTTGTATATATTGTATAGGATTCTGGAGGTATTTTTCATGGATTTATTGTTTAGCTGTTGTATAACTTGACATATACAATGTAGCGTTGAAAGTGTAATTATGTATCCTCAATGTGTTTTTACTGGTTAAATAAAGGTTAAATAATTTAAACGCTGTGTTTAGCTGCTAGCAGGGGAAATATATTTCTAGTCACTGGGACAAAACTGAATGGGGCCTCCACACCAGAACAACATCAATGGTGAAGCGAACAATTAGCACACATGGGAAAAGTGAAGAAACACTGTCACTCGTCGCCCGGTTCGACTCATTCACGGCACTCGGGTCGATGCAACCTCCGACAGGTGTAGACCATGCTTAATTTTAACCACATAAACCCCATATAGTCGACCGGAGTCCCTCAGGGCTCTACACTAGAATAGTTTCTGTTTGTGACACGTTGTGCACTTGTCTATACTCTATAGCAGGGGACTGCAACCTTTTTGAAATTAAGTGCCATGTTTTGATTTTCTAGATAGTCGGTGTCAGAACAAACAAAGAGGTAGGAGCGCTCACCAATAATGGGGAGGTGCTGACCACTGGAGACACATTTTTTGTAGGAAGGAGAGGTCACACAGCTCGTAGTCACGATGCAAAAAACATTATTAGACAACGTTTCGAATGGATCAGAACAGCATTCCTAAAGTAGCCCTAAGATGGACCCAACCTGGAAAGAGGAAACAAGGGAGGCCAAAAACAACCTGGCGGAGAACTGTGACCTCAGAACTGAATATGGCAAATCTGACATGGGGCGAGGCACACCATGCTGCACAGGATAGGTCCAGATGGAAGCAGATAGTCGCAGGTTTATGTTCCACCGGGAACGAAGAGGATTAAGTACAGTAAGTAAGTAACGTTTCGGCAACAAAATGCCTTCTTCGTAGATAGTCGTTGTGCTAGTCGTTGTGCCATGTCAGCATACATTTTACTAACACCACATCAAAAGTCAGTCCCAAAAAGAAACAATAACCCACCTATCTCCCAGACTCCCTCCCCAGTCAGTGTTAAGTTTTAATGAATGTAAAAGTATCTGCAGGATGTTATTATTTACATACAAATGTGAGGGACTTCATTTATTTGATTTATGTTTTTAAATTGTTTATTTTAAACCAAAAATCATCTCTCTCACATATGCCAGTGAACACCCTCCTTGGCACCGGTGGTGCCAAAGGTTGCCTAACCCTAGTCTACTGTCTCTTTTCAGTTTTTAGCAAAAGCTTTCCACACCATATGGATTCAAGTGGTTAAGACCAACAACCCACACACAAAAACCGGCGCAAGATCATTTTGTATCTGCAAGACAGGGCCCTCTGTGTCAGATCTGCAGTATAATTCAATGGTCACTGTGATTATTATAATAATAATAATAGCTAACCAATAATAGATTTGAATTGTCGATTATTGTGAATTTCGATAACCATTACTGTACCGCCCTATTATAATTAAAAGGCCATGTCAGTTCATCAGGTTCAAATGAGAAGGACAACCACATCGAGACTTGCACTGTTTAGTCACGAAACAGTAACACATCAAGGACACACACACACACACGGACTCGGACCCAACACCAATTTCATCCTTCTATTTACAATTAAAATCAGCACGCTTGCTTTCGTGCAGCATAGACAGTTAGACACACTCATGAGGTTCAGAATAGCTTGCCTGTTTACCGTGACCCCATTTACAATGGGCCCTTCATCTGTGTGGCGCCATGTTGATTTTGACAGGACATTTTCATTTAGTTTTAGTCATGGTCTTTTGAATGAAACTTCCTTCAGTTTTCCTTCATATTTTAGTCATCTGGAAAAAAAAAAGTACTAAATCTAAATTGACTAAATTGTCAGTATATTTAGACATAGTTTTAGTCGTCATAGATTTGTTTTTATTATCTTTTTATTTCGTTTTCGTCTGTTAAAAAAGGTAGTTGACGAAAAACAATTGTCATCGTTTTAGTGGACGAAATCAACACTGCTGTGGTGGTCTGTGCACATACAGCTACAACCTCGCTTGCACAACCCTTTCTATGGGGCTTCGTTCTCACTCACGGTAAAATCATTGGTGATAATTTAACACAGAGTTAATTTAACACTTTAAATTAACACAGATGATTTTATGTCAAACTACTTCAAAAAACGTTAAAGACTACCACAAACACAACACCAGAGGGAGCTCCACAAATCCCTTTCAACTCAGATTGGGCTGAAACAAGGGGTTAAATAAATTCTACTGCTATACCACCAACAGTCATAAAGAAGTGTGAATCCTTACTCTCCTTCAAAACCACTCTAAAAGAGAATTTACATGTGGCTGCCTTCAGAACTGGACCCTGTAAAAAAGGCCAAGCCTATCACCAGAAATAGCCAAAAGGCCCGTTGGACAAATCGCTGGCACCATCCATGCCCAGTACTGTTGGCAGCACCCATGACATTAAGCGGTTCACGAAGTACAGTGATTACACGATGCAGGCACTCTAATCTGGGGAGTGGAGGCCATTGTCAGCCTCATATTAATACATTTTATTTATAGAGCACTTACCAAAAATATGATTTTGAATGATGAAGAGCCTTTACTGCATTAGGTAATGCAACGGCCTGGACGTAATACCAAGGCCATAACATGGCTGGGCAGATAGAGGAAAATACCCTGCACACGGAGCTTAATGGTTGGGTTCAGGTCTTTAAAACAATAATAACTTACAGTACAATATGGTGAATTGAGAGTCATTTTAGTTTAGTCTGTTCAAAAAGCACTTGGCCAAGTGAAATAATAGCTTTTCAATACTGCAGAAAAGGGTACAGAGAGGCCCCGATGACCTCTGGGCTCAATTGAGTATTTGTGGGCAGAGTGGAATTGTCACATCTGGTTACATTTGTACACTCAAGAGTTACAAAGAGACTTTTTAACACTGAGCTACAGTGGTTCATAAGTGGGGTCTGGGGACCAGCGTCATTGGGGGGTAGTATTTAGTATTTAATAGACAATCATTTTAACCACTTTATCCATTAGGTTTGGCTATTCACAAATAGCAGATCTACAAGCTGACAGCGAGTCACTTGGTGCTGCGCTGCGAGTGAGCTTGTACTGCACATTTGCAATTATTTAATTTTGATGTATGTTAAAAAAAGAAGCATAAATCTTCTCTGCTGGGGGTCCTTGACACCTTGGCACAAAACCATTTCAGATGAGGGGTCCAGTGCCAAATACATTTCAATTTGGGGGGTCCTTGACTTGAAGTTGAGTTTGAGAACTACTGTTTTACTGTGTGAAAATTGGAAAAAGAGGGATATGATGGATATTAACTTGTGCCTATAAATAGATAACATACCAGTAGATAATCGATGCCCTGTTGTGTCCAACCCTTTGATTGTCAGCCTGCTTTCTCCTCTGGAGGTTGGACTGACAGCACCGTATGAATGCATTTTAACACGTTGAAATCCTGAGTGCTCACTTAACTCCGAGAGGGTTCATTTGGTTACGTTTGAGCACTCAAACGTTACAGACAGATACAGTACATTAACACTGAGGATTTGTACACTCAGGGGTGCGAATGGATAAATTAACACAGAGGGAAAAAAATCACACTTGTGTGAAGTGTAGGGCGCTCTTAGCATCATACATCACATTCTGTGCTCAGCCAATCAAATCATCAAAGATTTGGCAGACACAGATGCACAAAGCTGTGCATAGGAGGGGCAATAACTTTATTCAAAACTGCAGGCCGATACCATTAGTTTGGGTCAGTGAGTAAGTGAGAAATAATTATGAGCTAACAGCAGTGATATTGGTTTGACATGAATCATAAAAAATAAAAGGATGTTATCATTATACTCAGCCCACATTTACAGCGAAAGTAAACAAAACTCTTCATAACTGTATTATTTAAAAACAAATTGGAACACAATTTAAAACCTGATTGATCTCAGAGTTACAGATACTTATAGACAGCCAAGACATCGTGTGCCAAAGACAGGGAATTAAGAGAGGATTCGCAAACTCCACTGACTTTGAACATAATATTTGTCTGTTCAATAACAATCTACCAAATGGAACTGTTCTTATAAAGTGGCCACAGTCCCCCAGTCGTCTATCATTGTCTCACTCTTTTTTTTCCCATCTGCCAAAAATTGCACATCTTGCTTGTACATTGATTGTTCGAATCAATGTACAAATATTCACTAATTAGTCAAAAGAAAAATGTAAACGGCACGTGGTACAGTCGGACATTAAGGCTAAATGGATAACACAAAGGGGACTCACAAAAAGGTCCTGTGAGGACGTTTGCATTGTGTTCCTTTTATTCATAACCAAAAGATACATGCTAGCTTGGAGGTGTGTTTTTGTCAAATGTTCGCCTACTACCGTATGACGTGCCTAGAATAGGGATGCTAGGGTTTATATGGTTAGTATAAAGCACATTTTGAAGTTGACTTTTTCTCAATGATCATGTTCAAGGATAAATGTATCTGGTAGCAATTATCAACCTTTTAAACTTTCAATATTCTAGTGCTAAGCTTTCTTTGAATGCAAGAGAAAATAGCATCAACAACGCAAAAACAGAACTCAGGAGCAATTGATTTATCAATAGTCCCTGAACGGATGTCTTCTTCCCATTCTGATTAGTGACTGCAGCTAAATGCTGCCCTCTTTCCAGCCTCTTTTTCTCAGTCAGCACGCCCTGGGGTCAAAGCAGCACCCAGCAAGCCTTCTTTCTACAGCATGAGATTGTCCTGCCCACACGTCCCTCGCAGAGTGCGTGTTTGTCAGGTCAAATAAACATTCCCGTCCAAAGGTGTTTGTGTGTACTACACAGGGCCCCCAGAGCACCAGCATATTAAATTGTTTCCATGCAAGTGACATGTCTACTGTGTGCGGCTTGTCAATCGCAAACCCTCATTAGCGTTTGTCCCCATCACGATCGTGTGAGAATGACATGGAGAGAGTGAAAGGCCCCGACACAAAAGGGTTAGAGAGTGAAAGAGAGGTCATGAGATTGCCGCTCACTTGGCTTGGTATGAGAACCCTTTCAACTGGGAGAAAAAAAAATTAGCAAATTACTTCTCCCATTGTCTCTGAATTCCGTCACGGTTCAGTGGCTGACTGGCCTTTTGACACAGCGGGCATATGCCCGGTGGTATCGTTTGTTTTATTTTTGTCCAATTAGTATCATTACGATAATCATCAGAACATGTAGGGATGTTTTTCAGTAAAAGTGCTGGTATTAGGGCTTGTTTGTTTGTTTGTTTTTTGTTTGTTTATTTGTTTATTTGGTAGAGTATCTGCTATAATGCTGGTTGTGGTGGGCTGGTCTAGGCAAAAGTGTCAGGGCT
Source organism: Protomyctophum parallelum (assembly GCF_964188405.1). Lineage (NCBI taxonomy): Eukaryota > Metazoa > Chordata > Actinopteri > Myctophiformes > Myctophidae > Protomyctophum > Protomyctophum parallelum. The sequence continues at coordinate 25,530,651 of NC_139707.1, read as the reverse complement.
GAACTTTTGACCAAGTCCAGCCCTGTCACAGTTTTCCTCAATAACACTGTTTGATCAGCTTTTCTAATCGACTTACAGCATGGCTCCTCATAGGTGAGCCCTCAGCCCTGCTATATACAGTAGAAGAAGGTCTGTCTGTCTGTCTATGTGTTAGGCCACTGAAGACTCTAAAGCAATGATTCTCACTTCTGAGTCAGTGACTCCAAAATTGCTATAAGCATTTTTGGCTGTGGACGCCTATTTGAACATATTTTGTGTTGTTTAATATTTTTTCCACATTTATCAAAACATTTTCAAAAATATTCACACTCAACTGTGCGTAAGAGTGATCGTGTTGCTCGTGTATACATTTTGGTCTTACCCAAGAACAAATTGCAGCCAAGAAAACATTGGTGAATGTCTTTGTGAAAACTGCTTTAGTGGGTCTTAAGAAGAAGTGTCTTCTTCAGAATGGTTGGTGGATGAGGCCCAATTGCATAATAATATGTTTTTTTTTGTTGTTTTTTTAAGTATATGCTTGTTCCAATGCTGCGGTGGTGTGTCTAACAAGTGTGTGGGGGGCGGGGGACAAACGCTGTCTTCTTAAAGTGAACGTGTATGCTGGCCCCTGGAGCTGGGGTTTATCCTAACAGCTAGCGGTAGAGATAGAGTTAAACTCTTTGGGTGTCAAGAGGAGAATTTCTCTTTCCTGGTTGCCAAAGCCGAGAAAGCCGAGATTTTGTGTTTTCAGTGTTACGCAATAGAGAGCACTTGTCGCCACCGTCTGAATGATCCTCAGTTGCTAGGAGACGCATACGACAGGCAGGAACCAGAAGTGCAAGAAAGAAATCTCAGCTGGCCCTATTATCTGTTTTCTGATTTAGAAAAAAATATGTATTTAGGATTTTCTTTCCCCAGGCTGTGGTGGTCAAAACAAGCTTTTTTCCATGGTCCCTGACTCATGAACCAATGGTCACGGCTGATATTTTTTTCTCTCTGCGAGAAAGGAGAGACGTTCCTCTGACTCCCACAACTCTTGTTTACATCCTGGACACGCATGCAGTGGCACTTAAGGCGCTGATCGATAACTTATCTCTGACAGTAAAACGTCAGTAGTAAGTAACATGTCATTGCTCTCAGGATCCCGCTTTTCCCGGGATTTGTCAATAACCTCTGCTTGTGCATAAACCGTCAGCTCATTTTTTGAGCTAGACGACAAGCTGCTTGCGCACCATTGCCGTTTCATTCATCTGTGTGCTTACTTAATAGGCATTGGCATCTGATAGCAAAACAAATGAGCTTTCAGGGCTACTGTATGCTAATGGCTGCGAGAAAAGTCTGGTAAATTAAGAATGTGGGAGGATGACAGGGCTCCACCTCCGCTCTGTGCAGTTTCACTGATGACGAGCACAGCTGAACCTGATGCTCTCGTGTAGATTTCGGAGGCAGAGATTGTGGGAGCACAACTGAAAAAGGTCTGGATGTAAATGGTTCGTTCCCGTTAATGGCTGCAACACATTTTAGCACAATTTACATGAATTCTAATGTGTCACAATCCTGTGGGAGCTGTTAGAGACTTTTGTAGTGGGTTTATAATGTCTCATTTGGTGAAGCAAATTAATAACTGCCCTGTCATGGTGGTAATTTAGTCTAATAAAAGGGTTCTGTGAGCGGCTATGCGAATAAATGTAGTACTTCATATAGGCTATTGTAGGATTAACACTTAAGAGTACAGAACTCTCCTATTTTGTCACTTAATTTTCAAAGTACAAGATATTAGGGGTTGTACTTCACAAGTTCACTTCCATAACCTTAAGGGAACTTCCCTATGGCAACATACACTTAATGTTGTTGTGCCATCATCAAGAGGCTCTCATGGAATTGGGATCAGACACTTTAATGACAGTGGTGTTATTTACAAATCGCTCTCCCTGGCTGGCACAGAGCCAATTAGTCGTCAACAGTCAGCCTAATGGGATAGGGACACCACTACTTACTGATTCAACGCCCCGGCCTAGCTTTTCCTCCCTGTGTGGGAGGGGCTGGAAGGAGGGGTAGGGAGCACTCAGCTGTGTTCATTGTAGGGGGACGAACGGACGGACGGACGGACGGACGGACGGACGGACGGACGGACGGACGGACGGACGAGGATTTACTATTCTGTGTCTATCAGCTTGCAACTAGAAAGGCGCACAGTCGTCACAAGCAAACTTTGCAGCGTTTGACGCGGCAACTCCCTCGCTTTAGCTCGCTCAGTGGTGTCTCTCATGGCTCAAGTTTGCTTGAGATGGCACGCCTCCATCGCAGACTAAAACTATAGGGTGAAAGTCCGGCCCACCAAGGAAGGAAAAGCCTTCAATGGAAGGCTGTAAGTGGTTTATTGTGTCTGTGCCATGTGCTTGTACGTGTAATCGTGAAACTTCAATGACTTATCATGAAACAAGGTACTTATTACCACTTGCTCTAATAATAACCTAATGTTCTCCTGACCTAGTCAATCAACGTCACCCCTGAAAACGCTCCATATAAACGTAAACGTTAATGTTCACTGCATATACGTAAGCTACAAGCAAGTTACATGACCACACAATGTTAGTCCACTGTACAGGCTATTTCGTTTCCAAAATGCTTGTAGCCGTAGCCGTTGTCGTAGCCGTTGTCGCGCCTCATTGTTATACTGTACGTGTCCAAAATAACAGATATGTAAGCTGTCGACACACCATGAGCAGTGCATTGGTGGTATGTATCCAGGGCTCGAGATTAACGGCGTCCCGACGTCCCGGGGACTGTAAAATATCTATTTGGGACGTAAATGTATCTCATTCGGGACGGTTTCGGGATGAGAGGAGTTTTTACACTGAAAATGCGTGTGCCACAGAAAGGTTCCATATGGACATGGGGCTACAGTACTACACCAACGTTTAACGTTAGCTTCCATGCTAGGCTTGCTAGCTGGCATCGGGAGGCATACTATCATCCGACAGAGCAAGGAGCAATGCACCGAGGTGCGCTGCGGGTCGGGAGAGGGTTGCGGTTAGGTTTAGGTGTCTGCCCCGGGGGAGGTTAGGGTTAGGGTGAGGGAGTCGTGAGCTTGTCGTTCGGACCAATGCTCCGTCGGATGAAAGTACTGCACTCGCTGGCATCGACATTAAATAAGTATATATCCTCTGAAGCAACAGATGTTTTCTAATGCTCAGATTGTTCTGGAATTGCTGCCCCAACACTGTTGAATGCACACCCCAAAACGCTCTCATTCCACAGTTTTTATTGATTGTATTTATTATTATTATTATTTATTGATCCTTCGTCTCAGTATTCCCCCTAATAAAGTTGTTTTTATTTGTTTTCTCATGCCAACCATGTAATAGACATTTGAGTATTCATATACCTGCATTGCTGCACGTTATCTGTTGGTCTTGATCAAGTAGCCTACACCAAAGTTTTATAAGCTACTGTAGTCACTATTCATTGATTCACTGGTAGGCTACACCAAAATAACAAAATCCATTTGAAAATAAATATCACTGTTCTCAGGTCGAATATTGATATGCGATTAAAATATGATTAATTTAGATTAATTAATTACAAAGCCTCTGATTAATTCGATTAACATTTTTAACCAAGCCCTATTTTTCATCTGGGAGCATTTTGACTAAATCAGTGTATCTACAGAAGAAACATGAAGCCAAACAAATAATGTACTGCATGTATTCAATACAGTACATTATTTGTTTGGCTTAATTGTATTTCTATTACAATAGGAATACAGTTATTCATTTCACAATTTGAGTGGTGCTTTTTTGTACTTTTTTTTCCCCAGGACGGTATACATTTACTTCAAATTGTATTTTGGGACGGTTCCGGGACGGTGGTGAAAAAGGTTAGTCTGGAGCCCTGTATGTATCATGTATATCTATTATTTTGGACACAGTCCGTGACACACATTATGCTTTATGGGGAGGCAGTGGTTGATGTAAACTACTTATAGCCAAGTTGGCAGTTCATAATACTATTGATAATAACATCATTGTAGCTCTGTTCGGGACTGTTGCACAACGGTGGCCAGATGTAAGTTCCTGGGTTCTAGTAGGACTATAGTAAATAATAAACACTGTGAGATTTTGTAAAAATAAAAGTAATATTTAGTCACTTGCCTGAATGCCCACCTGTCAAAAACATGCACCCTTGCGAACTGATCGGTGCAGTGTGTGTGTGTGTGTGTGTCCTACTCTAAATAGACAGACATAGGGACAGACACAGGGACACACATCCACAAAAGAAAGTCACGAAAACTAAAGACTGCAGCAAAAAAAATAAAAATGAACACTCATCTTTTATAATCTCTAATTTCAACTCTTGGTTAAATGTGTAAAGAAACAGAACTGGTAACATGTTGGACTGTGGTACTGGGACGACGGGTGCCCTATAGCAACATGTATGGTCCTGCTGGGAGGAAGGATGGCAGAAGAATGTGAGCCCACCAAACAGCAGCCATACGGACAACAGCTGTTCTCCCCCAAAGAGTCTAGCAGTGTGCACAGTGCGCACACAAACACAGGACCTCTCCAACTGGGATGGGCAAATTAGCTAGTTTGAGGATTACAGGACTTTGCAAGCTTTCCACCCCCCCCTACACACACACACACACACACACACACACACACACACACACACACAAACAGGATGTAGGCCCTTTGACTTGTTCAAAACCAACTTGTTTAATGTCACCTTATGTGTGACTTGTTTGAATGAAAGACTAAATGGAACAAAACAGACTTTTCTGTCGTGCATGATACATTCTTTCCAAGAATTTGATGAATTATAAAATGTGACAATAATTCATGTTGAACCATGACCAACTAAAGCGTCTCGGAAGATTAACATCTCATCTTCATTCCAACTAATTCAAGTGACGTATTCTGCTTATTTGCAGATTCAATTTGTCACAGTCTTGTCATTACAATCAGTGTGTGTGCGTGCATGTGTATGTGTACAGTACACTGTATTTTCTAATCGCTAATTTCACTGTCATATGCATTTTCGCCAGCACTTGTGTGCGTGTGTGCGTGCGTGCGCACAGACACGTGTGAATGTGCTTACACGTGTGTTTGCTCTGCCACCACAGGATATGGGATGCATCACAGAGACAATGGCCAGCCCTGGCAACTATTTCACCATTTCCCCTTTGCTGGCTGTTGGGGTTGTTTTAGCTGGATCACAGTTGGCTTTCCCCTCACAAATGGCACGGATGGTGCACATGGACCATAGGGGGCTGTGGCAACTATTTTCGTGAAATAGTGACATTTTGAGAATTGAAACTCCTAAAGCCACAAAATATGATTGATGTACAGTAATAGAGCACCGGAGTCTGACGTCAATATGGGTAGAGGGTGCTAAGTCCACGGTTTCATACTTTTTATTTGCATTGTAATCACCCCATTTTATATAGCCTCATATAATGTTTGAAAAATAAACAAATCATCCTGGTCATTTCACTCATATGGATCAAATGAGAAAACACTAATGTTACTGCTGCCGAATTAGTTACATTTTCGCTAGAAACAGACTATATGACTGACTGTCATAAACGATACAGAGACACCTCCCCGGCAATATCGCCAAGACAGTTTGTTTATTTTTGGACCACAATTCTTATATGACCCAATGTTCTTCTCCAACTTCCGTGAACCAGGGAATGAGCGAGTGACGTCGGCACTCTGTGTCTCTGTGACATAAATCTCCACAGCCCTGCTGATAAGCAGGCAGTTCAGACCAGATGACTTTATTAAAAAAAATTGCAACTTGCAGCTGGCTAAGCGAGGAGGTTTGCACAGATTAAAGATGTGATTGTGCACTCCCATGGCCTTATCAGAGTTGACAGCAACAAGAGGTTGCAGAGTTGACAGCAACCGGGACTGCACTGACAGCATCCATAGATATGCTGCAGCGAGATAAGTGGCAACAAGTGTCCCCTAGCAGCCTAGCTCTTCGTTGCAAAACGCCACTACTTTGAGCTGATTTTAGCTTGGAATTTGACTGAGCCAAACTTATTATCTCAATATCCACTAAACCATTGTTTCCCAAACAGTGGGTCGGGACCCATTTGTGGGTCACCGACGATTTTTTTAAGGGTGACAACTCGCAGGCCCGGATTAACAATGGAACAAAAACAAAAAACAGTTTAAAAAAAAGTCTGGTCAAAGTCAAGTGTAAGCCTAGACTTACAATGAGATGGATGATTAGTAATAGTCATCATATTATTGTCGGTTGTTTATTTAGGTCCAATAGATTCCTTCTATTCTCAATTTATCAGTGACGCAAAGAGAGAGAGTCGTTAATTAGTTGGACCTGAGCAGCTGTGTTGCTAAATTGGAGTGTTGGCTCTTTGTTTGTTTCGCTCGGACACGGTTCTTTCAGTACAGGATTAACACTGGGCCATGCAGTTCCATGCCAGAACAGAGACGGTGACTTTAGTAAATCTGAAAAACAGTATAAAACACCAGAAGCGCTTTTCAAAGTCTTTCTTCAACCCTGACCAATGGTGAGATTGTAACACGTGTGTGGCTTCTATATTGTTTCGCTGCCTTGTAAGCTATTCGGGAGGGTATGGTGCATCAATCAGCTGTTTGACTGTTGATTACAGCATATAAAAGAAAATAAATGTGAAACATTTACATGAATTTCACAGCATTGATTCCCCCCCCCATCTCATCATTGCCATGCATGTTTCTTGTTAACGACTGTACTTGTTAATCTCCTAGTACTTAATAAAAATGTAATTTATAAATTGATAGTCACACTGACACTCTTACATAGTAGTTTAGCAGAGACTGAAGTTGGAAAGGCTGTGCCCATGCACTGCCCAGTGCCTGGCTGTGTCGTGTGTGTCAGCGGGCAGCGCAGCGGCGGTGGCCGTTGGCGCAGCGGAGCACTGAACGCACGCATGTTAATTAATTAATTGGCTGAATCACATGTATGTAAGACCTTTTGATTTGGTGAAGCGCCAGGGCCTTGAGAGGCGTTGATTCGTCACTGGCAACTCGAGTTATGATCCCATTTGCTTTTCCTACATTAAAAAATAAAAAATATAAAAAATATACACTATATAATATATATATATATACTCATATTATAGCTATACTGTTTGATATCATGCAAGCCAACACCTGCATCTTTAAAATCAGGTAAAATGGTAGCCTGGAAACTGCAGACAAATCTGCCACAGGAAAAAAGAAAATCCCTGAGGAGATTGGTCACTTGGTCACTCAGTTTGAATTACATTTTGCTCACCCCAGTGTTATCGGTGGCCAATCAGAGCCTACTATTCAAAGTGAGTAGTACTTTTTTGCTGTGACATGGAATCTGTAACTGCCCCTTGGAAATAAATCTTCCACACCGAAGTTCCAGACACAGTGATAATAGTCTGGCCATGCCAGGCTAGGAAAATGGCACAATGGCTTTAAAAGTGTAAGGGGCAACAATATGCAAAACAATAATTATGTGGCATTTTGTTGAGTTTACAGTAAATATAGCAGCGCCAAGAGTTTGAAAGGCTCCCTTTTCTGAGCTTATCTGCGGATTAGTGCCTGGAAAAGTTCATCCAGCCCAACGAGACCCAGGGTGACCTAAAGGGGATTGATTGTGTAACCACTGTGAACTTTTGATTTCATCCAACGGAGAGGCTGGAGGATTTCATATTCAGAAATCGACCTGCCCAGTCCCATTCGCCCCTTGCTTAAATCCAGGCAGTGGAATCCATCTCTCAGCCAGCCAACCACTGCTATAAAACCCAGTGAGATGTAATTACACGTTCTTTCCACAAGCACAAGCACATGTGGTATGTTAAAACTTCAAGGCACACTGCCTCTCTGAGATGCAGGTTTGAAGACAGAGAACATTTAAAAGCGGGAGACACAACACATGTTCTCTTAATTCACATAATTTCAAAACCAATTTACTACGAGGAGCAGTGATGTTGCTAGGTTTTCAATGGAGTAAGTCGTGGGACTCACTGGCGGTCGTTTGAATGAATTCCAGGGACATTTTATGAGTTTAAAAAAATTTAGTTTTTGAGAAATTGCTGTGTTAACCCAGTTTTTTTATATATTATATGGCTAATCATGCCACTTGTTGGGGGGGGGGGGAAGGTTTTCCTTTACTTATTTTTCGTTGGCTAGAGGGCCCAGGCTTCATCCAATCAGGATGAGAGGAGCCTTCCTCCAATCATGATCGCCGCACAAAAATAATATACACAACAATATACACATAGCCAGCGGAGGGAGGGAGGCTTGCTTTTTGCTGCCTGTAGAGAGATGCAGCCACTCTGGAGAGATTGTATTGCAAGAATCTTCCTTTTTGTTTTTGCTATTTTGTGCCCAAAATAGTGTTTAAGTGGTTAAGTCTGACAGTCGGCCCAGGCCGTAGCGTAACGGTCTGGGCACCGGACTGGTAATCCAGTCGCAGTGTGCCGCGGGTTCGACTCCCGGACCCGACACGGCCTTTACTGCATGTCATCCCCCCATCTCTCTCCCGTTTCCTGTCAGCCTACTGTCTGTCCCTTCAAAAATCAATAAAAGGCGTAAGCCGCAAAAAAAATATCTTTAAAAGTCTGACAGTCAGTTTCATAAATATTTAACAAGAGTATGTGACTAAATAACAACATTGGATCCATTGGAACACAGACTTTTCATGAAAAGTAATGATTTTGGACATACAAGATTTTCGCCCGACAGCAAAGATAGACTATTCTTCATTAAAGTGCATGAAATAAATGAATCTTTGACTTGAGAAAGAATAGCTCAAGAACAGCACACATTGAGCACAAAGCCCTAATTCAATTGTCATCTTCCCTTCCGGCAAGTAGATCTTTTGAATGCTTAATAAATTCCTCCAAAGACTTAAATGCACACTTGTTTCATCTGGCAATGAAATTACTTGAATGGAATATTCTGGAAAACTGCAGAGAGAAAGACAATAACGAGGCGGTAATCTTATTACTCCACAGTGGCTGCCATTGTACTGTAAAAGGCTTCTGTTTAGTCTGGTCCTCCGCTCATTCCGCCTGGGCATCCATCTTTCCATTGAGGAAAACTTTGCAGAGCCAAGGATGAATGAGAACAATAACATTTCTGTGACGCGCAGCTGCATCAAGTGCAGATATGAGGCTGAGGGGGAGCTATTGTATCTGCTCTGACAACTTGGAGAATCATAACATACGAACTTTAACTATGAGCAAAAACTCACAGGGCTGCAAGCTAAAAGAAGAACAGCCTAGTAGAAATGCATGCCAGCCGTCTGCGAAAGCCCTCTATGCACGTGCTATCCGACTCTAAAGAGAAACAAAACTGAACTTCGATAATGCCTTCCGCCTCGACTGTCTTCAATCATCTTTAGTTGACTTTTAAAACCCGGAGACTGAAACATATCAATTAACACCCTGGGCCTTTTCCTTGTGACTGTGGCCCCTGTAAATGAGGAATCATCAGTAGGGGCCATGAGGGGTTAAGCTCCTCTTTTGAAGATTATGCTCCACTTTCCAGCAGCCAGCACCAGACGCTAGCCGGTCCCTCCTAATCCAGCACTGCAGGCTTTTGATATCGCCTACATGCATGTCCTTATTACAAGTTGGACGATTAAAAAACCAAGAGAGACAGAGAGAATGGAAGAGATAGAAAATTAGAGTGACAGAAGAGAAGGAAGGGCAAATGACAAAGACTTAAAGAGCCTCTCATACTTCAAATACACTCAAGAAAACCATCGGTGTGAATTAAACACTGTACTGTGGCTGTTTTTTGGTTTCCCCACAAACGGTGTGGCTGAAGCTTGAAATTGATTACTGAAAAGCTGTTTTGCTCGACCAAACAAAACTGGTTACACAGCCGGTGGAAGCAAGCATTATGCAGCATGAACAGAGAAATATGCATTGCGCAGACAAACATTAGTCTCTCATTGATTTCTTATGACATTACACTCAGCAAAAAAGTTACTGAGAAAACAACACGGCCGTAAAAGTAAAAGCCTCAAATCCCAGGTAATGAAGGAGCACTCCTTCCACCAGTCATACTGGAGGAAAGGATTACAGTAGTCTTGTTTGGCATTGGTTGTTTACCCTCCATTGTTTTCTCTAAGGTGCTTACTCATGTCAATGCCTTCAATAATTTTTGCCCCTCCATCTCCGATATGGAATAATAATAATAATCTCTGGGATAAAATCTGAACTTGGCTGCACACTTCCCACCAAACTTGACATAAATAATTCACAGCCATCTGCCGCAGATCAACAGTCTGGAGAGGACTCAAGGGAGCTTAGGAACTGCCATTCTCTTGTTTGTTTGTTTTTTCTTCCCCAAAATGGACTCCTCTCTAGCGAACTCCCCTCTCTCTCTCTGCCAGGCAACCTGGTGCTGCCAGGTTACATGTGCATCGGGAGGCAGAGAAAGGACCAAATTCCACATTTCTCACCAACAGCTCAGTCTTCCCAGTTAAGGAACAGTATCTAGAATGTACGTATTTATTAGGGCTGCAACGATTAATCGTAATCGAATCGATTATTCAATTAGTTTAATCACTGGAGTTTTTTTGCAATTTATCATGGGAGTTTTCCCACTGAACTATAATTTTTCCATTGTTAAGTGTAACTACAGTGAGGAGTGAGCAATCTCTCTTCCCTTACAATCTGATGATAGTTGCTTATGCACAGTAGCGACTGCAAAGCAAAATATGACACATAATGCAGAATCACATGGTATCCAAAAACATCATACAAACATGTATGAGGCCATTTTACCCAAGTACTGTAACATCTTATTTATGAGACAGAATTTCTATTGTACATTACCATTAAAGCCAATACAGGTCCTGTGTGCAGGAGTACAGTATCAAGAACAAAACATATGGCTTGAATATTTATTATTAAATTACCTATTTGAGTTTAAATGAGTACTGTTCCTTTTAAACTGACATCGCTATTCTTTAATCACATGTATGCAGTCAGAATAAGAGTAAAGGTACCATTCTGTATTTTTTGTTAGTTAGAACATGTCTAAAACAACCTAAAATATATTTTTAAGGTGATAGTTAAATAAGTGTGGTTGCATCCTCATTTTCCTTCACATCATGTTGTGATGTGACCACATCAAGACACACAGGAACCACAAGACACAGCAAGCACAATACGTCTTCACACATAGGATCAAAGAACAGTAGCAGGGAACAGGATGCGATACTGAAAAAGGGATGTCCAAAAATAGAGGTGATGAGCTAGTTGCATGAGGGGAAAGAGCCCTCACATTCTGCACATTATCTTGAGGCACTCACACACCTGAGCACTCAGTAAATGGTACATTTATAGCACCTTTATACAAACTTACAAAGCAATTTACAATGTGCATTACATTCACCCGTTGACACATCGATGGCAGTAGCAACCACGCAAGAAAGACACCAAACTGCTCATCGGTATCTGTTAAGGGTTACTATATTGCTCAATGACAGTTCGACACAACGTAGGGAGAGCTGACTAGGAACCTTCTGATTCCAAAGCAGCCGCTCTCCTTTCCTCCTGAGCCACTGCAACCCCCGTCTAACAGTAAGGCTCGGCATTAACTGGTTATCCATGATTCAATAATTTCCACTAGAATATGAGGGAACTCTTGATGTGACATTAGGAGTAACCCAACATCGACAAATCGTACCAATGCACTAGGCTTTGACATATCCACCACATTTGAGGTTAAACCAAGCCCCTACAAAATAAATACCCCAAATTAGAGCTCAGGAAGGAAAGGAAAATAAATGACTGAGACTGTTACACAATGAATGTACCAACACCAACTAAACCCTACAATAGCATTCTCATTGGCACACTTTTCAAGACCTGAAAAGTTTTTTTAACAGGCCGACTAAGGCCTCCAGAAGCAGCAGGCCCACTTTTTCTGTTTGTGTTCCAGGCAGGGGAGTTGCCCTTCATGACGAAGTATTGACGCAAGACGTTCCCCCCAACCCCACCCCCCAAAGCACGGACCTGCCAGCAATTACCCACTGCTGGAGGGAGGGAGGTAGAGAGAGGGGGGGGGGGGGGGGGGGGCATGCTCAGACAGCAGCACAGGAGTGTGTGTGCATTGAATTTGTACTGAATTTGTGTCTGTGTGCACTTGTGTGTCCAAGTTTGCAAGGCCTGGCCCATGACTGTAACCCTGCTCTGAGAAATGAAAAATGCCAAGTTGCGTGTCACCAAGACAGCTGTTGCCACCCAAGTTTAATTCACACAAAAGGCCCTTCATAGGATGGTGGTTTTAGAATGGGAAAGGACGACCTGTCGGATATGTAAAAAGTGGTTTGCCATACTTGGGAGCGGTACCAAGGACAAAATTAACTGCTCACAGAAGGTATGAGCAGTCAAATTGACGTTATTTCAAGAAAACCTGTCACACTCAATAACCAGTCAGAACGCCAAATAAATAAATAACACCAACAAATGTATCCATCATCTTTTCTCAGTGCCGCACAAAGGAGTTCTGGATGTGTTGTTTAGTTTATTCAAGGAGCCTTGAGTCTTGTCTTTTTTTCTGGGAGTTACAACTGATCCACTACAATGCACATAATGTGATCTTTAAAACAAATAAGATCTCTCACTTGTTGGAGAAGACAGCATGCCACGAAAAACAATGTCATTTCCATGAATGCTGGTTACACTTAAAAAATCTGCTTGGCCCAAGAGCGCATTCTTGATCCAAAAGCAAGACAGATGACGGAACTGTGCAATAAGTGGAAAGTAGCACTTGTCTACCTTATTTGTTTTTAATTAATTATTTCCCCACCTTTTAGGAGGCAATAATATTTTTCTCCCTCTTGAAGGGGTCTTCATCAAAAACTTTCAACATATTCAGGGAAAGGAATGAGAATGAGCAAACCCACAGATAATTAGAAAGTGGGAAATAAAGCAAGGAAATGTGGCAACATTTAATTTACAAAACATTTATGAACCATAAACAACCAAAGGCAGAGAATGAGCGAATCGCTTCTTTCAGGGAGAGAATGTAACACATAGCCTCTGCCTGCAGTGTTCAGCCTAAAAAGGGGCTGCTCTGCATCCAGTTTGACGCACAAGCCCTTGGCCCGGGACACTGGCTCTCCGCTCACACAGCCAGCAAGGGGTGAAGGCACCAGCAGCAATACAAATCGCCCTGTGCTGGGCCAATAGTGCGACAACAATTAATCAATGGCTGTGACCTCATCGCCTTGAACATGGCCATGAAGGCCAAAGCATGCTCGGGAAGTGAGAACACAATCAGGCTTTTGTTGCGTCTGGGTCTACATCTGTCGGCCAAGCCTTAGCAGCAGAAAGCAGGGAATGCCAGAACCCCTCCATGGCTGTGATTCAGACAAAAAAAAACGCATCTGCGTAGGCAGCATGTTTAGTTGTGATTGGTTGAGTTTAGACACCCCAATGAATCCATTTTCTAAGCGTGCAAAGAAACCACTGTCCAATTCACCCTCTGCATTCCCCATTTGTGACGCCCGCAAAATACTAAAATGCAAAACCACTACAGAAAATCTCAGGCTGCGTGGGACATGAATTTGAGGAATTGCTTCATTTTCCTGAGTCAACATTTTGTTTGAACTCTATGATTATGTCATGCTTTCGCATTGACGACTGAACAAGCACTAGAGGAAGTGGATGAATGCATTCGCTGGAGCTGCGGTGTTCAAACTAAATTTGAGAGACCACAATTCTTCATCCACGATCATATTTTGGTTCTGCCAATCCCCCATTTTGGACGAGGAAAGAAAGAAAAGAAAGACATCTCACCAATGAAAACGTGGTTACAGGAAAAACTGCATAACCATAACCTTTATTCATGGTCTGTCCTTTATTGACATACTCTCCATGTATGGTTTTGGACCACCGCAGTGTTTGGCCATACACAAATTAAAGCTAGGAGGAATGCTGGGAAACATGAGGCCGACTGCTGTGTCGTTTTCTCCCAAGACAACCGGAAGTTCACGCCACAGCACTCTTTCTATCCCCACTGATACATCATTCAGCTGACACATCTCATCCTTTTGTGCCCGCCCCTCTGCAGTCACACTCATACTGTATGTACAGTATGCCATGCTGCTCGAGGGCACACAGCTATTGAAACTTGAATACAGATTGTATAATATATTATAGGGCTGCATCTATAGATAATTTTTTAGATATATATTTTTAATCTAATTCTATGTGATCTTTCATATTTCACAGAGATTAACTATTTAACCCATATTTGGACTTCATCGTACAATGCTGGCAAATAACTGATCTATATACAAGCTCAAGCTCACAAAGTTTGTAGTTGTACGGTAGTTATTTTAGCAATTTCTGAAAATGTTGCACCCCTATATTTATACAGTGTGATACAATACAGAAGCATACCGTCTACTATAATCTTGTATGTCTTCCACTACCGGGACTACCCCATTCCCTCAGGGATTAATACTGTATTTCCATTCTATTCTATTCACTGTAAACAAGCTCCAACTGCTCAAATACAATGTGTCAGATGAATATACTGTACTGTGAAACTATGCATGCTGTCAGTTATGTAACTCGATTCATACTAAAACTTCAGATTTCCTGAAAAACTGCACAATGTCTAGACTTTGGAACAGCCTGCCCTTCCATATTAAGTGCTAATTAAAATGCCAACCACCGTCTGGTCGCTGAGTAGTTCATGAGCCAGCTTCCAAAACAAGCCAGAAAGTATACGGCTTCAACAACAATGCATCTACAAGTAGATTGAAAAACTACATTCAGACTTGATGTTCATCAAATCACAGCAAAAACAGAGTCAAAAAGTCAAAAGCAAGCAGAAACTTGACAGGTTAAAGAGATTAAAGAGAAGAATTGTAGTTTGGTTAATAAACGCCTAAATTGTTTAACTTAGGCCTTTAGTAAAGTATAACCATTTGTTAACTGAACTACAGATACATACTCGTCAGAGAAGACAATACATTCTCTGCGTACCTCATATGAAAATGTGTGGTACACAAGGTTTGTTTCAGACATGCTGAGAGCTCGAGCTTGGAGGCAGGCAATTCTGAGGACATTTCACAGAGTAAAAAAGGCATAGTGCCCTTTCATCAACAGGGCCACTCTAAAATGGCTACTTGATAACTTCCTCCCTTACAGGAAACCAATAAAACATGCAGAGATAAGCAGCTCATGTAATCTTTAATCTGATTCACTGCTTTCAGGAAACTGTCAAGGAAAACGGAGAGATGATGTGCACCAGGGGGTCCCAAACGTTTTAGCTTGAGACCCAAAAGAGAAATCAGACCTGGACCCAAACTAGTGAAAATAGCAGATCTACAAGCTGACAACACGTTGCAATAATTAAAAATCACACCTGTTTGAAGTGAGCGGTGCAACTGTAGTGTGTGGGGGTCGCGAGTTGCCCGAGTTATGTTTTCATTGTTTAATCCATGTTTTAATCAGTTTTAACTAAGTCATACAGGCAATCCACCAGACAGAATGGGATATGAGACACGTTTTGATGATCATCACAAAAATGTCTGTCGCTCCGGCGACATATTTAAAATAACAATGCATTGCATTTTTCAGTGTGTAACTGCTCTGCCCTGCAATGGACGTGACCACTTATTGCCAACTGTCAGTTTACTGCACAGATCCAGCAGTTGTGTTTTACCTTTCTGCATTGTTTACAGTATATGAGCCAGCGGGTTACAGAGCACAAAAACTAGAGCAAGAGCAACAGTATAAATATTGTGTGAGAGATTGACAGAAACAAGATCATCATTAACAATGTCCCAGTGTGACTCGTCTGTCAAACACTGTCAGAAAGAATCATTTTAAAATGACACTATATGAAATGGAACAGTTCCTGTGACTATTCAGGAATGCTTGTTCTGAGGGAAAACTTTTTAGTTCTTCATGCCGTTGTTTCGAAGACAATGAACCACAAGAAAAGCAATGCGCACAAACATGTCTAGCACCATGCTACAGAGTGGAGCAGTTGCTACAACACTGTTGTTTTAACAATGACACAAGATGACAGTTTGTTCTGCCAGCTCTGCCTGACCATATTCAGATTCATTTCACTTATGGAAGATTGAAGAGCTTTACAGCAGAGAATCCACAATCTAAAAGGCCAGCATGGTTTAGTCACAGAGGTGCAATCAATCATCATCTACCTAGGCCAGACAGAGAAACGTCACAATGCAATACTTCCAAGCCGCATGGTTCTCCATTAACCAAAACAATGTCAAGGCTTTGGCAGCGGAAAGTTGTCTGGCTTGGTAGTGTCTACAGTACAAGTTCATTCCTTCCCCCGTTGCCTCCAGACTCCACAGTAAATACTTCAGTATTCAATGTCGGAGACTTCTAATGTTAGAAATCTGTAACCAAACAACACTACCTTATCTCAAATGTCAAATACAGGAAGGTTTACATACCATCATACCTGTGGGCCATTTATTTTAATGTTATTGTCAGGATGATTAGGTTAGGGTTTCTGCAACATGTCACCTAAGGAAGTGGCAACAACTATATCTTCCAGAGTGAGGAATAATAATAATAACAGCATAAACTCTGCTTTCATAAGCCGTTGTTAAAATGGCTGTTTACTAAACAAGCCTTTAATGGCTGGGGGAGGGTGGGGGGGACAAGAGGCAGAGTATAGTTGAGTATGGTGTGCAGAGCAGTTTGCCTTCCAGATAGCAGACAAAACTGGTTAACTGGTTGTTGTCATAACTTTCATCACTGACTGCCCATGCACAGCATACATTCATTCACTCAGTAGTTTGTGTGCCATATAGGAGATAACAAAATAACAATTCTTCTACATTCTCTAATTGTGTAGACTTTTGTAAATGAAGTGCAGATGTTGAACAATAATTTAACTTAAGAGCGCAAGTTTCATTTTACACTCTCAAGAGTTAAAGATCTACAAGGGTCCATTCGGTTAACAACTCTCCATCATTTAGCTGGGGACAACCTGGAACACCCTCAAGGACCACTGGTGGTCACCCAGACCACTGGTTGAAAACAGTTGTAAAGTACTGAGGCCATTAGCCAACTTACCCGGCCTGTGGGAACTCATGGCGACGGCACTCAATGCCACCGTTGGTAGACGTGACAGCAGAGGAGGTGTGAGTGGAAGAGGATGATGGGCAGAGAAGGTGAAGAGGTGCCCCGGTAGGGAGGTCCTCGGTGTGCCTTTGTGGCAGGTGGACTGACCACCATCAGCCACCTGGCCGAGTTACTGCTGCCAGGTGGCAGCTACCAAGGTCTCATGCGTGGCTGGTGGACACCTCGGAGGTGTGATCTGGCGGCTGGATTCCTTCCCGTGTTGCCCAGGTTAAGCAAGCTGCAAGAGACGGATACAAACATGTATGTAGGCCTGTCACTCACAACCATTACATATTATAATTGCCTGATTGCAATTATTTGCGATAATCGCAATTGTTTCGCATAATCGTCAGAAGCATTTCCATTAATCTTAATCCATTGAAATTGCTCTGCAGCCTGTTTTGCTGTCATCAGTGCCATGGATATTTGCCCCTCCCCTTCGGTTCCCATTGCCTAGAGGCAGCATTGCCGTTGCTTGTCGTCCCATTGGTTAGAAGCAGCCAATCACGTCAGTATGGACTAGGGTGTCGATCTGGTCGCCTAATTTATAGAGCGTCGCAGTCCCGCACCCTTGAGAGACCCGGAAAATAAATCCCGTTCATTTTCCTCATAGACTTTTCAGAAAGTATTTATTTAATCATAAAGCTGAGGTATGAACATAACACGATTCTCACTAAACAAGTCTGTTCACAATTACTAAATTATAGACAGAGGATTTTTGAAATAGGTGACAAACCACATAAATTACTAGCCAGACTGTTAAAGAAGTCACAAGCCTCTCAAGCCATCCACTCAATAAAAGATAAAAATGGTGGGCTGGTCACCGTCCCGAAAGAGGTAAACAAATGCTTTGAGGAGTTTTACCGTGACTTATACAGTTCTAAAACTACTTCTAGTCAGGATACTATTGATGACTTCTTGCAGGAGTGTGACCTCCCTACATTAGACGATGAGGCAGTGGCAGCTTTAGATGCGGATTTCACTCTGGCTGAAGTCAAAGTGGCCATTCAACAGTCTCCTAATAATAAGGCCCCGGGGCCAGACGGCTTCGGGGCTGAATTCTATAAGGCTTATTCCACGTTGTTGGCTCCTCTTATACTTCGGTTGTTGAATCATTCCAAAGAATTGGGTTCATTACCAAAAGCACTCTATCACGGCAAAATTTCGCTACTGCCAAAGAAGGATCGCGACGCCACGTTAGCTGCCTCATACAGACCGATTTCTTTACTTCCTGTTGAAACTAAAATATTGAGTCAAATACTAGCCTCTCGCCTTAACACAAAACCAATATCATACACCCAGATCAAACGGGCTTCATGCCCAGCCGCCACATTCAGTTCAACATGAGGAGACGGTTTAATGTAATGTATAATCCAGCTCGTAGCACAGAGGACGCAGTCGTAATCTCCCTTGACGTGGAAAAAGCCTTCGATCAAATTGAGCATCCTTATATGATGTCTGTTCTAGCTAAATTCGGGTTTGGTGAATCCTTTATCAACTGGATAAAAATTATTTATAATGATCCATATGCAACAGTTGTCACCAATCAAAATTTATCTAAACCATTCAAGTTGTTTAGAGGCACGCGCCAAGGGGATCCGATTTCGGCATATATCTTCGCGCTAGCGCTCGAGCCATTAGCGTCAAAAATAAGAATGAGTCCACAGATTCACACGATCCTGCAATACGGTACTTCTCATACATTTTCGGCATACGCTGATGATGTGGTGTTATTCATTTCAAAACCCAGGGCTTCCATTCCTCCCTTACTAGACCTCATAAATAACTTTGGTTCCTTTTCTGGATATAGGATAAACTGGTCAAAAGGTGAATTGATGCCCTTGTCACAGGTTGCAGATAGATCATTCCTGGAATCTACCCCGTTTAAAATTGTGCTGGATAAATTTACAAGCTTAGGTATAGTGGTTACGAGTAAATTGAATCAGTTATTGAAATTAAACTGGGAGAAAAAGATTAAGCAATTAGAGAAAAATATAGAATTCTGGAGCACTTTGCCTATTTCAATGGCCGGGCGCATAAATGCTATAAAAATGGTGACTCTGCCTAGATTCTTATATATATTCCAGTCAATTCCAATAAGTATCCCTCAATATTATTTCAAAAAACTGGACTCTATCATTTCATCCTTTATCTGGTTTGGTAAAACACCTAGAATAGCCAGGCCACATCTATGCAAAAGTAAGAACAAAGGTGGGTTTAGACTTCCTCAATTCAGGTTATACTATATGGCGGCCCACTTAAACTTTATTTATCTATGGTATGACTGCTATCCTGGATGTAATCTGGAAAATTTGCCTGCATGGCTTAGTATCGAGCATTCATCTTGTTCTGGGTCGTGTCTTCCTGCATTACTTAATAGCCCTATTAAGATCAAGAAAAGTACTGGCCCAGGCCGTAGCGTAACGGTCTGGGCACCGGACTGGTAATCCAGTCGCAGTGTGCCGCGGGTTCGACTCCCGGACCCGACACGGCCTTTACTGCATGTCATCCCCCCATCTCTCTCCCGTTTCCTGTCAGCCTACTGTCTGTCCCTTCAAAAATCAATAAAAGGCGTAAGCCGCAAAAAATATCTTAAAAAAAAAAAAAAAAAAGTACTTATGGACATAACCCCATAATTCAAAATTCTCTGAAAATATGGTCTCAGATCTTAGCATTGACAAAGGCTCCTAAAATATATTTGGATTCTCCTATATGTTCCAATCCGGCTTTTCAGCCGGGGACTGGCGGACCCGGTTTTTATGTCATGGAAGGGGAAAGGTATTGTGAACCTACGAAATGTATACTTTAATCAAGGTCGTGGTAAAGGTTATCTTGCCTCTTTTCAACAGTTACGAGAATCCATCATCACATTTCTTCCGTTACTTGCAACTTGAGACATTTTCTTAGAACGCATATCCCACAATATGAACAACAACCCAGTCATCCAGTCTTAGACAGTTTCTTCAACACTGAGCCCTTTGAAAAAGGTGCAGTCTCTCAATTCTATGACACCTTACTGGCCGTGGTTAACCCATCCTCAAGCTTGTTTAAGGACAATTGGCAAAGAGAATTGGGCATAGAGATTTCAGATGGAGTATGGGAGGATTGTATCACCAACATTCACCATAGCTCTATCAATGTTAGGCACTCTCTGATTCAATTTAAGATTGTTCATTCCCATGTGTGGAAAGTGTTTAACGGAACAAGGGACTTTGTCTCATCAGTTTCTTCAATGTCATAAATTGCAACGTTTCTGGAATGACATTTTTGATTTCTTGGCTAAAGCTTATAAAAGAGACTTCCCCCCGGCACCTCTAGTTGCACTCTTCGGTGTGTTGGAACCAGATCAAGTCCAAAACAAATACGAGGTACAGGCCATCTCGCTCACTACACTGCTAGCTAGGAAGTTAATACTACAAGCCTGGAAATCGGATAAACCTCCGACAGTTGACATGTGGCTAAGGGAGCTGGGAGGAGTGCTGCATTTGGAGAAAATTAGATTTACCTTGTCGAAAAGGGAACACCTTTATCTAAAAAAAAATTGTCCGATTTGTAATTTTCTGGTAAATCATTACAGAAATGCTTTTATGCCAAAAATCATAATAAACAGATGTTTAAAAAAATATATATATTTATTTAAAGACGTTTATGCCGCAGACAAAGCAAACTCTTGTCGTGACAAATCATGACAACAAACAAAAAAATTCGGGCTGAACAAATAATTAGAAAGAAGAAGAATACGGCAGGTTACAACACTTTGTTGTTTTTTGTCTCCACCAGGCCGAAGGAGTATGTTTTGCACTCCGTCCGTCCGTGTGTCCGTCCGTCCGTGTGTGTGTGTGTCCGTGAGCAGCTAATCTCGGCCACCGTTAACCCGGTCGATGCCAAACGATGAACCTCTGCCCCAAACTTTCCAGAACGGCCTGTTATAGCGCCACCAGGAGGCCGCTTTGTGCAAAACAAGTTTTTGCACAGTACACCTACAGATTTTGTCCAAACATCACGCAAATTGGTACACAGTCTCTCTAGAGCCATTCAACGAAACCGGTCTTTCAGATTTCTCAGACTCCATCCTGATTTACTTTTGTTGCCCTTTTATCCAACCACCAGATGAAGGCAAGCTGCAATGTCCTACATTCCTATCCTGGTGGAGACCTGTGCCCAGAAGGGCACTTTTTCTAGTCTTCTTTGTAATTATTAGTTTGGTCCAAAATATTGGACCAAAAGTGTTTGTTGTCATGATTTGTCACGACAAGAGTTGGCTTTGTACGACGCTTATAGGGTCTTTAAATAAATATGTTTTGAAATGTATATGTGAAAAATGCATTGGAAACTATTTCCTGGGCCTGGCGTCGTCATGAAAGGGGGCGGGACTGCGACGCTCTATAGGGGTAAACAAAACACTAGTTTACACCTGACAAAAAACTGTTTCACATCTTCCTCTTTATTGGGAGAACCATATAGACTGGATACAACCACATACTGTATGGCTAATACATTGGTATAAAATGCAATAAAATATAAAATACAGCGAGACAATTTACTCAGTAAAGCACAAGCACATGTCTATAAATTGCTGTGGGGCTTCTGGTGCCACCATCTCCTTTTGGGCAATATACTAATATATCGCTGTTGTCGGACAGTAACCTCTGTTTTTGTAAATTAATGGACCCTACTTTCTTACTCATATTACAGCGTCAAAACAAAGTGTCAAAAGTAGCAGATCCACAAGCTCGAAAGTGCTACTTGAACACTGCTACTAGCGAATGTGAACACTGAAAATGAACAGGTCCAGAGACCCGACAGAGAGGATATGATACGATGTGACCAATTAGTCAATTCTTCATGGGCCCATGAGAACCGCATGCGTGCGTGCGTGTAGTGTCAGAGGTTTGATCTCACTCACTCTCACTCCATTACCAATATACACATGCACACTGGTCTTAGCAGGCAGCCTGCTCACTGTGATCAAGTCATCTTTCTCAGGATACAGTTTGACTCAGATGTGAACACAAACACATACAGCTAACCTTTGGCTATTTGAGTCTGTAACCCAATACGGATATCCACATATCACACATGTAACTTGTGTCTGCATGTGGTGTGAAAAGAAGTATTGAAGACAACCTATGTACAGGTACTGTAGTGTACACACTAGTATAGTACATGGTCACACGTTACACGTACACAAAGTTTGTGGGGGTGGATTTGCTGGGGGGATGCTTCCGTTTTGATATCCCCCCTCTGATCATTCATCGTTTGCAGTGGTAGGTTTTATCCACGCTTCTGGTCAGACTGAATTAAATATATTCATGAAATGTTTGATATATGTGTCAACAATTAAATTGTATAATGCATTTATAATCCATAACAAATGTTTGTTAACCAACCCTGGCAGTACCATTTTAAACGTTTAAAATGTAGCAAAAATAGCAGATCTACAAGCTACAAATCAAACCTGCTTGTAGTGCATACATATGTTTTGAGCCTCCCTGGTTCATTTCTGCAAGGCCTGGCACTGCAAAGTATTTGTATAGAATAGATTACTTTGTCAAATGAATGCATTGACTGGAGAAAAGAGATGCCGTCTATACTCTATACCGACAGTAAGTGTAGCCTGAGAAGACCTTAGATGGAGAATGCTCCCGTCTCTTTATTCCTCAGGAATTATCCAAGCAGAAAATGTCTTGCCAGTAGCTGATTCTCATTACAAGTTCAACAAACAATAAACAATTGCATAAAACCTACAATTCACAAAGCTGTTGGTTAAATACATTTAAGACATCACCCGTTTGCACACAAGCCTGAGAACTACAGTAAAGTGAGCTGCACCATCAACATTTTGAACACACCGTCAACACACTGCTGCTTTTTCATATTCTTCAGTTCAAACACATATATATGATAATTAATCACAATTATGTGCATAACTGGTAATCGTCAAGTAAAAGGTGCGTGTGTGTGTGTGTGTGTGTGTGCGTGCGTGCGTGCGTATGATCGACACATCGATGGCCTGTAGCGGTACTGAAAAAGGGTGTCAAGTCGGCTGACGGATCTGCGAAGGCATGAGGTGTGAGACACAAGCCCTCAACACATCAATAGCCACAGCAATGCTATTCTCAGCCACAGACTCCTATGTTTAGCATGTGTTTTTAACAGCGTGTTGCAGCACGTTAGCAGTGACCTCAGAGACACTCTGAGTCTCTCTTCTGCACACAAACATGCTGTACACATGCAGCATGCGAGATCCAAAAAAAGAACAAGGGAATTTGTAAATTGCTGTGAACGCAAACACACTTGGGTTGATTAAATTAGACACGGCATGGCTGGACACATCGCTGACACTGTGCTGCTCAAATATGAGCTAAGCATTTCTTAATGTTCCATATCCATGTGTTGCGCACGTTTCTGCATTTTATACATCACTTGAATATATGAACACCAAATTATGTACAGGAATGGGCACAGAATTTATATTATTATTAAGCAAGTGGTCCGCGAAGCTCACTCGCACTCACGCCAGTTATGTTATTTGTCCGGGCCGGCTCGTGTTGTCTGACATGCACGTGCGACCTGTCGTTGCGGTTGCACACACACGCACATGAGCGTGACCCATCACCGGATGTCACACACGCACGAGTGCTCAACCCGTCGTTGCACGCTAAGTAAATGATTAGCTTTTTCGGTAGCCTGTTTCTCATGCAGGAGTCCTTACTCCTTACTGAGATCATAAGCTGGGCTTGATGTTGGAGTGTGTCCGTGTCGAGACTCAAGTGGCAGTGACGGTGTAGTTTCTCTGTGGACTGTGGCCAGTGAACGGACACATGCACAGTACGGCCAATAGGTATAACGCAAACACTTCTTCACAACATGCATTTAAAGGACAACTTTAACTTTTTTGAAATGTCAACTTTAGGTTCATGTTTTAGGTTGTTATTAGAGAAATTAAAAGGTGAGTGTATTTTTTCCCCCCATTTGCTGCTTTCTTTCGTTTTAGGGATTTTAGCTGTTTTTGACAGGGGGGGGGGCGGGGGCATTCGAGCACAGGGCTAAATATGTATTTCTTTACATTTTATAGCGATTTCTTTTTTTATTCTTTACTATAGTCCTACTAGACCCCAATAAATTACATTTGGCCACAAAAGATCACGAGATCTACTGAATGTGTCAAACTGACATATTGAGCCTATGACACACAGTGTGGCTTCCCCCGAGTAGGCTACCTTCACATTCAGTAGATCTTGTGATCTTCTGTGGTCAGATGTAATTTCTTGGGGTCTAGTAGGACTATAGTAAATAATAAAAATAAATAACACCTGTGTGAACAGAGTGGTGCAACTCCCCTCTCTCACCCCCCCTGTTACTTTTCAGGAAATAGGAAAAAGTGGATCCAATGCAATTATTATTTTGTCACAGGGCCAGGCTGCCATTTCCATGGTCAAATATAAAACGCACAGACAGACTTATTTCTATTTCAGCCTGGAATCCCTATCCCTGCTTTGGACATCTCAAACATTTTTATATATATATATATTTTTTTTTTAAATAGCAAAAAAACGACAAACTCACAATGCATCGTGACACGTTGTGAGCTTGTAGATCATGTGTTTTCTGCCTGACAGCTACGATACGGTACATTTAACTTGGAATAGATTTCTAAATAGCAAAGACTACAGATACATTAAAACAGTGAGCAGAAAGCACCTCTTCAGTCTTGTTGCCACTTTCACATGAGACAGAAAAAAATATATTTCACATTTGACAAAACCTCATATACAGTATGCCCTAAAGAGTTACTTTGCAGGAAATGCAAAAGAAGAACCTGTGATCCAATTGATCAAATGTCGTTATTTAGCCACAAGCTTTTCTTAATACTTATCATTGGTCAGATATTATGCCCAGTCAGACACATACTTGAAAATGTAACAAAAATAGCAGATCTACAAGCTCAAAACACACTATGATGCGATGTGATATGTTTGCTACTTGGCGCGACACTATCATGAGCATGTGCAGAAGGACATTCATTTACAAAAAAATAAGTTCATAAAAAGTTAAAATTTGGAGATACAAGGTTTCTGCCT
This sequence comes from Protomyctophum parallelum, assembly GCF_964188405.1. NCBI lineage: Eukaryota > Metazoa > Chordata > Actinopteri > Myctophiformes > Myctophidae > Protomyctophum > Protomyctophum parallelum. The sequence continues at coordinate 25,505,457 of NC_139707.1, read as the reverse complement.
GGCAGCAATATGCGTCTGTAAAACATGCCTTGGTACTTGACAGAAATACAACTCTCGGGTCTCCTAATGGACTTCATTTCCCAAGTACTCCGAGGCGTGCCTGAAGTAATCATGACAGCATAAAAATAACATGTGGTCGGCATAGCGAGCGGTAAACAACAATTAGGGACCCCTTGCATAGCACGCGGAATGAATCATTGAAAATGCTCTTGTGCTGCGCAGACAGCCTCAGCCTCTCAGCCCTAATTGACAATGAATAATTCAGCTGGTGAGCGGGATTAGTGGCCGCGCCAGCGTGCCATTGATTGACATGTTTATGTTGTTGTTATTTCTTTTTGTGGGATGCCAACGTTTACCGGCATGTCTTTTTAGTGGCAAAAAAAGGCTTGGGATGCGGACTATCCGAATGCACAGTATAGAGCTTGCATTTCCAAAATTGACTTTAATAAAATATATGACAGGGATCATCAGGAAGCTGATTTTTTGTTTCAAAACCAGACCAGACGGTGCGGTAAGGAGACGACTTAGTACCTGGCAGTGGTGGAAAGTAACTAAGTACTGTACTTAAGCACAATTTTGAGGTACATAAAATCCTTTTACTTCTACTCCACTATATCTCAGATGCAAATATTGTACTTTTACTCCACTACATTCATTTGAAAACTAAAAAAATCCACTGAATGTTCAAAGTTCAGGTTTTTTGGGTGTAATTGAGGTCATAAAACCTAAAAGAAAAAAGAAAAATAAATTAAAATGAATGTCATAAAACCTTTAAAGGATCACTTCAATAAAAAAAAATGCAGTCCACATAAGGGCATGTGGGGGGGGGGGCAATGTGGCCAATAAGGGCTTATGTGGGGGGCCAGTAAGGGCCATTGGCCATTTAAGACGAACATTTGACAAGTAATGATATACTATCATAATTATTTATTCATAATTATACTTTTAATGTGCTGGCTGCCATTAGTCAGTTCCGTGGGACGGACCCCACAAAAAGACCACCCTCAAAAATCGACCAATTATATGAAAAGTGGTCCTTTAAGATATTTGTCATATGCCCTGTGCAAGTATACAAAGCCTAAAAGAAGCAAGCAAGCTTGTGTGTGTGTGTGTGTGTGTAGGGGGGGTATGGCAGAGGTCAGGACTGAGTGAGTTTGCAGAAAGAGGGAAAGTGACATCCTACCTGGCATGACAGGGATGCCTTTCTCATGTTTACAATACTTGCCGCTGCTCACTCATGTTTGCAAGAGAGTAACACGGTCAAGTGTAACCGCGGGACATCACATCAATCAGCCCGTTACTGAAAAGACGGGCTGAGGAATGCAGCTGCTGAGTAACAAGGACGTGGGAGGGGGAGGGGGGGTGGGGGGTCATGTTTCTTGTTGATAATAAAAGTGAAAAGGGATAAGACAGGTAATGTGTCAAATCAAAGGAATACGTTTGTAAAGAACTTGTTGATGTTGAATATAAGATAGTGAATGAGATGGTATAATATACAGTAGTACACAGGGCACTTTAGTCTGTCGCAGTCAAAAATCCTAAGAAGTGAGCAAACCGGTATGGGAAAATCCCTGACTGTGTTTGAATTGGTCGTTTATGTTCATAGCAAAGGCTGTAAAACAGGTCTCACCAGGGCTCGATTAAAAAAAGGAAAAAGAGAGAGAGATATAGGGGGGGGGTCATTTTTCGGAACCACCGCAACCCTACATCGTATGACAATTAGAGAAAATAAGTTAATAACACATCTACAAGCTGATGTGTTGTGCATTTTCTTGTTGAACTAATTTAACCCATTTGGGCCTGAAAGAAATGTCTTCTAAATCCTGACAGTTTTCTGAAATACCTATGACTCTTAGATTGAAAGCCAATTTGGCCGGAAACTGCAGGTCAGGAAGTAAAAATCATAAATCTGCTATGTAACATGTCCCACGATTGTCATTTTAATCCACCCAAAACATACTTTCTGTAAGTGAGGATCATATCATTTAGAGAAATGAGCCGCAAATCAAGCTTGTTGAGAGCCAAAAAGAAGAATCAGAGATATTAGTGTTCTAAAAACTGCATCGCCATAAACAGCATAAGCCAGCGGAATTTCCTTTTTTTCACCGCACCGGAGTGTTATGAGCGCGTACAGAACACAATAATCAACCGTAATCAATTGATATTAAAGAAAAGATGATCTCGGTGCCGAGGGCCAGAGCTAATTGTTAAATTATGATATTATCAAACATAAATATCACACATATCAGTCTACATTTCCCAAAAGGAAAATGCATGCATTTCAATCAGTCTAACCACAGAAAACATAATCATAAATGACACCTCTCTCCATCTGTGAGTACTGAGTACATCTGTATTTCACGTATCTCAAGAACAACCGAACAACTTCAAACTTGGCATGCGCGTCGCAGACGTACCGAAGGTGTGTTGTGCGGCTGTGTCAGTACATTCGGTCGAAAAGGCGATTGTCCAGAACCGTCGATCCCACCGCTAAGACCATATGTGGTCATGACTCATGCCCATATGAGACCGACCGCCATCAAGCTTGGCGTGCGCATGAGGTCGTTCTGGCGTTGAGTCGTTCAGATAACATGAGTTTTCTTTAACAAATTGTTAAAGAAAGCTCAGACGCTGCCGGCCTCAAGCCAAGTTTCAAGGCGGTACATACAGCTACAGTACGCTAACTTTCGGCCAAAGCTAAATGGTTAGAGACTAGAGGCTATCTGGTAATCAGAAGGTCCCCGGTTGGAGTGCCCCTGAGCGAGACAAGCAAATAAGTGAGGACTAAAATATGAATTAATCATTAATATTAATCATCATTCATTTTCTCACTCTTTCCTTTTTACTTTATCATGCCTGAAGCGTGAAAACTTGATTAGGGCTGAGATACCGGACTCTGACTTCCTTTGAGTGAACGAGAGGTTTTCAAGCAGGCTGCCTGCATCACATGTAGCCTCCAATCACGTTGTAAAGCACTGAGTGGGATACACTCCGTCCATAATAGAGTCGTGAGTCCGTCTCGGCCATGATGACGTTCCAGACACCCCCGCACCGTTCCCCTGGTGACAAAGGACGGTCTATTCGGAATCAGACAAAAAGCAGGAAGTAGCCACTTTCCACGCCGTCTGTTTGGGCTTCTGAGTGACAGTAGCCCACTCAACTTCCCCTGCCTTTCTCTCTCGCCCTCTCTCTCCCCCATGCTCTCTCTTACACCATCACTCTCTTTAACCCATTTCATATTTGTAATTCTCTCCCTTGACCCTCCTACACCTCTCTACTACTCAATCTACACTAGGGCTGTCGGAATGAATTTTAGGAGTCGATAATAATTTGAATATGAAACAAAAAAGGAATAGTCTTTGAATGATGAAAAATTTAAACTCACATCTGAATGTCGTTTTTTCTTTTTCCTCCACAGATGACTCTATTCCTGACCTACCGAACAAATCCGTCTCAAAGCATGAGCAATACTTTAATTAATTCCCACTCATGCAAAGTAAATCTTTACGGTTACATAAATGACATACCCAGCCTCCTTCTCCCGCAGCCTCATGGCAAATCTTGATTCTGTATCAGCGATTTTGAGTGACCATTAAGGTTCCCAACCGCCCGTAAAATACGGGATCGTACCGCGTTTGGCAACTAAAAGACCTGCCTGCAAAAACGGGCAGATCTACAAGCTCTCAAGGCGTCCGTGACGCCTTGAGAGCTTGTAGATCTGTTTTTCGACCCGCAGTGAGCTGTTCTCACATTTCTTTTATAACACGAATATATCCTCCATCAGCGATTTTGGGCCAGAAGATGGGCGATAGGAAGAAAATGGCATATCGCCCAACATGCTGTAGTACTGTACAAGCCTGTCTGTCTGTCTGTGCAACAGTGACACTTGGTGGTGAACAAACGCTATAACGCTATTTCCGTGCTGGGATGGACAGACCCAGAGACAGACCCAGCCAGCCAGGGACACACATTGCCGTGCATTGGAGTGGCTGCACCACTCAAAAAACAACCCCTATCCAACACTGGTGGTGGAGGCAATACTGTAGTTAAAAAAAACCACTAAACAACTTTTTTATATAATCACTGTACACGGGTGAGAATGGCTGGGTGTGAGGCAGGTTGTGTGTGCGCCATGGAGCCCTGACACCTTGTTCATCCCTGAGCAGGACAGTGCCATTAATAGACCCCGTATCCATTAGTCTGACAACATCCACAAGACAAACAATGCCAAGCCCTCAAACCCTTCTTAATTGAGTTTGGGGAAGCAGGATGTGGTGGAAGAGGTTCAAAGCCGGGCCAGGACCCTAGCAAGGCACAATGGTGTTACATGGGCATATTAACAGAGTGCCAAGTAACCATAGGGCGGATGAGGTGAATAAGGGTCACTCAGGAACAATGATTCAGAGGTACAAATGTGTTGGTGGCAATGAGGAGAATACTACCGTACAATCTCATCAGCTGAGAGGCTGATGAGACCCTCTGTAGTGGACGATTAAACTTTTCTTTGTTGCTTTCTGCCAACTACTTGTCTAATTTCGATCCCTCTCTAAGCCATCTATCCCTCTGTCTCCAGTAATAGGTTATCTCCCGTAACATATTACTTTGTCTTTTTAAGTGGTGAAAACCAGCACTGTAACAGAGTCAAGCCTAGTAAATTATTTCAAAATGTATCAGTGTGCATGTGTTTGCATTGAAACTACATTTTGACTACATTTCTTCAAACTGAAAAATAAAAGTGAAAGCACACACAGCAAACATTGACAGTATATTTGAGTAGAGGTTGCAATCCGGAACATAATAATGTATTAATGTATGAAATGTTATTCTAACAAATCTGTAATAAGTATGTTAATACAATTTAGCTAGCACATCTGCAGTGGTTGGAGGTAGTCTGCAATCTCCCTACGAGACATTAGACCCTGGTGTCAGGTATGACACCAGTTGTGTGTGTGTGTGTGTGTGTGTGTGTGTGTGTGTGTGTGTGTGTGTGTGTGTGTGTGTGTGTGTGTGTGTGTGTGTGTGTGTGTGTGGACTGTGGACATTTATGACCGGACACAAACACCCAGCATCCAAGTGTTCTTTGCACAAAAACATCTACGCTGGGTGGGGCATGTAATCCACATGCCCGCCCAGAGGCTCCCCTGGCAGGAAAGCCGTAGGTCTCCTGGGGGACAGCGGAAACGCTGAAGCACTGTGCTATCTAACGCTCTGCACTGGAAGACCTGGCTGCTGATCACCACACCTGGCGCACCATCAGCCACGAGGGTATCGCACACCTCCAGGAGCAGACCACGGAGAGGAGAAAACAGCAGCGCATACAGCGACACCAGCGTGCTGCAGGGGACCTCCCCTCATCCGAGGACTTAATCTGCCTTCATCTACTTCATCTGCATGTGGCCTGCATAGCCACATGCAATGGCACCGTCGCAACCCCCCTCAATAACCCACGTTTGGAGCAACGTCATCATCGAAATCAATGGACAGCCATAGGCAAGTGTGTGTGTGAGAGAGAGAGATCTTGCTGAAATACGAGCTCCCTTTAGCCCTGTTCATGCCTACAGTGCCATTCTCCTCATATCACAGATAGAACAGGCACAGGCATAATAGCATTTGTAATGTTTGGACAAAATGTGTAGGAGTAATATATGAAAAGGTATGTAACAGTGTATTCATAATGTATAGTAGTGCACATACAAAGTTATACAGATCGGTGCAGTTATAGGTGTATAAAACAAGTTACCTGGTGGGAATGTGTGTGCATAATTTCACGGAAATCACAGGCTGTGTTAATGATTTGAGGCATTTTGTTCAAAATGGACCAATCCTGCAAAGTTTGGAAGGCAATCTTAGGCAATGGGGATGGAATATGGGAAAGCCGACAGATGCGTGTTGATCGCATTACTATGGAGATAGTGTATACCGACTTGCATGATGTATGGATGAAATATGTACAAGTAATGTGTTTTACTAAAAGCGGCCTCATGGTGGCGCTATAACAGGCCATTGTGGAAGATTTGGGGCAGAGGTTCGTCATTGGCACATTGTGCACAGTTTGGCATCGACCGGGCCAACAGTGCCGGAGATTAGCTGTACGCAGACAGACGGACCCACACACGGACGGAGTGCAAAAGATACTCTCTCCCCAGTACCCATGCCTTCGGCCTGGTGGAGACAACACCTAATACATCAGAAGTCTGTGGATGGAAGTGGCTGAGGGGAAGACTCCAGCCAAGCTGTTTACACAGTCCTGCTGGTTGAGTGTGCTCGTGCACCACAGGGTCCTGTCACAACAGCAGCATTGATACACCCCCATTAGTGTCCATCAGTCTGACAATATCCACAAAATATCCACAAACAATGCCAATGGCAACTCTTGCTAATTGATTTTTGGAAGATAACTTTGGAACGTCAAGCCAAAATCCCAACAAAGAACAATGGAACGGAGATAAACAAGTTTATTTCATTACGGGATGCCGGGACGGGTCCTCTTTTCACACTTTCAGGGGCAATTGAACAATTCAGGGTCAAATAAGTGTCACTGTGGACACTGCATTCCTTCATGGCCCATGAATTGGAGCCGAATGAAGTGAAGAATATCTGACTCACCGTTCTCTGTTTAACCGCATCTGGGCGTATCATATCCGTACATTCTGCGAAAATAGGCATACATTCAGTGAAAATATAGGCTACAAGGTCCCAACCTGTCATGACACATTGTGCATGTGTATATCAGCTAAAGGGATTTGGTGTAGAGAGAAAAAAAACGGATTGGTACAACTCCGTGTGGGGTTCCCCGCGGTTCCGGCGAACCACCCGCTTCAGAAACGGTTGAGAAATGACAAAGTTACCGTGTGGGGGTCCCTCTACTGTACTGTACTGTTACATAGCTGTTAAAAACTCAGCTTCCCATCATGCAGCTGTGCACGCCGGTGTGAAGCTCAATAGCGCCACTTTGTCATCTGTTGGTACCCTAAACAGACATCATACCCTAAACAGACAGACATACATACATACATAGGGACATATGTCCCCATGTCTGCCATGAGGGCCAGTCTTCTAGATATTAACTTGTATAAAGAATGTAGATAATCCTGTGAAAAAACACACATACTGTAACTGTACACACAACATAGCTCCGCATAGGAGTGGCTGCACCACTCAAAAAGGAGATGACCATGTATAGACCCCTAGGGAAATGGTTCTCAACCTGTGGGTCGGGGCTTCCAGGGGGGTTCCCACATGATTTTGGGTTGGCCCCCAGATGACACTGAAGTGACAATTAAAGTCGGACTGCAATGGCTTTTTCAAGTTTCAGACTGAAACGGAAGCCTGTACATTTCTTAATCAATCAGAGTGCCCCATCCCTTCAGGCTATGGGATATTTGTAGCTCTGTTACACACAGGTGCAAGTGAGAGAGATGGCCAGCTAAGCATGATTGCTACTATGTGGCAGAGTCCTGCACAGGTCCAATTTTTGATACCCGCATACCCGCCCCGCCCGTTACCCGTGGTTTATATAAAACTCAAAACCAGATCTGCACCGCCCGTCAAAAAATGGAACCGTTACGCGTTACCCTCCCCGTTACCCATTTGTATCACAGGCACCGATAGCTATCATTGACTTTATTTCATCCAACACCGCATGTGGTGGTGGTGGTGGGCGGCGGCAGTGCGTTGCACACGGAACAGAAGACATGTAGTTGACCGAGGCTACTGCTGCTTATTATCACAACATAAAGTTATATCATGATTTCGACCTAAATGGCATATTGGCATAATATATCAACAAGGAGAGGATGATAAAAAAAGATTAGCCTGATGAGTCGACCGTCTTGATCCAAGGCTGTTTCAAACACGGTCATCACTCATCAGGCTAATCATTTTAACTTTATTTACACTTAGACAGAGTGACGCATTAGGCCAACATTAGCTGGGTTAGCTTTACATCTTGTGTTGAATGTTGGCATTATAATCCCTTGGTGTTTCATCAGCGCGAGCGAACGAAAATATAGGCTGCAGCCTGGTGGAAAAGAAACTGTGAATGTGAAATGCTACGATAAGGAAGCAAGGATTCGGTCGTGATGTCACTGCTATACAACAAGGAATTAGCACAGGGAAGCACAGAAACAGAAACATATTTCTAACCTACATTGTTTTCAGATACAGATTTTAGCATGCTGCTTAAGTTTAAAATGAGCAAAATACACTGTCTGAATGTCATCTCGAATGATGATTCAAAACGGAGTAGCTCCGTAATAAAAATCAGGTGTGCAGCTATGCAAATTAAACAGGTGAACGAAATCAAGATTCGAGAAAGTCGATGTATGTCAGTCATCGCAGGAAGTAATTAAAATTGGCTTTTTTATATGAAAATATAATTGGCATCTATTGTTAGGTATGTCCATATGATATGCTCTAAAAGTGTGGAAAAAAGCAAGAAAGTATTTTCACAATTTTATATCAAATGCAGAAATGCATTGATATTAAAAATAAAATGTAATGTGTACATTTGAATAAGTATTTACTTGTCTTGAGTATATAGCCTACTTGCCACTGTTCAAAAGAAGTGTGAGAGAACAGTGGTTCTCAACCAGTGGCCCGGGGACCACCAGTGGTTCTTGAGGTAACAAGAATACTCGCCGCATTTATCCTTTTTGGCGAGTTAACTTGAGGATTCGCCGAAACGTTACGAAAACTCGCCGAAACGTGACGAAAACTCGCCGCGGGGGCGACGCTTCTTCACATTCTGGCGAGTTTTCATCACGTTTCGGGGCACTTTTAGCAGCTGCAGCTGCAAGTTTCTGAATGTTCTCAGAGTCCGCAGGCTAATTTACAAGCTCACAACGTGAGCTCATTCTGGCGAGTTTCCTTCACGTTTCGGGGCACTTTTACCAGCTGCAGCTGCAAGTGGCTGATCTACAACGTGTCCGGACGCGACGCGTTGTGAGCTTGTATATAAATAAGTACCTCTCGCTATTTTTCGTGGCACAACAACTAGTTCCCTCAGTGTTTGTGTTTTCTTCACTTTCCGGGGCACTTTCAGCAGCTGCAGCCTCTGCTAGCTACTGTGCTAACGATGCTAAAGCATACATCCAGATCCATGCACAAAACAAAACAAACCAGGGTTGCCACATATCGTGGATGTGAGAGTGAAACAAGCAACCAGGTCCCCTCATTAAAAGAAGCGACTATAAAAGGCCACACGAGCACTTCAAAGCTATATATATCGTCCACTAAACAATGTGCTTATTTATATTATGTTGGCTATTTGAGAATAGACGATCTACAAGCTCATTATTTACAAGTAACTTCAGAAAAATAAACCCAATGTGGCTTATAATAATCAGACCAGGCAACATTGCAGAGATACTAGACAGGCAAATACAATGAGGCTTTTTATTTAAAGAGTAGCCTATACGGGGTATAAATATAATTGTATAGGGTTTTCAGAACGTTACAACAACAACAACAACAGGAACTCTGTGTGGTCGACTTAGCATACCAAGTGATCAATTGCTTTTGCTTTTGCATGCTTTTATTGTGTTATTGTGAAGGCAAAAGTTTCTGAATGTTCTCAGAGCCTGCATCTCCCGCATGCTGGGGGTGGCTGATCTACAAGCTCACAACGTGTCCGGACACGAGCTTGTATATCAGCTATTTTCAGCACGGAACACATTGTACGGCGAAGAATAAAGATGTATTTTGTTGGCCGTTCGTGGCGATATTGTGGACACGTACCTCCTCGACGCGATAATAACCAACTAAGCTATTTGAAGCTATTTTTCGTGGCACATTATGTTTAATCAAACAAGTGTTAGGAGTTGGGACAGTGTCTGTCAGCGTGCATGATCATCATGCAGTAGCTAGATGCGCAGCAGCATGGGTCGCGCAGCTCGCGCTGCCACAAACTCTTCGTCACTTTCCAGGTCGAGTTCTCAGACAGAACTCGACCTGGAAAGTGACGAAGAGTCGCCGAAAGGGGAAGTGATCTCGCCAAAGATGAAGAAGACTCGGCGGGTCGAGTATTCCGGTATTCGTTCTTGAGAGGTTTCCAGGTTGGTCCCCAGCTAAATGGTGGAGAGTTGGTAACCAAATGGACCTTTGATCTTTAACTCTTGAGTGTAAAATGAAACCATGGGTCAATTTGGTTTAATTTTATCTTATTTAAATAGCGTTAGTTAAATTATTGTTAACGCATTCAGACCAAGTGGTGGTCCGTGGCTCAAATGCTGAATAATGGACCTTGGTATGAAAAGGTTGAAAACCACTGTGTTAGAAAAGCAGAGGCAGCTTTGACATTTGTGGAGCACTCCATCTACAGTACACAGTATGTGACAGGACTTCAGGAAGCCAACATTATGTGGAAGGAAGTCTATCTGGCAAATTGGTAGGCCAGGCTAGACATGATGCGAAGAAGAAACTTGAATGCCTTCTTCTGCGATTCCTGAGCCTCTCCACCCGTTTACACATCTTCAGAAGGTGCATTGTGATTCTGGGGGTAAATAATTCAGGCACCCCTGTTTTTTCAAGTGAAAAAAAAAAGTTCTATCTTGAGTTTTTTAAATAAATTAAAAAAAAAAAAAATATATATATATATATATATATATTAGAGCTGGGACTCGATTAAAAAAATTAATCTAATTAATCAGAGGCTTTGCGATTAATTAATCTAGATTAATCGCATTTTAATCGCATATCATTATTTGACCCGAGAACAGTGAGAAAGCAATTTTTTCAAATGGATTTTGGTATACTAGTGAATCAATGAATAGTGAATACATAAGTTTAAGCAATAAAACATTGTTTTTGTAGTAATAGGGGTAATAATTCTTTATTGAATAATTGCACACAACTGTGCTGTAATCCACGCTACCATCGGATAGCCTTTTAAATCCTATTTCCAATCCACGGGGACAAGCAAAGTGATCTTAGCGGCTTCCCCCAGTCTGGTGAACTGTCTGCGGTTTCTGGTGGTGTTATTGTCTGAAGAGGACACGGACACTTGGTGCGCAGGTCCGTCTGAAAACTGTCCAGTGACAACGTTCCGTCGTTCCGCAGTGAAAAAAATAGTGCGATTAAAATGCGTAATTTTTTTTAATGCATTAATTTTTCTGTAGTTAATTAATCGTAATTAATCGCAATTAGTCCCGGCCCTAATATATATATATATATATATATATATATATATATATATATATATATATATATATATATAGCATTTAGCAGACGCTCTTAATCCAGAGTGATTTACATTAAGCAAGAACAAAAAAGCATGGGAATACATCACATAAAAAGCATTTATCATGAAACATGCGTACCTAAAAATGAATGGAATAAAACATGGCTACAATGGAGAAAAGACACACACACACACACAGGTATATACCCCTATATGTCACAGTACGATTGGAAAACCAAAAGGTGACGTGAACCACAAACTTATATGAGCGAGCTGCCATGCCGACCATTGCAAAGTCACCTTCTGTCGACTCAGTGCCATCCCAAGTTGTTGACAAGGACTGGTAAATAGAGATATCCATATATGGGAATATCAGCATGCCCATATATGGACATATACTGTACTTATGACATCAGGAATCTCCATATATGGGCATAAAAGGGACAAGGACTGACATTAAGAGATCTCAATATATGGGCATATAAGTATGTATAAGTATAATCTATGTATGTATGACACGTACACACACACACACACACACACACACACTATATAGTACATGGAAATAATTAATTTGTTAATAAATACATAAAGACAGTGAGGCAGGCATAAGGAACTATAAAGTAAGTTATGAATTATGTAATTATGTAGCAATACATAAGAGCCTATATGAGGCCATTATCCAACGGGACCGAAAGTGGTTCCATAATATCCGACTGGCAGCACACCTCTGAGGAATCAGCAAGTCAAGAAAGTTTGAGAGGATGAGCGTGAGTCCCCGTCTGACATCACCAATCACCCTAGTACTATAGTGGAGGAGTCATCTTTTGCACAGTGTCAACATTTCGGGAAGTTTTTGCTACTACGACCTTCTTCCTGTGGGGTCCTGGAATTTACAAGTGCGGAACAGCAGTCCTTGGGAGCAGGAATGTTTGAGCGAATAGTTTCCGCCAGCAGAGGCTAAAGGAGCCGGGAACAGATCTGCCCTAGTGCTGCTGGAGCGATCTGGACTGGTGTTTAGTCTGTTTACACATTACCAAAGACAGAGGTTGACACCCAAAGCTGCAGCTGTGGGCCAACAAAAATACAGCGATTCCTTGCTCACCCCCCTCCTCCCCTCCTGCACGAACACTGTACACATGCAAATGCCCTCGCTCTCACTCACACACACGTGTGTGTCACACACACACACACACACACACACACACACACACACACACACTTTACTAATAGCATAGACTTCTGCTGACAACCATGTTTATACACGACAGTGTATAATCTGTGATTGACAAGACTCAAAGAACACATGTGAGATCGCTTGCCTGAAGTGATAGTCAATCTGCGACATTGCGATATAGTCAATCTGCGGCAAAATTCAGAAATTAAATGAAATGTTGGGACGAAACACGAAACATCGCCGCGCTCTTCTTCCCAAAACAAATCCTATTTCATTTCCTAGACTAGAGGCAGCAGCGGCGACTGGCGAGCCGAAGCGTCTCTACTTTGAAACAGTGAACTGTTGCTCTCACACTACTCACTGCACACACATCAGCCAGCAACAGCACACAGCAATATCCTAGTCTGAAGTCTGAACTAGTCAGTCAGTGTTGCTGTTGTTGAATAACAATAGCAAAAGTCATGTAACAGATACTTAAAATGACACACACACCTAATAGTTCAACCCTTTCTCTCCGAATGTATACTTTCCTCTCGTACGAGGGGCTCGCGCCGCCGATCTGCAACCGATCTACATACAAACTCAAAACGCGCCGTGAGCTTGCAGATCGGCTCTTTTCGGAGAGTGCAGCAACCTCATAGAGTTATATATAAGAGCAACCCCCCAAAAAAGTGATAAAACATCATGCTGCTGACGCGCTTTATCGGGACTGTGTTGGAAAATAATGTTATTACCTTACCTGAATGAGCGTCTCTAACGCCTGGCTCTTCTCCCCTTCCCGAGGCTCCTATCAGTGTTATTTTTTTTTTACCCCCGAAGACTCCTGCTTGCATCCAGTCAGTCACAGTGGAGTGAGTGGGACCCTGCCGTAGGTGAAGCGAGAAGAGAGAGCATTGAATAACGCGTAATAACCATTCACGAAACTATTCCGCCATACTGGATTTTGGCAAATAAATCACGTGTCGGTCGCGCGCCCGCATTTCCTTCGGGGGCGGGCTTTGGGAGTTAAACGCAAACGGATGATTGACATTTGAGGGGAAATTAAACTATGGGATTTGGTGATGTGAGTGGAGACTGTGGAGTTGTCGTTCCTGCTATAACTGTGTGTTTAAATGCGTGACAACAAATAGAAGAAAATCAGGTCTATTTCTAAGAGGCATTTGGTTTTTTGTACTCAAATCAGTTTAGAATATGTTTTAAGATTTAATTAAAGTAACTTTTCACGTAGTCTAGCTATGAGGCAATTCAGGCAGTGGTGACAGATGTCCCCCTTTGCAGGCTTTGAAAATTATACATTTTTGGAATGTTGGCTTGCCACGCCAGTAGTGGATGTAACTATATATAATGAAGTTTAGACGTGGATGGTGTATTCATTGCTTAAGACTCATGAGTGGGACTGGGAGGTGGCTATGGTTTGTCCTGATTATTCCTACAGTGATGGATAACATACTCCAATTATTTACTTAAGTAACAGTGTCAATATTGCATTATAGAAATACTCTGTTACAAGTAAAACTTGTAGGCTACTTAGTTACTTTCCACCAGTGGTAGCCTATGGCAATAAATCAGAAATATGGTTCAGTACTTTTTGTCTAAATACAGAGCCATTTTGCACCCAATGCATCCCATATAAGACCATTCACTTCTTAAGCGTTCACCAACTGTTGTTTTTGTTGTGGGGTAGAGTATTTGTCACTCATTTGCACACCAGTGAAATCCATATACCCTGCATTTACCCACAGTGTCAGTCAATAACGCTCAACGGTCCTCTTCAACTTTCAATTGAAATGTAGGCCTATTCACAATTATCCTGTGTTATTGTTACTTCAAGTTAATAACTGCAGCCAGCGATTTGCTTTACTTTACAGTTTTCCTTCTTAGGGAGAGACTGGTGGCTGGTGAAAGCCTGGGTACAGAGGCTAGGTGGCTGGTAGCCTGACCTAAGCAGAGACATTTCTGGCCTAGATGGGAGGGCCGCGGCTCAGAAAAACGCGCACCCTGATTGGATCTCATCGATCTGTCTGTCACCCCCGGCCCCTCCTCTCCCCCCTAGTGCAGCGCTACGTCACATCATTTAGAGCGACGCCTACGCGGAAGGGTTGACTCCCACTTTTAGACTGGTTCAGCCCACGGCTTTTTCCAGGCTTTCATCTTTCGCGCAGACAAAATGAAAGCCTGGGTATCGAGGCTAGGTGGCTGGTGATGATGACGATGAAGACTGATGATGATAAACATAATGATGATGATTTTATACTATCAACAGTTGAATATAATATTCCTGACAGACATAATATAATAACAATTATTGTGAAGAGTGATTGTTATCATTTTGGTTATGATAGCTCAGCCAGATGCAGCGTTTACATTTGTAATCAAAATGTTGTTGAATTACAATGTTTACGCAAGCGTGAAGAATCGCTCTAATATTTTCCTCTCAGCCTACACACAGCAAATCCCTGGGTGTTAACTCTGAGTAAAGATGGTGTTTCTGGACATGCACTCTCACACACACACACACACACACACACACACACACACACACACACACACACGCATGAACTCTTATTAAGTACTTCAAATTGGGTTTCTACTCGCACACCCTTTTTATATAAATACATTAATTAATTTGGGGGTGCTTGACATGAAAAAGAACCATTGCATAAGACAGGTAAGAGGAAGGCTGGTGTCACACAGCAAATAATGACATCAAAGCAAACAGTAAATCAGCGTTAAATCAACACTGAGGACTGTTACAGTGCATGTGCCGATGCTGAAGGAACATTGCCTCAGAGAAACCACAGGATTTCAAATATAACACGCATACTAAACTGGTTGATCTGTGAAGAAAGAGAAACTACCATGAACTTCCTCTGACTAACTAGAGAGGTTCTTTGATGTGGGCAAGTCTTGGTGCAGGCTGGTCAGCTCATTATGTGACGTCACGTCAGTCAAAAGTGAAAAGAAGCTGGATTTGATTTAGCTACAATGTTAAGTTGATTTGCTGTTACATTGTATCATCTGAAAGACAGGTTGTCTTGGTGCTGTTAAGAAGAGTGCTGTATCAATGTTGGAAAAGATAATATTACCTCAAATTCATTACAGATGCTTGTTCCACCTACATCAATTGGTTTGTGATCCATGGACTTAACCACACTAAAAGTCACACTGTATTGCCCGCCCGGGAGGCATACTTTGGTTAGACATAGCATTGGTCCGACTGGATTAAGGTTGGTGAGGGGTGTTTTAAAACGACCGGATTATGGTTGGTGAGGGGTGCGTTAAGGGTTGTGAGAGGGTTAAGGTTAGGTTTAGGTGTGCTGCCCCGTGGGAGGTTAGGGTTAGGGTGAGGGTTTGAGATATCGGACCAATGGTATGTCTAACCAAAAGCAAATTTGACCTATCTTAACTAGCACTGGTGAGCCATGACTGACCAGCACCCATGGATCAGCAGCCCCATAAGACACTTGCAGGAGTATGCGTGTTGCTTTGTTTGTGAGGAAACCAGAGCACCCGGAGGAAACCCACAAGAACAGAGGGTTCATATACAAATGTCATTGCCACCACTGAGCCACAGACTACTTATTTGGTTTATACTTAATTGGTTCTGTCAAAAAAACACACAAAAAAGATGTACAAGCTCTCAACCTGGTTGCAACTCTTAAGTTGCACTGTCTCCTGCTTATCGCCTTTTAACCACTTAAACACATTAACCAGGGTACTTGATCCCCCTCCTTACATCGAATCTCTTCACTTCACGCTCGCTTATTATGATATGACATGCACAAATAGGGACACTAGGGTTCATGTGGTTAATCTAAACAACGAACATAATGAACCACCCGTCTCAGTGGGTGACACAGGCCATGTAGCAGAAATAGACAACAAAGGTATCAGCAGCAGCTGGACTAAAGAAAATACATAGTATCAGTGAAAACCAAAACAAATCACTGTGGGGTATTGTCTAGTTATTGTTTTCCTTGTCCTGAGAATTTCCAAACGCACTTATCAACATAAGAAAACATTCTGCTCAGAGTTGATAGAATGAGATTGGACAGCTGTTGATAAAGCTGGACTTTCTTCCATGATCAAAGCTGGCGTGATGTGAGCATGCACCCGCAACTCACCCCACCTCTTCAAAACAGGAGAAATGAGCGGAGCAGAGAATGGAGGAGAGGAGGGACACTTGGTTATACACAAACTGATGGATAGAAGTGTTGGATTGCAGCCAATGGTGATAACCGTGTGTGTGTGCGCGCCTAAGCCTATGATCTTTGATTGTACTTACCGCTCGCTTGTTCAACATCCAACAGTTTTTTGGCTTTTAGTTACTATAAATATAGTCTAGGTCTAGGAAACAAATACCGCAATGACACAGACCCCTGAGTCAGTCCTGAAATGGATGTAGGCCTATACTTGACATTACGTATAATTGGGATTTTGCAGTGGTGGAAAATAGTACTCAATTGTTTTACTTAAAGTATCAATCCTGCAATGCAACAACTCCATTACAAGTAAATTAATTCAAAATGTACTTGAGTTAAAGTACAAAAGTACTGCCATCAAAACGTACTTAAAGTACCAAAAGTAAGTAGGCTACTCACTATGCAGAATGTCCCATTTCAAGTATTCGAATGTATAAAATAAAAATATTTAGAAAACTAGAATTTTGCGGCCGCTTTGCGGCCGCTCATCCCAGAGTTACGTTGCCGCGCACTATGGGAAGAAGGAAATTGCGGGAGTTGACTCCACATGTAGTAACGGATGGGTTATTAGTTATTATTATGTGTCCTTATTAGTTTAGTGTAGTGTAGTCAACACGTTATGGCTCATACACACTGCCCGGTATTTGCTCTGATTATGCTGTCGGGGAGCATTTTTGGCGCTGGCCGACAAAACCCCTGATCTGACGTTAAGCGGTGCCCAAAAGTTATAGATCACAAAGGCTTTGCAGGTAGAGCACATGACATGGCCCTAAAAATATATATAATTTTAATATAAAAAACTATTTTTGCATCTGCCGCTTGAGATGACCTGAGATGACTTGATTGATTGACATAAAAAAGGGCCT
Source organism: Protomyctophum parallelum (assembly GCF_964188405.1). NCBI lineage: Eukaryota > Metazoa > Chordata > Actinopteri > Myctophiformes > Myctophidae > Protomyctophum > Protomyctophum parallelum. The sequence goes on along the minus strand of NC_139707.1, from coordinate 25,488,033 downwards.
GTCAGCTGAAACACACAATGCAATAGTTGTTGTTGCGTACAATCATCAGTAGCAAAGTGCCAAAAATAAAAACCCTACCATTTCCATTTTCCTCCCTCTATTTCCCATTCCATGTGCGTTTGTCTTATAGTTTCTCTGGCCTCTGTACTACTGCCACCTACCGTCCATTCATTGTATTACACAGTGGGTGAAAAAAACACACCCCTTAAGACTAAACCCGACCAATCAGAGGTGTGGCTTCCAGAGGTACCTTTGACATGACATTTTGTGTGTGTGTGTGTGTGTGTGTGTGTGTGTGTGTGTGTGTGTGTGTGTGTGTGTGTGTGTGTGTGTGTGTGTGTGTGTGTGTGTGTGTGTGTGTGTGTGTGTGTGTTTCGATGTGCAGGGCGTTGCTGAAAATGAGCACCTGTGCTCAGCTACTTCCCTGGGTAAATAAAAAAAAAGAAAAGGAAAAAAAAAAGAAACCTATAGAAGTCAGCCTGGTACAGACGAAGGGGACACCACTGTATGTAGCCTCAATTACATTTTGTAACTATTTTCTGCAATGGGATGATAGTTTTATTTGGTGGGTATATGAGCTGGTTGTTTATTGGTAGCCTATATTAGCCCAATATTGCCGTTACGCATTTCACTTGAATAATGTTGTGTGCGCACGTGCGCGTGCGGAGAAAGACAGTTATTTAATGAAACACAAGATTATAACGTCCTGTCTCGCTGCCGCGGCAGTGTGTACTCGGCAGTTGGCTGGCAGGCGAAAATAGCCAAAGCGTTCCGTGTAATCGTAATATGTAGGCACAAACAAACTACAGACAAAGTACAATGTTGATGGAACTAAGAGATTCGCTGAGAGAGCGATATTTTAAATACAGAGATTTAGAAGGAATAAGCAAAATCGTGAGGCTACAATTCCTCTCCCCTTCCTCGTTTCTCTTCTCCTGCAGGAGATCAGAATCAGATTGTGAGAGCTAGTGTGGGCCTATTAGAAGACAGGGCAGTGTTGCCAGGTTTGCGAATTGTAAGCGAGTCGTAGTGTGTGTTGAATGGCATTTGAATGGCATTTGTGGGCTTGTGAATGAATTCTCTCACATGTAATTTATGCTCACTTGCATAGACCTGGCGAATTTAGCGTGGTGAAAGGGCAACAGTGTTCCGGGGGTGTGGGTGCTTCGGGCGATAATGTTTGTAGTAAACAAATGCATTGCCGCCGTGAGTGTGGACGGGAGGCATCTTTGGTGGCACTGCAATGATTTTTTTTTGGCGGGTGGTGTCGAGTGTTGGCGTTGGGCGCGATAGGAGGAGATAGGTCCCGGACACTGCGAAGGTAAGTGTGTGACGTCACTGCCGTGTGAGTGTGTGTGGGTGTAGTGTGTAAGATGGTGTTGTGGGTGTTGCAATAGCGACGTAGCTGTTGTGGCTTTGGGTTTCTTGCCATGTGTACAAGGGTACAAGTTCTCTAATATAATAATAGATAGCCGATTTACAAGCTCACAATGCTTCGCATCATAACACATTGTGAGCTTGTAGATCATCGATTTTCAAATGGCCGCAATGTATATAGGGCTGAAGTGGGTAATGTATGTTTTGTAATAATAATCAAAGTAACTAGTAAGTAACTAAAGTTTTTAAATAAATCTAGTGGAGTAAAAGTACAATATTTGCCTCTGAGAAACAGACATATGATGCAGGAAGGTATTAGGACCAATACAAATAATAATAATGAAATTGCTTTTGTTTAACCGTATTGACTAACTCGACAGTTCTCACCAGTCATGTAGGAGTGCTGCCTGGTGAGATACAAAGGTGAGAAAGGAAGCTAGTGGTTGATTACTATGTCAAATGCTGCAACATACGTTAAGAAGGATGATAACTGAGGAGTGGGAGGTAGCTGGGGCAGCAAAGAGTGCCTCTGTGGCTGTGAGAAGTGCTGTTTAAAGGAGAATTCCGGACTAACCATTTTCTTAGAGAAGAGGGGTCCCATCTGGACAGGCTTCAAGCACACTCTTGAGTATATTAAAAAGCCTTTATTCACTCGACAGGGCTATGAATAAAATAAAATAAAACAATTAAAAGCCACCAAACGCAGACCGGTTTCGACACGCTGTGTCTTCATCAGGGCGTGGCTATAGAGGACTGACACCACTGGTTCATGTCCTCTTATTATGCTCCCTGTGACCAAAGGGCACCAATAATGTGGTTGTATTAAATAGAAATTTCACGAAATACCTTTCGTTTATGGAGTAGGTTTCCTTCAAAACCTAGCTGCAGAACATTATTTTATGTGCTCCCAGGACAGAAAATTCTAGAATTTTGCTGTCCTGGGCTCTTGGGGGTGACTTAGGAAGCTACGCCCACGCCGTATAAAGCGGACATGGCTACGTCATCCCTCACTCGACTTTTCTTCTGCTATGCTGATAGAACGAACTCTAAACTTCCACAGTGTGTGCAGGGTCATATATCTCATAAACTCGGCCGAGAGACTAATTCTTTAGGACCGTGAGATCTCTGGCACACTCTCGAAGCAAAACAGAAGGATATTCTTCTTGAGGAAAAAGCCGAACTACTACACAAGTGAGTTTTAGCCAACTTTGTTGCTGCTCGCTCGTTGAAAAAAGTAGCTCGCACCTTTTTCTCTCTAGCTAAGCTAGTGTTGTTAGCCTAAAGCTATCGATAGTTAGCTTCGCGCTACTAGGCAGCTACGCCTGTGGTATTCTCTTCAACACACTACGAGGAATATAAACCTGTGGGTGTTAATCACTCTGACTCCTCTCTCGACAAGCAACCATGTCACTGCCGAGGGAACCCCAGCCCGAGGAAAGACGCCGCCGCCGAACTCAGGTGCCGGTTGAAACTCAACAAAAGAAGTGCATCACCTATGGGTGCGGGAACTCCATGTCGGGAAGAGACGGCCATCCCGAATGTATGTACTGCCTCGGCATTAGCCACACCCGCAACGTCTTGGAGGAAACCGGTCCCATTTGTCTCCATTGTGAGAAAATGGACGACGATATCCTAGCCAGCAGGCTCAAACGTGTCGAAAAGTATTACGAAGCGTTCAGAGCCCGGGGCTACCTGGAAGGGAGCTCCGATAGGAGCCCCTCTCCTCCTCCCGCGAGACGAGCTCGGCAGCAATTCACCGGGCAGGGACAACGACCTACCCCAAGACAGAGGCTCGACTACGTGGGCAACAGAGCCCCAGCCGAAGCCTCCTCTTCAAGAGCACCACCCTCCGACGATAGTCGAGACAGGTATGCTACAACAGCTTCTGCAGCCATGGCTGACGAGGCTTATGGAGGGAGACCCAGGGCCTCCGCACGACAGCACGTCGTGCAAGCCACCATTGAGTGCCCACCCAGACAAACAGCTAGACGCAGGCAGCCTGAGACAAAGAAAGAGTTTGTGGCTGGAAATATCCACCCAGACAACATGTTTAAGGACGCGCTGTCCAAAATGTCAGAGTCCATTCAGCAGCTCGAGGCCTCCACCAAAACTCAAACCACTGGCCAACCAGGCTGCCCCGGCAGTCCGCCCCAAGGCCAAGAAGGCACCCTGGAAGGCCAAGGCTGACGACAAACCCAGGTCCCAGGACCGGAGCGGAGACAGACAGCGACACCCTGCAGGACGTGGCAGAGCAGACCGCCGCACCTCTCCACCGCCCTACAAGGCCAAGAGCGCTCCCAGGGGCCGAGGCCAGGGGAAGCGTAAATGACCTGTCCGGGCCGGGTCATCTTCCCCACACTCAGAGTTCAGGGCCAGAGGGGGGATCACAGATCTCACCTCAGAGCCTGCGCTAAAGCGCTTAAAATGGGCTGTACACAGTGCTGTGAGCACTGCTGTACAGACCCAAAATGTTGTTCAAATGTGCAATTCACCACATGTGCCTGTTTTAAGTTGTTCAATAAAGAAAACAAAAAAACAAAAAACACAAAAAACAACAATAAAACCAACTGTAGGGCAAAAGCCCAGTGGGACAGATAACCCACACTGTGTCAGCAAAGGCTGGCACAGGCCAGAAACTCCACGCCAAATTTTTTCTTCACTACCAGAAAAATCCACTAGAGGGCGACATTCCACACAAGGTAAGTCTCCCCCTAGTAGGGCTGTCCCCGACTAAGGATTTGTATAGTCGACTGATAGATGAATACATTTGTTGTTAGTTGACTAATAGTCGACTGAGCAAAAAAAAAAAAAATTGCCCCAAAAAATTGTATATAAAAATACAATATTTACAAAAATATACAAAAATATTGTATTATTCCACTAGGTCTGTAAACACATTTGAACATTCTGACTGTTCAAATCTCCAATGTGCATGTGGAGTGTGTCTGCCTGTGTGGCAATGTGCCACTGCCTGTGACTTAAATCGCACAGTGCGCTGGCCTGATAGACTCCAGAAACCCCCCCCCCCCTTTTTTTTTTTTTTTTTTGTGAACAACTGAGAGGCTTGTCATTAGCCAGATTGAGCACAGCAGGTGAGATTGAGATTCTGGAGTCTATCAGGCACACTGTGCACACTGTGCGATTCAAGTCACAGGCAGTGGCACATTGCCACACAGGCAGACACACTCCACATGCACATTGGAGATTTGAACAGTCAGAATGTTCAAATGTGTTTATGTCCCCCACAGACCTAGTGGAATAATACAATATTTGTCTCCACCAGGCCGAAGGCATGGGGGGAGAGTATGTTTTGTCCGTCCGTGTGTCCGTCCGTGTGTGTGTCCGTGAGCAGCTAATCTCGGCCACCGTTAACCCGGTCGATGCAAAATTTTGCACACACACTCCCTGGATGCCAACGATGAACCTCTGCCCCAAACTTTCCAGAACGGCCTGTTATAGCGCCACCAGGAGGCCGCTTTGTGCAAAACAAGTTTTTGCACAGTACACCTACAGATTTTGTCCAAACATCGCGCAAATTGGTACAGTCTCTCTAGAGCCATTCAACGAAACGGGTCTTTCAGATTTCTCAGACTCCATCCTGATTGGTTAAGATTGGCTTCCAAAGTTCACAGGAGTGCTCAGTTTCAAACAAAATGCTGCAAATCATGAACACATCGCGTGATTTCCGTGAAATTGTGCACGCACATTCCCACTAGGCAGTGGAAGAAATGCCACATGAACAATTTCAACTCAGCCTCAAGGTGGCGCTATAACTGGCCGAAAAGTGTTTTTACCTCTAACTGCACGGATCTGTGGATAACTTTGTATGCCAACTCCCTAGTTTACTTTTGTTGCCCTTTTATCCAACCACCAGATGAAGGCAAGCTGCAATGTCCTACATTCCTATCCTGGTGGAGACCTGTGCCCAGAAGGGCACTTTTTCTAGTTTTGTATTTTTTTGTAAATATTGTATTTTTATATACAATTTTTTTGTTTTTTTTGATGAACATCGACTAAGAGGTGGTCAGTCGACTGAGACCCGTTCCGATCGATTAGTTGACTATTCGACTAATCGAGGTCAGCCCTACCCCCTAGGCAGGCGGCAATGCACCACGCTGACGAACACAGGGAACCCTTTGTCACGTCATCTGTCACAATGGCGGATATCCGGGGCTTCCCCTTGGATCATCCGTACTATTCAGACAGGATACAGACTACAGTTCGCCTCAAAACCGCCCACCTCCAGGAGAATTATTTTCTCAGAGGCGAGCGGGCAGAAAGCCGCCATTTTACAAGAGGAAATCAATTCCTTAATGCAAAAAGGCGCAATCACAGAGGTGTCCCCCGATCAATCAATGAACGGTTTCTATTCCCGTTATTTCTTGGTAAAGAAAAAGGGGGGCGGATTCCGTCCCATTCTAAACCTCAGAGCTTTGAACTGTCACTTGAAAAAGCTGCGATTCAAAATGCTGACACCACCACTCCTCCTGCGCCTAATCCGCGAGGGGGATTGGTTTACGTCAATAGATCTGCAAGATGCATATTTCCACATTCCGATTTACCCCCCGCACAGAAAATTTCTGCGCTTCGGGTTCAAAGGAAAAGTGTACGAATACACAGTCCTTCCCTTCGGAATGTCTCTGAGTCCGAGAGTTTTCATAAAATGCACCGCGGCAGCTATTGCTCCCCTGCGACAGCAAGGAATCCGTCTCGCAACATACGTGGACGACTGGATCCTACTTGCAAACTCTCCACGAGAAGCACTGTCGCACACACATCGCGTGCTCAGCCACCTCGCCTTGCTCGGGTTCTTAATAAACCACAAGAAGAGTATGCTTATGCCGACGCAGTCAATAGACTTCATAGGCATAACACTGAACTCAATCTCCTACACGGCCCGCCTGAGCCGAAAGAGAATAGAGGCAACATTGCAGTGCGTGGCATCATTCAAAAGGGGACGCTCGATTCCTTTTCATGCATGCCTCGGGATGGCGGGGCTAATGGCCTCAGCGGTCTATTTAATCTGCCTAGCAAGACTACATATGAGACCTTTCCAACAATGGATATAGGCTCTCTACATGTACCAATGCACCGTCGCCACCAGAAGGTAACAGTGACGTCACAATGCATACTAGCCCTTCAATGGTGGTCAGATAGAAAAACCCTCTCAGAGGGCGTCCCTATGGGAAAGCCTCTGATCAGGAAAGTCGTCACCACAGACGCCAGCATGACAGGCTGGGGAGCCACACTGGAAGGATTCACAGCCAGAGGTTTATGGTTGGGGCCACTACGTGCCCTTCACATAAATTACTTGGAGCTTATGGCGGTCTTCCTCGCTCTGAGACACTTCGAGCAGCGCATCCGGGGTTGCCACGTCCTAGTCAGGACAGACAACACCACCGCCATGTGCTACATCAACAGACAAGGCGGACTCAGGTCCCCTCGTCTTCATCAGCTGGCTCGGAAATTAATCCTGTGGTGCAACACACGCCTTCTCTCTATAGTAGCGTGTCATGTCCCAGGTCTTCTGAACACAGGGGCAGACCTGCTGTCCAGAGGACCTCTCCGCTACGCAGACTGGTCGCTACATCCCCATGCAGCGTCCCAGGTCTGGAGCAGGTTTGGGAAACCCAGGGTGGACCTCTTTGCCACAGAGGAGAACACGAAGTGTCCCCTCTTCTTCGCAATCACGGGACCATCAACATCGGGGCTAGACGCTCTGTCACACCGATGGCCCAAAACCCTTCTCTACGCCTTTCCCCCGCTGTCCCTCATCAGCCCCACTCTGGACAGAGTGAGGACTCAGGGTCTGACGGTGCTCCTAATAGCCCCGTCCTGGGGGGTCTGGAGGTCGGAAATAACCCCCCTCCTCTACGACCAGCCGTGGAAAATTCCTCTTCGAGCAGATCTCCTCTCCCAAGCGAGAGGGGAGATCTTTCACCCTCACCCCCAGGACCTAGACCTATGGGTCTGGCCCGTCAAAGGGTGATGTTGACCGCAGTGGGCCTACCTCTGAACGTTATCGAAACAATTAAAAAAGGCAGGGCCCAGTCAACTAGGGACCGTTACGACACAGCCTGGCGCGTCTTCGCCAGCAGTGGTGCTCACGAAGACCAGACCAAGTTGTCCCCTACCAGGCCTCAGTGATCGACGTCCTGACATTCCTACAGGAGTTCCTAGACAACGGTCTAGGCCTCTCCTCAGTCAAGGTCCACCTGGCAGCAATTTCCGCCTGCCACCCGGGCCTTGATAACCAGACGGTGTGGAAGCACCCGCTGGTAAAACAGTTCATGAAGGGTGTACGCAGGGATCACAGGACATGCAGATCCCTTGTCCCCTCGTGGGATTTGTCCCTGGTTCTAAAGGCTCTGGCTACAGCACCTTTTGAACCACTACAAACAGTGAGCCTCAAGCTCCTAACCTTGAAGGTGG
>NC_139707.1:25200224-25475224 GCF_964188405.1 Protomyctophum parallelum | reverse complement strand
AAAATAATCATCAGTAATAGAGAGTTCACTGTTCAGCGTAAATGTTTCTAAGTTGATAAGGAAAAGCACAGTTGTTTCTGGAACGTTCAATATAAAGGATGCTTTAAAATCACATCCCTGTGGAGCGGCTGTGGCTCAGGGGTAGAGTGGCTGGATGGAAACCGCAAGGTTGCCAGTTCTAACCCAGGCTGCCCCAGAGTTGTGTCGAAGTGTCCTTGAGCAAGACACTGAACCCCTAATTTCTCCTGATGTGCTGGTTGGTGCCTTGCATGGTTTCCGTCGCCATCGGTGTATGAATGTATGGGTGAATGTAATGTACAATCTATGTAAAGCGCCTTGGATAAAGGAGCTATATAAATGCACCATTTACCTGTGCTGGGACACCCTATAGTTCACCTGGTAGAGTGTGTACGATATTAAGTCCATCCAGGTTTGAATCTGACCTGAGCGGCCTCTGTAGTCTGTACTATAGGCTACTCACTGTATGCTTCTGGTCTCTGCACTGTAGCTCTCTCTCTCCTGTGTTTTTCTTGCTCTCCCGCTCTTGTTCGCTTTCCTTTCTTCCCATGCTTTTTCACGCAGTGCCAACTCTCCTTCCCCAGCACCCTCAGTAGTTCTCTTGCTCTCCTTTGGTATAAAACTGGCTCTCTGCCTGTCTTTGCTTCGGAGGTGCTAGTCAGTATCAGTCGAGTGCATAATTAGCTCACAGGCTTCATAACGGAGAGGGACAAATAAAGAGCAAATGGCAGAACCGGGATGAAGAGCTGCGCAGAGGATCAAATTCACAGTGCGTCATTGAAAGCCTTCAATGGAGAAAGTTCCAAATCTGATGTCAATGAGCAGTGAAGCAAAAAGGTGATTTGGGTTCATTTGAGACAAATGACATGCAGTCTCCTACAGTATCTCATGTACTTGAGATGTGAATGAAGTGCCTGGTGCTGGGAGTCTGGTGCAACGCACAGGTCCTGGGCCTGGTGAGAGCAGGAGGGGCCCAGACAGGAGTCAACCCACAGAGCCTAGTCTCACCATGCGCCCGGTAGAGTAGTTCCGGAGCAACGGATTGTGTGGCCTTGGTCTTGCCCTAGTCGGGACTTGGTCACCCTGGCTGGGTCACCTGAGTGAGGGGTATGATGTTCGAGAGACCCGAAACCCTGATGACCTTGGGATACATCACTGATTCACTGAGGATACATCCCAGGTGCATCCATGCGATGTACTTTTATAACGTACTGTACCAGCCATGCCTGGTACTATATGGATCCATCAATTTGAGCAAGTATTAACTTAGTTACTTTGTTAGTCATCTGCGATTTAGTTAAGATACATGTACAATTGACTGGATGTGCACAGTTCCACGTTTTTCATGCAACCTTTTAATTGCACAAATACGCAGATTTTCAGCCCATGAAGTATGAATTGTATTTCCAGCGCGCAATGCCATCATGCAATGAAGTATATGAACCAGGCTTTACTGTTACACTGTCGCAGTGAAACAAGAAACACCACTGATAGGCCGAAACTCCATCCTTACTGATCCACTGGCCACATCCAAGGGGCGGCGGTGGATCATGGCTAGAGTGGCCGGATGGCAACCGCAAGGTTGCCAATTCGAACCTGGGCTCCCCCAGAGTTAGTGTCGAAGTGTCCTTGAGCAAGACAATGAACCCCTAATTGCTCCTATGAATGTGTGTGAATGGTTGAATGTAATGCACAATCTATGTAAAGCAAGGTGCTATATAAAATGCACCATTTACATCCAAGCATGCAGTAAATCCTTAGATTCCCAGCTAAAACCTGAGCACTTTTCTTTAAACTTCTCAGGGAGTTCGCTCTACCCCATGTTTTGTTTTTCATTAGATGTGGTTTAAGAGTTCAACCCCTTAACAATAGAGAGTGGCTTGTTGTTCGAGGTATTAGGTTGGTTCTGGAGGGCAATCGTCTGTTCTGTTTGTGGCACCCATAATGCACACAACACCCGGGAATTGAACACAGGTCTCCCGCATGGAAAGCATCTTAACCATTAAGCCAAAGGGATATCCCTATAACTCAGGGCTAAACTCACCCCCCTTTTGACCACCTCCCACAGGTCACGGCACCATTGTAAGTTGTAACACCCAGGAATCGAACCCGGGTCTCCCGCGTGAAAAGTCAACAGCTTAATCACTACGCCAAAGGGATATCCCTATATATTAGGTCATCAGGCTGAGGTTGTGAGCCACTCTGCTACACACCCATAATGCAAACCTACTGTATGTGCATGCACCACTAGAACATGTTGAAAGGGACTCAGCGGGGAACAGGTGACCGGTGTCGAACATGCTGCCAAACACAGAGCCCCAAGTCCTGTGATATATGGAGTGACAACGGACAGTAGGCACCGTAATCCACCACCGTCATCAACACTCTCTGGTACATGAACAACAAGAAGCACGAGTAAAGGAGGAGAGCGACGATGGAGAGAGCGGGAGAGCAGTGGAAGAGAGAATACCGTAGTAGCTCCAGTTCCTACTATCAACACAGCACATGGGAGCAGCGTCACTATGGTAACGGTGGTCGGTGGATTAAACATCTCTTACATAACAGGGTCTATAGATTTAAGACCTGCAGGATAAGGAGCCATGCTGTGCTGTTTTGTGTAGTGACTTGGATGCAACAAATCACTGTGCATCTGTGTGTGCATCCGTGCTGTAGCCACACAAGCTCATTTTCAGGTTTTTGTTCCTTAAGTAAATTATAAGCCGGCAGTAGGCCAAGCCCTATTTTGAAGTTAGCTCTTATGCTGCATTCACACGGGCAGGTGCAAAATATACAAAGGTGCAAAGCTGCACAGTGTATTTGTAGCTGTTACTTTTGCAGCAGCTACAAACGTCAGATGCATCGTTGCATCTTCATGTCGCTGGCTTCCATTAACAATGAATGGTAGACTGTAGAGTTTTTTGATTTGATTACGTTGGTGGCCATTTTATCACGGAAAGATTTGCCTCCACGATGGAACCTAGGTAGGTAATTTCATCTTTTCGTGTGATAATATTGTCACCCACTCACATTTAGGTTAATCTGTTACTTCCATTTCCCTGATTCGCCTACCATACTCTGTTGAAGGATCATGTCTTAAAGGACCACTTCACCACTTTTCAACCTCTCTTCATATAATTCGTCCTCACTAATGATCATGATAAAATAAAATAAATTCTATCTCAGTCTGTGTCTCATAGGAGGGCTTTGGGCAGTGACATCATCGATGGGGAATCCAAGCTAATAGAAACTGCAGGCTTTCTTTTCCTGAAAAGTTGAAATGTGAAAATGGAAGCCATTGTTCTCACAATGATATAAATATATGTTTATGTTTTTCTATATTTTAAATCTCTCAATCTAAATGTTTAAAAAAAATCTTGTTTAAAAGAAAATCTGCCTAACGATGATGTCACTGGTGGACGGGTTTCTGAACTGCCCACAGTCCTCGTATGAGACACAGACACACCATTTTTGTGTATGAGACACAAACATGGTGGTATTTTATCATGAACATGAGTACCAATGATATGAAGAGATGTTGAAAAGTGGTGAAGTGGTCATTTTGGGTGGGAACCCCTTTTGGTGTTTTAAACATTATGTTATAATTTAGCTATAAAATAGCAGATCTACAAGCTCATAGCGCGCCACCGAGTGTCAGGCCTAAATGGGTTAAGTTACAACCCAACACAGGAATATCCTCACTGTTTACATTTAACATTTAACGGTGTGTAGAAATAGGCCGAAATGGGCCATTTTATTGTATATTCTGAAGCTAAGAAAAGTGAGCACAATTAAGTGGAGATCTGATATTTGCAGTAGATTATTATCCATTTGTTATCGTATGATTAAGTGATTTAAATCATACTTCAAAGCCATTCTTTTCCCTTTTAAGGCTGGTTCATTTCAGATTCTCACTTTGAAATCAGAGGCTATGAAAAATGTAGAGAAAGATAAGCACCCCTGATTAAGCACCCCTGATTGATATGTAAGCTCGTATATTCTTCTCTTAGCAACAAAGTGCATGCTTTTTCCTCCAGCAATGCCTTTCCTTTTGATTGTGTCAATTATGAGTGTAAAGGGGCTGCTTTGTGCTTTCACCATATTATTAGACATTTTCAGACTAGATTGAATATAAATAGCCCTTTATCGCTTTCCTGTCCCTGTAGCTGATTGAAATTGAGCTGCGTTTGCTTGGCTACAATATACCATTCGATTTCATACATGGCTAATCCCCTGAGTTGCTTTATAATCAGGTTTTCTGATATAACATTGTGCTTGTCAGAGCATTTCTATATAAATAATATAAAAACTAGAACTGTACGTTCTAAATGGCCTACTATTGCGCAAGCAGAGCGCGCAAGTACTGTCGACCACTACGAACTTTCAATTCTCAGCCTCTCTGTAAAACATTGAAATTAAATACTAAAGTCGGGTTATAACTGGCTGTCAATGGTGACGTAATTACGATATGTTTCAATATTGTTTGGGTAACAGGTAACGTATGTATACATATATGTAAGTTGTACGTTGAAAGTACTATACTGTGGTCGGCTGGCTTTTATGTGTGTATGCTCGGAGGTATATATACTGATGTTGAGGGTGACGTAATTAAGATATGTTTCAATGTCAGGTTATAACTGGCTTTCGATGATGACGTAATAAAGAATAAATAAAGAAGGGTTTCTGATTACATACATACAGACATTACCTTAAATTCACCCAACACTGAAACATATCATAATTATGTCTCCATCGACAGCCAGATATAACCTGACATTGAAACATATCTTAATTACGTCACCATCAACAGTATATACCTCCGAGCATACGCACATTGGTACGAGCACGACCACAGTACTTCTGCGCTCTGCTTGCGCAAGTAATAAAAATAAACTGTATCATCAGGGGAAGATATCAAGCAGGCTGATTAAGATGCTAAATCCAAACCATAATTGGGACAGGCATTCTGTACTGTATAGACAGTTTGTGTCACAAGCATTGTCACAACTTGGACATAATGATGAACATGACACAACATTTTTCATCTTCCATTCCGATTGGCTATGATTGCCATCATGACATATACAGCAGTGTTGATTTTGTCGGCTAAAACTACCATTCGTCGACTACCTTTTCTCACTGACGACAACCAAATAAAAACGATTTTTGTTTTTTGGCATGAGGACTGAAACTATGACTAAATATACTGACAATTCTGTCAAAAATGAAAATTCATTAAAATTATTAAAATGTTAGGGAGGGAAGAGATCCTTTTATGTTGCGCTTGGGTGTTGAAAATAGCAGATCTGCCCTGATGTCTGTCTTTTTATTTTTTCTGTGTAGTTTGGAAAACATTTGATTCATTATGGAGAACTGGAAATATATACTGTATTTGTAAAAATTAGTAACAGGAGAAATCATAACATGATTTCTTTGATAATTTTACATCTGCTGGACTTTATAACAATCGTAATATGCACTATATCATATGATGTAAAACTGTTTATGTATCAGGTATCAGGTATTACGACACCATCAAGGCCCGCCAAATTGCATTTTTGTCAACAAAATCAACTGTAGATTTACTCAACTATAAAACTAGACTAACACTAAAACATGTATTCAAAAGACTATGACTAAAAGGTTAAACACAGCCCTGACTAAACAACCAGCCTGGTGGAGATATTCTCTTTGATATTCCCTCCTTTTCTATTTTCATTTATTTCTCAGGTGCTGTATACTGTATTTGCACGTTCCCACTTGCGCCAGTGAGCAGAACCCGGGTACCAGCTCCAGCTAAGGCCTGCAGTGCACTGATAGGATCATGTCATTAATATGCATGACTTTTTGTGTGGGAGCACTGGGAGGAAATCCAGTGATGGAAAAAAGTATACTCAAATGGCCTACTTAAGTAAAAGTATCAATACTGCAATATAGAAATACCCTGTTACAAGTACTAGTCCGGAATTCAAGATGTACCAGAGTAAAAATTATTACAAAAGTATTGTCATCAAAATGTACCTAAAGTACAAAAAGTAAAAGTACTAATTATGCAGAACGTCCCGTTTCAAGTTCAAATGTATAAAAATATTTTGAAAATAGCAGATCTATAAGCTCACAATTCCTGATAGGGCTGAAGTGGTTATATGTTTTGTAATAATAATCAAAATCTACAAAGTAACTAGTAACTAAAGTCTTCAAATAAATGTAGTGAAGTAAAGGTACAATATGTAGGCCTAGTGGAGTAGAAGTAAAGGGTCGGAAATTGGAAATACTCAAGTAAAGTACAAATACCTCGAAATTGTACTTAAGTACAGTACTTAAGTAAATGTTACTTTCCACCACTAGAAAGTAGAAACCCACATGAACAAACTTCAAACCTACGACCAGCTTGCTGTGAGGCACAGTGCCTCAGTACCACCCAGTGCCCCCACTAGGGCCACTTTCTACAAGAAGAACCCAATATCTAAGATATTGATATTGGCACACAAAGTCAATTTGTGGGAATTGAACGAATTGCATACAAATATACAGCAGAAAATAACTGATTGCTTGAACTGATTTATGTATTTACTCTCCTTGATTCAATATTGACTTGAGGAGTCTTGGAAGCAATTACAGTCTTGAGTCTATTTGGATTTTACCTCATGTCACCAGGCTTTCCGTACAGGAGAAAGCCTGGATTTCATTATGAATTGACCAGTGTAAATTCCCGCTTTTCCGTGTCTTGTAATTCACGTGCGTGCGCGCACACAGTCACACACACGCACGCACGCACGCACGCACGCACGCACGCACGCACGCACGCACACACGCACACACGCACACACACACACACACACACACACACACACACACACACACACACACACACACACACACACACACACACACACACACACACACACACACACACACACACACACACACACACACACACACACACACACACACACACACACACACACACACACACACACACACACACACACACACACACACAAAGTGTGCATGGTTCCCATATCCGACCCGGATAGGATCAGTTGCGAAGTGACTTGACTTGATAACAGTCTATTTTGTTTAGCTGTAGTATCTCGCTCAACATTGTAGATTCTGCTAAGAAAACCATTGAACTAAAGCTACAATAAGGGTCCACATATGGTTTATTTAACTTTCATTATTATTTATTTACTTATTTATTCATTTCAATAATAGGCCTAATAGCTGTATCAAAAAGCTTTTAGCATTTTAAGACAAAAAGCATAAGAAATATATTGGCTTAAATCGCTCACTGCAGTATAACGTTTACATTATTCAATCTCATAGTTAACTCTCCCCAATTCTCCGAAGTCATTGGCATCCTAAGTCATAATTTATGCTTTTAGCAGGGAAAAAATGTGTCATGTGACAGGGCGCTCAACATGTTTTCACAGACACATAAATTAGGCTTTTTTGGCACAGCCTGGCACATTTTCACCGAGCAAGGAGACAGCGTCACACATCATCTGCACAGCATGGGGGTGGGTTAGGGGGGGGGAGTGGGGTTAGGGGGTACGAGCCTGGCAGGGAAACCAAGGTCTACATCCTGTCATGGTGGTGGCTGCTGCTAATTGTTTCCCGGAGACCAGTGGCTCACCAGACAGCCAGGGCTAATTAGGATTCTGAAACAATCCGACCTGCCAGACGAGATTGTTCAAATCCATCCTGAGTAAAGGCACATTGGAGTGGAGGAGAAATGACGAGAAGATCCTCCTTCCTTATGAGAGCTAGTCCCTTTACCCATGCACTTAAACCGAATATACTTTGTTGACCGGGTCCACTTGACCTCCCCCTCCCCCATTCCCTCTAATCTATTTAGCAAAATATCTAACCCCCATACTTTGTGAGCTTGTACATAAGCTATTTTCACAGAATGTTCACCCATCTTCATCAAACGTTGTTCCTGTGGGTCGGGATGTTCCGGGGACCCCCACACTAGTAACTCTGTCATTTCTCAACCATGTCGGACGCTGGGCGTTGGAACCGGGGCCGTCACCCTGGGCGTGTTCCTGTGGCGCTGGAAGTTCCGGGGACCACCACACGAAGTTTGACCTCACTTCACACGGGTGTGATTTATATTTTTAGACCACTGGAATTATAACATTACAACATACAGTTTTTGTTTTCCCTCCACATATTTGACTTTCTTTCTTTCTTGAAGTTATATTCAAATGTACGTTAAAGTAAAAATAATATTTCAGGATTTTCTTTCTTTTTTCCCTTTTTGGACAAAACACAGAAGCCTTCTACTGTGCTGGCATGATATTCTCTTACATGAATTTGTGGGTTCAACCTCAAACTCATTTTGTTGTCCCTCCTCCTCTCTCCTTCATGTCCATCTCTCATGCTTATCACCACCAGCAGTACCACATTTAATAAAACAAATGACTGAAATTGGTAATGGCTAACCTCTTAAAAATTGTCATAATCTTACAGAGTCTGCAAATTGACTTTTAACACTGGTGGCCATTAAGCATGATTTATACTTTTCACACGCCATAAATAGGCACTTGATCTATAAATTCACCATGCGCCGTGTCCGTGACACGCTGAGAGATTGTAGATCGCCAATTTTTGGCGGGACACCGCCGTGAGGCCCGTGACGTAGCTCGAATGAGGCATTAGCGGATAAACCACACAGAAACAACAAGGCAAGCTGTATGACAGCTGATGTATGCCATCCATGCTGCTGTTCTTTTTTTTAAATGATGTAGCCACTGTGCACTGCCAATCACTCACGCCTGGGGGAATGAGCCAGGACAGATTAAGAGGTGCCAAATGGCACACTAGAACCATGTCAGTTTCCCAACTGTAAAACATAGCACATGGTCTTACATTTGTGAAACAGTAACTCTCATGAATATTATTTTCCCTCAAGGACTAAAACTCTAAAGCCTAGTTTATACTTAGTCACATAGCGCTGTCACTCACCGCAAATCATTTAAAAGTTTTTAACAAGCGACGTACACCGGCATACTACGAAACATATAGCCCTACCAAAATTTAGGCTTAAGATAGATATTGAACAACTGTAGACCTTTCTATCGCTGGAATTGATGATATAAGACGCTGGCTCTGACCACGTGAGACTAGGCTTGAGAGGGCCATTAGACAAAACATACATCTGGCGAGTAGTCTACATAAGACCGGCATGTTCAAAGGAAATAGCAATAAGCTCAACAGGACCCCTCTTTTCAATTTCCTGCACCAGTTTCCTCCCCTTGCTTTATTTCGTGCAGGGACCTGTAAAGTTGTAGCCACAAAGGCAGAATGCAACATTGAGCTGATACGGCACCACAGAGTGCCAAACGAGGAAATCAATTCTGTCAAAGGCAATATCTGTGATAATGATCGCAATAAAGAAGCACTGGGATTTCAAAGAGTGTTATGAAGATTCTTTCCCAGGCCAAGTGTCCAGTAGAGCTATGAACTGAGTTTATGTCGGACAGCAGATAAGGGACAACTTCACACATTTACATATAGTTCATATCAAGAAAGCAATATCAAATTCTTGTTCAATATCTGCATTACTTTATTTACAAGAAGTCTACACAATTAGAGAATGTAGAAGAATTGTTATTTTTTATCAACGTTTGCCTGTTAACTCTGCTAGGGCACCATATCAATACAGTATGGAATTGTGGACAAAGTTTTGGGTCTGAGAGGCTAAATCTCATCAAATGGTGGTCCATGGCTCAAATACTGAATACTTCCAATCTTTTTTCCAAAGTGGTCCATGTTTGATAAATACCAGAACCGACTGCATCTCCTGTGATGGCCTACTGTATACTACTCGTATACAACTACAGTACAATATCAAGTCTTTTGTTGGCAGAAAGTTTCAGAAACTAAAACAATTCCCCTTTTTGGTTTTTCACATGTGCGCATGCACTGTATTGTAATTTATAACCCAATATATTCATTGTCTTTTATTCAAATAGCAGTGTTTTGTTTGCCTGTGTGTATGTATGTATGTGCGTGGGTGAGAGCATTACTAATTAGCCTTGTAAAAGTTAGCACACAGCAACATGTCAACCGTCCTGGCTTTCCACATCTAAGGTTGTCATGGGGACCAGACACAACAACACCCAACCAACATTTAAGTACAATTATTTACAGATGTTATTTCTTAGACAAAGAACCGGGCTGCCAATTCCTCAATTTCTTTACACTTACTTTTAATCTATTTCTTGTCATGCAAATGTATGTACACACTGTACAGTACTATTGACTTAATATCACATTTGTCAAAATTACTCTTTCATCAAACCCAATAACTTATTTGCTGTATTGACAACAGGCTGCAGCTTCAATTTTCACTGTTATTGACAGAGCTTTAAGTACTTACTCTGACAGCTATAGCATTGCCCGCAGAGGGATTTATAATTATATTTGTGGTTATAATAATCAGAAACAATAATAATTGAATGGACCTACTCTTTAAGATAATGAAAGTATTTTATTGTTTCTCCCCAGAAATAAAAGGGTGGTCTGAATTAATGTCACCCACTGAAGATAACCTTAGCCGAGCTTAGCAGCACACAAGGTTAACAGTGCAAATCTATGTTATTGCAGAGGGTGGTGGAACCAATAGCCATATCCCAGCTGGAAACATTCCTGGAGTATCACATTGCCATTATTGGAGTGAAAATATTCCTGCTCCATTTCGGGAGGCTCCCATTCTGCACAATTCCTTAACAATAATGTTTTCCTGCTCTAGTGTTTCAACGAAGAAGACCTCGACCAGTCTCTTTCCTGGAACACTAGTGAGTGAGACGCTTGTCCGAGTGAAAATTGAACACGCCACTGTTTTCTGTTTAGTTAAAGTCAAAAGTCAAAATGGACCTACAGTCCTACACCTCTCACAACCAGAAAGTCAGAAAGTAGAGTAAATAATGAATGAATGACTACAAAGTGACAACTTTATAATTGTTGTGATCAAACAAACAAACCTAGTGTTGTAGTACTCGAGTCCTTGACTCGTCTCGAGTCCGGTCTAAAGGAAAGGAAAGGTACTATGTTTACCCAGGGTAACTGGACTAAGCTCAAGAACTTGTTTACAGCCAGGCCCTGCTAATAGAACATTTCATGGTAGAGGTTCAATGCCTTGTCCAAGGGCACTTCAGCGGTGGTGGGGATACGAACTAGCGACCTTCCGATATCAAGACCGCTCCGCAAACCGTTCGGCCACCGCTGCCTCTCGAGTCCACATTTTCATTGACTCGGTCTCGTCTCGGTCTCGCCCTACTTTTGACTTGGACGCCGGATACGAAGCACTCGTTTCTACATCATCGGGGGCAGCCTCCGCCTCCCAGTTCTTCTGCCCCAGACCACCCCCAACGTCACGTGTCATTTCCGCACGTGCGACACACACACACACACACACACACACACACACACACACACACACACACACAAGCTACCGGTATCTACCGTATTAAGAAATGTGAATCCGTCCTCTCAAAGAGATGACTCGCCCGAGTCTAAAGTACAATATGTCTTTGAAAATTGTGTGGGGGTCCCCGGAACATCCAGACCCCCAAGGAACGTGCCCAGATGGCCGGCTCGGTTCCGGCGAGCCAACCCACTTAGTTGAGAAATGACAGAGTTACCGTGTGGGGGTTCCCAGGGGGTCCCTCTACTGTACTGTACTGTACTGTACTGTACTGTCACTGTACTGTCACACCCGGAATCTTCAAATATACAGTTAATGTAATGTAAATGTACTTTGCTACTATCCACCACTGGGTGGGATTATGGTATATTTATTTTATATTTATGTAAAGACAATGAATCAAACAACTAACTGATAATTCGTTTTTTCAAGGATGTTTGCCCGTGTTTTTCTGGAGGGTTTAGACTTATAGAAAGCTGTCTTGTTAACACCCAGAGCTCATGTGACGTGCCTGCCTGCTCTTGTGGTCAAGATGGATAACATGCATACTTTTTGAATAGAGTTCATTGTAGTAGGCCAGGCATAATAGAACTGGACAGCCTGTAGCATACCTAATTTTGAGCTTTTCCAAAGTCAGTCAAATGAAATAACAGCGTTTCAGATAAAGATTGTTTTCTGTACCTGTGAAAAAATTATAATATTAATAAATAAATACAAATATCTGGTCTAGGTCTCGACTGCCGGCGGTCTTGGTCTCGACTCGGACTCGACCCCCTCACACACTCTGTCTTGACTCGGACTTGGTCTTGACTCGGACTCACTTTAGGTGAACTCGACTACAACACTAAACAAACCAAACAAAAGGAGCAGCAGTTATATCTACATCTGCTGCTCACAAATGCTGAAGGCCAAGGGAGCCCGGAGCAGGAATTGCATGTGGCAGACTGCAATCACCATTTCTGCCTTCATGGCACAGAGGGGACCCTTCAAACCCTGCATGCATTTTGATTAAAATAACAAACTAGGCCTGCGCCTTCCTCCTTGTTCATGGCAAATGGTTTGAATGATAGGGCCACAGTCAAATCTTTGGTGTTGGTTTAACTCCGAAACTTTGGAACGTACCAAATAGACCGGTACCATTTGTAGAGTAAAATTTGCACTCAGGATTTTGAAGTGCATGCATGGTGGTGGTGGTGTGTGTTGTGTTGTTGTGTCTGTGAGTGTGCATTTGTGTTTTTGTGCATTATTGTGTGTACCTTGTGTTGTTGTTCCTGTAGTTGGATTGGTCATCATGGACTGGACCGTAATTGAACCGGTCTGTTCAAATCAGGACATGCATTGGCTTCAGCGAGAAGAGAAGACAGAGAGATTACAGACAATTACAGGTCTAAATAAAACTTACGTTTTAACTTAGACACCTTATTCCTTACATTTGATATTTTATATATTGGAAGCAGACTTCCATTGTTCTTGATTTCATGCACAGATACAAAAGATGTAGCGTATCATTTATCAAACCCTTATTTAACTCAGAGGTCCCCTTGAGATTAGAAATATCTTTTCCAAGCCATACTTTGCCAAGGAATGCAGAGACAGCTCCAAGTGCTGTTATGCTCAAAGCCTGTTCACAATTTAAACTCTCCAAGAGAGACAAGCTCTTTTAGTGTTTTAGCTTTGTGAAGTCCTCATAAATGCCCTCACCTCACCAAGACAGAAACCTTTTTATTTATGCAACTGTGAATTATTTCCCCTTTTTTTTCCCCTCCAAAATGCATTGTTTTGCCAATTCCTGAATAGGCTCTATGCACACAGAATGACTTCCTGAACCTAACCCTTACCGAAGATACTAATTAAGGCTCTGTTCCATTTAAGCCTCCGTTACACTGCAAGATTTTGGAAAGGACTGCAAGGACGACATTCTAGTCTAATTTGTCTTTTAAAAGTCTTTCCAAAATGTAGTGTATCGGAGGCTTTAGAGTGGTTCTCAATGCGACATTACCATTTTCAAATACCCAATGTAAATACCAAATACCCAATTTAAAATAGTGGTGTGTTCTAGTTTTTTTCAGAGGACATATAATTATTTCCTGCATGATATACTGCATGTATATGCCTGTGAGTGGTCAATGGATGAAATGGTTAGTACATGGTAGGCCTATACGCTTTTCTTTTTTTCTTCTAAACGTCATACTACGTACAGCGTATAACTGGAGAACACACTACTGGTTTAAAGTGCTCATGTGGCCTAGTTGCTTCTTTTTCTCATATACACTGGACGGCAGTGGCTCAGGAGGTAGAGCGGCCATCTTGGAACCCGAAGGTTCCTTCCAGGTTCAATCCCCGGCTCCTCTTGGCTGCATGTCAAAGTTTCCTCTGCTCCGCCATCGCATCGGTGTATGAATGTGTGTTTCTGTATGTGAATGTGAAGTACGTTGTAAAGCGTTTTGAAGGGTTGGAAAAACTAGAAAGGCCCTACAGTAAATGCAGTCCATGTACCATTTTCTGCCCATTTGTATACTGTAGGAGTCACTGGTGCTGCGACAAAGATTGCCACCATCCGTATTCCTTCCTATATAAACATGAGAATTGTGCTCCTATACGGCTCTCCGGCCAAGCCAGAGCAAAGATGCGGCCAGAGGCACAGCAGAGGATTCATAGCCCTAGTTTCTGCTGTAGTGAAGTAGTGCCACACACTCGCTACTAGGACAGAAAACTTGAGGAATTCATCAGCTTCTTACTTTCTAGAAAGACATCGGGGTCAGATAAAGGATTAGTTAGGCTAATGGTTATGGGGTTAAGGTTAATCACCAGTCATGTACATTAAAACACACTTGCCCTCATTTTCTTTCGCCAACCTCACGCCGACCGCTTGCGGGGGCAGTTCATGTGTTCTTGTATTTTTTTTATTTTTTTACTGAGAATAAGATTAGAAATAAGTTCAGGGTTAGGCATAGGAATAGGGTTAGGTTTTGACACCATTTTACTGAGTTTAATTTGTTGAAGAAGAGAAGAGTCTGGGTAATAATAGTGACAAAAGTCCTGTTGATTTGACATACTCAAGTAAAGTACAAATACCTCAAAATTGTACTTAAGTACAGTACTTACATGTGCTTAGTTACTTTCCACCACTGCAGGAGAGCCACCTGGAGTGTGCTAGTGCGTACATCCTGTTGAGAAGGTGGGTTGTCCTGGAGACCAGGGGCAGAACTCTCAGCAGGGGTCCAGAAAAGATCCACCATGTAGCCCCTTCAACGCCAGTGGTGGAAGAAGTACTCAGATTAATTTTTTGTAGTAAGAGTAGTAAAAGTATAGGCATTGAAAAGTAGCCTACTCATTATGAATGGCCTATTCTTTTTCAAATTCTTTCAAAATGTGTCAAAACCTTTTCAAAAATAGCCGATCAACAAGCTCACTTTTACCATGGCAAGGTTCTGTATCTTTGTCCAGATGGCATGAGGTTAAAGAAGCGATACAGGGCGATCAGTGTCATTTGATATTAAAAGTGTTAGCTGTGTGATGGCCTTATTGTTCATTTCAGAAGGTGTGGGTGTAGGAAGTCCGATGATCTTAGACGCAATACGGGTAGTAGGCCTAGTGAAAAGCTTGTTTCTGTTAGGCATGGACAGTATGGTGTAGAATGCAGAACAGTACAACAGAACAGTTTGTTTCTGTTAGGCATGGACAGTATGGTGTAGAATGCAGAACATTGTTTCTGTTAGGCATGGACAGTATGGTGTAGAATGCAGAACAGTACAACAGAACAGTTTGTTTCTGTTAGGCATGGACAGTATGGTGTAGAATGCAGAACATTGTTTCTGTTAGGCATGGACAGTATGGTGTAGAATGCAGAACAGTACAACAGAACAGTTTGAATAGTGCATTTGTACAATAATAGCAGAAGATGAGGAGCAACAGATAATGATCTTAACTTACGGATTACATGGCGTCTTTGCTGAAAACGTGACTGCATAATGTGTTGATCAAACCTAAGTCTATTGTCCAGTGTGAGTCCAGGATATGGGAAACTGTCAACCTGTTCTACTGTTTTACCATTAATGAGGAGTGGGTTAAGTCCATGTGTGGGGAGTAGAGAAATATTTCTACTGGAAATACTCAAGTAAAGTAAAACAACCTCCCTCAAAAGTGTGCATAAGTGAGCAGTTATACTTTCCAACACTGTTCAGCGCCGTAGAGATATATTGTCTCTGTCGGGTGGAAAACTCGTATGTCCAAAACCAAAACTGATATTTTTCAGGATTAAAATGATTTAAAAGTACCAGATCTGCAAACTCAAAATTTGTGTGACGCGTATATGATGAGTAGGCCATTCATTTACGAATAACAAAAAAGTCAGAATATGGAGATATACTGTAGGCAGTTTCTGCCCGACAGCCAAGATATGCTGACGCTGGTTGACTGGCTCCCTTTGCTCTGATACATAGAGTTTGGTCGCTAATCAGCATTGTTATTCAACACGGTCGAGGAAGATGGCCGTCAAACCTAGATTCGGGTTCTGCTTGACGTTTCTTCCTAAGGGGGAGTTTTTTGTTACCACTGTCGCAATATTTCTTGCTCTGGATCATCTGGATGGGAACTCTTGTCGGTTTTCTGCTCTACATGTAAAGTGGCTTGAGACAACTTGTTGTGATATGACACTTTAATAAAATTGAATTGTTTGGATGAAATTAGTGATCTGAAAATGTATTCTGTTTATTAAAGAGCTATACAAAGATTAGGAGGTCAGTTATTGCACAAACACTTATAGCAAAGTATTACTATCAGAATATAGAGCTTTCACTTTTGATTGTGTGTGTGTGTGTGTGTGTGTGTGTGTGTGTGTGTGTGTGTGTGTGTGTGTGTGTGTGTGTGTGTGTGTGTGTGTGTGTGTGTGTAAGGCCAGTGCCTTACAAACCCTGGCCGTGCGGGCGTCTAAGTACGGCCGTCTAAGCGGCCTCATAAAAACATCAAGTCGCCTCCTATTCCCCCGTCTGAGTAAAAACAAGGAAGTGTGGCTCGCTCTGGTGGGTGCAAAGCAGCCCAAAGTGTAGCTACTGAATTAGGAATAGTTTTGAGGTTAATATTGCTATGTTTGTAACCGTTTTAGAAAAGCAATAAGACACTTCATATAATTGGTCCTCACTAATGTTCTTGATATAATGCCTTGGTCTGTGTCTCATGGGAGGGCTGTGGGCAGTTCAGAAACCCATCCACCAGTGACATCATCGATGGGAAATCCAAGCTAATAGAAACTGCAGGCTTTCTATTCCTGAAAAGTTGCAAAGCGATAATGGAAGCCATCATTCTCACGACAATAAAAATCTAAATATATAATATATATAAACAAATCATGATTAAAATAAATCTGCCTAACGATGATGTCACTGGTGGACGGGTTTCTGAACTGCCCACAGCCCTCGTATGAGACAGACCGAGTAGAAAGAAATTGTGCTATTTTATCATGAACATTAGTGAGGACCAATTATATGTAGGTTGAAATGTGGTGAACCTTTAAATATTGGCATGGAGATTAGAAATTGATATTCCAAAATAATCTAATTGCACAGTGAAACAGGTCTCAAAGTTACTTTTTTAGCACACAAACACAAAGAAAAATGAATCTCAGCATTTGTCAGAAGTCAACAAGGAGACTACTTTTGTGAAAGTCTAATAACCCTCTTCATCAAGGATGGAGATGACAAAACGAGGAACGAAGCAAAACTAATGTACCCGTTGCTGTCAAAGCACACAATACATCTCCTCCAGAGTTGTAGCCTATCTGTTGCTGTCAAAGCACACAATACATCTCCTCCAGAGTTGTAGCCTATCTGTTGCTGTCAAAGCACACAATACATCTCCTCCAGAGTTGTACCTGTTGCTGTCAAAGCACACAATACATATCCTCCAGAGTTATAACTGTTGCTTTCTAAGCACACAATACATCTCCTCCAGAGTTGGAGTTGCTGGAAAGAACCTCCTGGCAGATCAAGCAGTGGTAGCAAGTAACTAAGTTAATTTACTTAAAGGGACATTTAACCGCTGGAAGAAGCTGCAGTCAATAGTATAGAATCTATAATATAGATAACAGTAGCACAATTTGAAATTTGTCTGTGTTTGACTAGGGTTTGACTGGATTGCTGAACTCCTGAAGTTGTTAATGTATGTTTTGTAATAATATATCAAAATCTACAAAGTAACTATAGTAACTAAAGCCATGTAAAATAAATGTAGTGGAGCAAAAGTACAATATTTGCCTCTGAAATGTAGTGGAGTAGAGTAGAAGTAAATGTAGCCTACTGAAATTTGGAAATACAGTACTTAAGTAAATTACACCTGTTATGTTTACACATCGGCTACTCGGAAGATCTGTCAGGTTGGTGAACTACACAGATTTAGAAGAGAAATATTACACAGTAGTTATTTAAAAAATGTATAAAGGTAAAGATACAGGCGAAAATAATATGATATATAGGTCCACAATTCAGTGTGACATATATAACTTGATTTGATTTATTTAATTGCTTGCAACCATCATACATAGAAGGTTTCAAATTAATTGGAGGATTAAAGGGGGGGAGGGGGGGACAGTATACAGACTATATAGGCTGTTTTCCCCTTACACAAAATCGAAAGACAATGACATAAATAATAAAATAGAGAATACATTTAAGAACACAATTTACATAGAATACAATCAAATCTCTTATTCATTGTTCAATATTAATTGTTCAGAAACAATCCTGGTCTTGCTCTTATTTCCAATCATATTTGAAATTATTTTTGTGGGAAAAGCTTTCTTTTGAAAAGACAACAATACAGGTCTGGGAGGGGAAAAACCTATGTCATGGCGCCACCAACTGGTCACAATATGACAAGTTCAGCACTGGCACCATCACTTGAGCTGCAGTTACTAGTGACTTACAATATAGAGATTTTGTTCATAAAGAGATAAGAATACACGAGTAGAGATATTTAAAAAATGCACAGTAGTGCAGCAGAACTTTAATTGACAAAACGTTGTCTGATATTGGCAGTAAATATCAGATCAGACAGTGGCTGTTTTTAAAATCACCATGACTACAAGTATTGTAATAGCTAGGATAGGATAGGCAGTCTGTTCGTAGCTGTTACATTTAGTAACAAAAAGATAAAGAAATAGCCTGCACCATTTGCTCTTTCCAAGATGGCAGCATGTTTGTGCAAGCTACAGTACATTATAATGTGCACTATATACTATCTGTGTAGTCATTGGCACACCATGAAAGTGTTATGATATACCATTTCCACACTTAAAATAGTAGTGTGGCTTGCAATCAAAGGTTGTTTGCAGATTAAGCTCACATTTTCTCCATTCTAAGAGATTCTACAGCGGTTTTCTTAATTTTACTTTTAGCTTTGAAGAGTCGATACATAACAAACATGATCCCAGTGGTACTTAAAAGTAGTAATACAAAGAAGACATAAAGAGCTACCTCAGCATCAGCTGCTAAAAGTTCCAAGCCCAAAAAGCTCACCCTCTTCCTGGGGTAGAGTAGTAGGCACAGCGGTCTCCAGGGGGGCACTTGTAGCTGTAGTGAAATGGTAAAATAATCATTAATTATTCTTATTAATGCACATGCAGAAAAGGGAGTGGAAAATGGAGTGGCAAAGAGAGTGCATGGCAAAATGAGTTTAACGTCATTTAATGCAATCAGATTTTTCTGTTTGAATGGATGGGCTGTCAAGGCCAGAAAGTAGTTTTTTGCCACTCAGGTAAGTATAGTAGTAGGTGTTCCCGCATAACACCTGGGCATTATGATGATGTCACGTGCATAACCTCTAT
Source organism: Protomyctophum parallelum (assembly GCF_964188405.1). Classification (NCBI taxonomy): domain Eukaryota; kingdom Metazoa; phylum Chordata; class Actinopteri; order Myctophiformes; family Myctophidae; genus Protomyctophum; species Protomyctophum parallelum. The sequence goes on along the minus strand of NC_139707.1, from coordinate 25,455,956 downwards.
TGCAAACCAAAGATGCTTTCAAATGTTACTTTTAAAGAATTTTGTTATGGTCTGAATGCTGTTTCCAGTACCTCGGTTCATATCTGACCCATTTATACTGCACTTCACCCCCTTCACCTGCCTCTCCTGTTTCTTTTCAAGATCACAATTTTGTTACGTGTCTGTTCGTTTTTTTTTGGTTCCTCGATGTTGTGGCAACAAGACAAAAAGAAAGAAGAAAGAAAGAAAGAAATAGAAATAGAAAAATAGGATAAAACCAACAATAATCATATGCCTTTGTAAGATGCTGTGTGCATAGGTCCTATTCCAAAATATATGCCTATATAGTGTATGTTGTTGCTGTTGGGCAGAAACCTACAATTCCTATCTTTTCATTAATTCATAGGTTTAAAGACTAGGGTAGTGTGCGGTGAGTGTATCCAGTAGGTTCTGTCTTAATAAATGTGTGTGAACATTCACATATCACTGCTGCCAAAAACCTTGTGAGAGACTTCAGCGAGCGTACAAGTTCTACCTTCAGGTTCAGGGTTCAAGCACTCATGGGGACCAAGGGCGGGGTCTGGAAAGCCGTTACAGTTGATGATAGCCATATAGCGAGAAGCCGAGCCCTTGGCAATGCGAGGCAGGGCTGGGTCAGAGCGGTTCACATAGAAAAGACCAAATCTCTCTGCAAAGCCGGCGGCCCACTCAAAGTTGTCCATCAACGACCAGGCCGTATATCCTCTCAAATCAACCCCATCAAGTACAAGGGCTGAAATATAAAATCCTTAGTTATTAATTAAGACATCAAGTAGTTAAGAATCAAGTAATTAAGACAAATGTTCACTGTTGGAAGACTGAGGGTTAAAAAATGGTGCAAAGGAAGATGTGTCATCAATTTAATTCTCACTTGTACAATAAGTCTTAAAGGTATATTCAGTGATTTCACTCAAAAAACCTTAGGTTTCGTTTTTGGCTGTGGGACCTAGCCTTTCGTCCAATCAGGATAGAGAGTCAAAAACGAAACCTAAGGTTTTTTGACCCCCAGGGGTTAACTGGGGACAGGGAGGAACTCCTTATATGGCCAGCACACTCTATAGTAGGGAGGATTATCACAACAAAACAAAAACATAAGTGATATTTGAATTAAGTGAAATCACTGAATATACCTTTAATTACAACTAACTATGAACTAGAACACCTGTATGTACTGTACCTTTCAGTGCCTGGTTGATGTAGTTTTCGTAGTAGTGTGCTCTGTGGAGGTCATTGAGGTCCACGGCTCCGCACTCCGAGATCCCATTCTCTGTGACATAAATAGGCGGGTTTCCATACTCCTCCCTGATGAAATTGAGGATGCTCCTGAATCCAAATGGAGTGATCTTCAGCCAAAAGGAGCCTGATTCGATCCAGCTACGGTCCTGGATGTTTCCAGCACCCCTGCGGATTAATAATAATTTCTACTTCAACTGAACAGAGCTGCCTTGGATACCGGTATTTAAAGTTTGCCACCATTTTATTTCCTTCCACTGTGTGATCTTTTATGAACTCAAAAGGTATAGAACTTTTAAGAACTCTTGCCATGTGGATTAGATTAGATGGGAGATCAGCCCACACTGTATTTAGTGCCTATAATGCTGGACAGCTAGACCTCTCATCCATCATCATTTCCAGATGCATCTACTGTATGGTAAAGATGTTAACTTCATTCTGGCATCTACCGTAGTCCTACAGTATGTGCCGTCACTCACATTGCTATGTATTCAAAGTTTGTGTAATTTTAGTTGCAAACAACATTAGTCTCACTTTCATCCTGTTTCTCGATTTAACCACATGAACCCTAGGGTCTGGGGTGAATATTCAGTGAAGATAGCAGATCTACAAGCTCCCATTGACATTGTGACACATTGTAGGTTGTTGTCAGCTTGTAGATTGGCTATTTTCTCCATATATATTTTGTGTAGAGCGACAACAGGAGGGGCCTAATAGACATTTGGAGGACTCTAGTCAACAAAGTATGTAGGGTGTAAGTGGTTAGGTGGAGATGGCTCCAGATGGATTCGGCCAAACAGGATACAATTTACTATTTTCAGCTAGCTTTGAACCTAAAGTTGGTCACCACTTTGGAGGGCCTCACTGAATTGGATGGAATCGTGAAATGGTGACAGTCAGTTGAAAAACTCCATCTGGTTCCTACATTCTATCAATCATTTAACTGCAACCCTCTCAATGATCTCTCGGAGGCCCCAGAATCCACTTTTAGAATCACTGCGCAAGCTGTGAGCTTGTATAAACTCTTTTTATAAACTTTTTGAATAGGGCTAAAGTGTTAATTGATTAGAAAATGTTGATGACAGTAATCAGTGGTCTCTAGGCAAAATTCTGGTAAAATGTCGGACTCTAGGTAGAATACGGTAGCTTATTTTAGTTCTCTTTCCAACTCTGCTTACCTGTCACCGTCATAATCCTGTCGATCTCCAAAGTCATAAGGGTAAGCCAGGACAGTGGTGTAATGGTTGAAGCCAAAATAATCATGAGTTCCTTTAATCCTCTTGATTTCCTCAGGGGTAAACTCAGGAAGCCTGGGTAATTTAAACATATGCCTTTTATTTGATACTTTTTTTTTATGCATAAGATGCCGTAAAACCTCAAAATCTTACCTCGAAGTAGGAAGACCAACGGCAAGACTCCTCTCTCGAATGATGGTCTTCATTACATCATTATAATCTCCATTGAAGATTGGATGGGCAAACCAGCCAATGTAAAACTACACAATAAATGTATATTTCATCACCGCTGCGGAGATATAGAACACTGATGAAATTAAAATGACCAGATCTGGGACAAATTCCTGTTTTTGGTATCTTTCTTTTTTGCACATAAACACAACACTGATTTCTAGAAAGTTACCGAAAAGTACTTGAATGTCATTGACAAAGAATCATTCAGGCTTCAGTGTCCGAGTGACCTGAGTAAGACACATCTTTGGGAATCAGAGAATGAGAATGAGGTTCAAAGTCATACGATTTGTCACACACGTTACTGCAGGCCGGAGCTCAGGAATCATTTGATTAGTAGATTTGACCCCCCAATCCAACCCTTTGATGCTGAGTGCCAAGCAGGGAGGCATTGGGTCCCCTTTTTACAGTCTTTGGAATGACTCGGCCGGGGATCAACCCCGACCTTGCAGTTTCAGGGCGGACACTCTAACCACAAGGCCACTGTCAGTTTCAAATGTTATTCACAAAAGCTTTTTTGCTGCCAGTCTGAACATAGCCTTTGCTGGGCCTGTGCGCAGATAATACAATATGTACCTGTAAAACACGCCTGGCTGCGTCCACATCCTCTTGTTTATGTGGATTCCATGGCTCTGCCCAGTCAGAGGTAAATAGTAATGGAGATGAGGCCGCCTTGCTTTGCACGGTACTTATCGTTGTAGAGGTGCCAGCCTCAGCATGCGCCTTGATCAGGTTGTGACCCGCAATGTACTGCTTACCCACAATGCCTACAACATGGGAGATGTTTATGGTTATTATAAGGTGTCTTGGGTGTAAAATGTTATCAAACATGACTTTAATAACTTAAGACCCCATTTTATAATTTGTCACAACGTGCAAACATAGCCATAATTGGGGAATATTTCTCCTTTAATGTCATGCCCAAAATTGGAACAGCTGGATGAAAGTGGTTAAGCGACTTTAAGGATGCGTCTTTCAGTTTTTTTTGTTTTCATAACGACTAAGTAATCATTCAATCTAAGTAATCATTCAATTATATGGCGGTGTCACTGTTTTGGCAAGAGACTCTGTCAAGTATAAATTAAGCTTTAGAAAGTGGTCCATGTTCACAAATCTTAACTATTAGAGCTGCAACGATTAATCAATTAGTCGATCAGTTGTCAACTATTAAATCATTTCTATTTAAAAAATCAATCATATGGAATATCTGATTTCAGCTTCTTAAATGTGAATATTCTATGACAGTAATCAGAATACATTTTGGTTCTGAACCAAACAAGACATTTGAGGACATCATCAAGTTTTCTGACATGACAAAAGAACAAATAATCCAGGTAAATTGATGACAAAATTGTTGGTTGCAGTCATACTAGTTCCAAGTGATAATAGGATTTATTTATGACATTTTTAGCTTTTTGCCTTTATTGATAGATTACAGTAGTTTGACAGGAAATTGGGAGAGAGGGGGGAAGACACGCAGCAAAGGTTGCCAGGATCGGGACTCGAACCCGCAACATGCTGCCAGACTGGACCACCAACCCAGCTGCCCAGATATCCGGGCCAGGATAAACTTGAAAACTTCTGGTTAAGAGCTGGAAGTGCTTCAACTAAGAATCTGTTCTTAGTTGAAGCACTCCCAGATCTTGTTTCTTTGTACCTGGAGCAAAGGAACCATATCCGTAAACAACATTAGCCACGATGTAGGGTTCATTAAGCGTGATCAAGAACTTCACTCTGTCTCCAAGTCGGCTGTACACTGTGTACAGAACGCCAGCCTACGTTCTGAAGAGTCAGAGGAAGGTCCCAGTGATAGAGGGTCACCTACACAATGGGAAACATTTCAATCATTTATTTTCCTTTCAACGATTAAATTATATTAACCAACCCTGCTAGTGTTGGCAGGGTCCGATATTAGATCCCTCAGTCTTCACCAAATGTCTGAATTTGTGATTTAGTAGCTCACAACCTTGCAGATCTTGTTTGGTTGTGTGAGACACTGTTGAGAATTTTATGCTGTATAGCTGAAATGACCACATACTGTAAGTGTCCCTATTCTGGAGCAATGGATTTGCTGCATTCTTTAGAGAAAGGAAAGCTGAGCTAGAGAGTGGGCAAGACATCGCTCCAGCTGGAATCAAACCGGAGGACTGGAACCATTTTAGTTGGCCCAGCACTAACGGAACAATGTTCCTCTGAGGTATTCTGGAATGTTGAGAGAAAAAGGAAAAATGCATGTTTGTATCTATGTGTTGAGCATGATGTAATTTCTGTTTGGGACGGCTGTGTATTGTGACCAAGCATACAAGAGAGACAATTTGAATGATTCTACCGTACACCCATTTTCTTTTTGCATTTTTATGAAACACTTTAACAGTACTAAGATTAATTTATGACCCACAGTCCAAATATGATGTAATGAAATCATTGCAACACTGGTTACCTGAGGTTCAACATTGGCAGCTTCCAATGCATCCAGCAGTTTGTGGTAGTAGTTGAGTCCAGCTTCATTGACGTGTTTGATGGTTCCATCGGGAAGCACTCTGGTCCAGGATATGGAGAAACGATAGTGGGTCACATTCAGATTCTTCAGGACCTCCACATCTTTGTCAATCTTATTGTAGCTGTCACGACTCACAAGCGATATCGGCATTGTCATTGTTGCTAACTCTCAGAGGAGTATGTGTAAACTTTTCCCTTGCCATTAGCCCTCCAGCTCCCTTCAATCTGGAATAAAAAGAAGGTTAAGTTACGCTGGTAGTAAGACCTTACTCTTTATTCATGAATTTCGGATCACAATTTCACCAGAAGCCTTGACTGCATTCGTATAGTACATTATATTTGTATTTTTTTTTTTAATTAAATTTCATATCAAGGTCCATTATTTATTCAGCATTTGAGGACGGACCACCATTTGGTGAGATTCAGCCTCTCAGACCCAAAACTTAATATTTTGTTGTCATTGGATAACATTTTGTCCACAATTCCATGCTGTATTGATGCTGGTACTATAGGAGAGATAACAGGCAAATGTTGATGAAAATAACAATTCTTCTACATTCTCTAATTTTGAGACGTCTTGTGAATTAAGTAATGCAGATGTTTAACAATAATGTAATTCTTGAGAGCGTCAAATGAATTTTGTTTCACTTTACACTCTCGAGAGTTAAAGATCTAATAAGGGTTCATTAGGTTACCAACTCTCCATCATTTAGCTGGGGACCAGCTGCACAGCCTCAAGGATCACAGTCCCCGGACAACTGGTTGAGAACCACTGTATTATTCCATTTAATCAATATATTTTGCCCCCAGTTAACTGCCAGGTTCAATATCTTATGATTACATACAGGGAACACGGAGGCTGTCGCATTGCAGCGCATTGTGAGCTTGTAGATTGTCTATTTTCAAATGGCTGAAGTGAGTAATGCATGATTCTTTTCATGCTGTACAGAACTTTGGTCGGTCATTGGCTTTTTTTTTAGGTGCTTTTTAAAATTTATCTTAATTGGCTCTACACTCCCTTCGCCAACCTGGGAAGAGCAACGGACTGACCTCATGCTTCCTTATATGCAAAAGCATCCAAGCCGCTTCTTTTCACCTGACAGGGGGGGAGTTTCCCTGGTGGGACGTAGTGTGAGGAAGGAACACGCTATTCCAACCAGTTCCTTTCCCCTCCATCAGAAGCTGGACAGGCGGAGGCAGTTTAGAGAGCAGGATTACTGCATGTTTTTTGTGAGGGTACCGTACCGGCTATCGTAGGCTATCGTAGGGGACACGGGGGGAACATGCAAACTCCACACAGAAAGGCCCTTTCGCCAACCCCAACTAGGGTATGGGCACTGATGACACAGAGGAGAGAAAGCGCCCGCCGCCCACAGCATCCCCAGCGGGAATCGAACCAAGGACCTTCTAGCTGTGAGGTGACAGCGCTACAGACCCTTTAATGGGCTTTATAAATGAAATTGACTTGACCTGACTTTTAATAATAATAATCAAAATCTACAAAGTAAGTGGAGTGTAGTGGAGTAAAGTACAATATTGCCTCTGAGATGTAGTGGAGTAGAAGTAAAACAAATGGAAATTGGAAATACCCAAGTAAAGTACATACCTCAAAATGATACTAAAGTAAAGTACATCTGCCATTTTCTATGAATGCTGGGGGTTTACATGTACACACTACAGTAGCCTACCTGGTATGCAGCACTAGCGGTGGTCCAGTTGAAACTTCCGGGGAAATGCCCATAAAACAGCTTCTCGTCATCAGTTATAGGGAAGCCATTGTCCTTCATCACTTGGTAGTAGTAGTGAGCGGAGCGTTTCGGTGTCCTTGGCCTATTGGGGTTTGTGAAGTTCACGTGATGAAGTCCAAAGCCTACTGAGTATCCACTGAGCCACTCGAATGAATCCATGAGAGATACAGCTGTGTATCCTCTCACCAGTGGAGCTCCTGGATAGGTCCTAGTCTGGGTTATCTGAGTGGAGCTCAAACCCTAACCCTAACCCAATGGCCATAATTCCATAGCATTGGCCATAATTTCATAGCATTGGCCATAATCCCATAGCATTGGCCATAATTCCATAGCATTGGCCATAATTCCATAGCATTGGCCCTAATTCCATAGCATTGGCCTAAAATTCCATAGCATTGGCCCTAATTCCATAGCATTGGCCTTAAATTCCATAGCAGTGGCCCTAATTCCATAGCATTGGCCCTAATTCCATAGCATTGGCCCTAATTCCATAGCATTGGCCCTAATTCCATAGCATTGGCCTTAAATTCCGTAGCATTGGCCATAATTCCATAGCATTGGCCTTAAATTCCATAGCATTGGCCTTAAATTCCATAGCATTGGCCTTAAATTCCATAGCATTGGCCCTAACTCCATAGCATTGGACTTAAATTCCATAGCATTGGCCATAATTCCATAGCATTGGCCCTAATTCCATATAGCATTGGCCCTAATTCCATAGCACTGGCCCTAATTCCATAGCATTGGCGTTTAATTCCATAGCATTGGCCTTAAATTCCATAGCATTGGCCATAATTCCATAGCATTGGCCATAATTCCATAGCATTGGCGTTGAATTCCATATCATTGGCCATAATTCCATAGCATTGGCCCTAATTCCATAGCATTGGCCTTAAAATTCCATAGCATTGGTCTTACATTCCATAGCATTGGCCCTAATTCCATAGCATTGGCCCTAATTCCATAGCATTGGCCTTAAATTCCATAGCATTGGCCCTAAATCCGTCATCTTGAACTCTCACACTCAGACCCTGACTTTCATAAGCATGAGTACTGCATACTAGCAGGGTCACCACTGTTGTGATAGTTTATGGTGCTTTGTGGCGATAGTGGCTGCAGCCTTGAAAGGTTCTGATAAAAATGAGAAGGGTCACACTGAAGGTTGATCCCTATTCATTAGTTATAAGCCAAATAGAATTACAGGGACTAAATAAGACCCCATGCAGGGGGATCTAGAAACAGAGCCTACATGTGGATGCTGGGGAGGCGGTGGGATTTGCAAAAACTTCATGAGCAGCAGGTTAGCAGCGAGCGAGGCAGGGAGACAGCAGCAGCAGCGGCGCACGACCGCACAGCGGGAGAGAAGCCAGGAAAGAGCAGGTAGGCAGAGAAGTTTAAATAGCCGCTCTGATCACTGATCAGGTAAAGAGTGCATGAGACTAGTCACCTGATCAGGTAGGCGCACTCACAAGTTGTCTGCCTGAACTAGCTACGCAGGCTTCGCATCATGTTTTTGTTAGAAATGCGGTTTTATTGTTATCAAATGTCAGACAAGTAGCCGATATATAGGATACTTGGTTAAATAGAAAATTATATTTGCTTATGATACGTCCATAAGCAAATATTAGTGCCAGAGATAGTGTGCATGGGTGCATAGGTTTCCAGTACAAGAGTAAAATGCGAAGATAAGCACAATGTTTCAATTTAATAGGATGCCATTATCAGCTGACATGTGAGTCCAGAGTCCTTCTGACTATACTGATCATCAAAGTGGCAATAAACACTGCAATTTACAGCAACTCAATCTGATATCTATCATGATAATCATATAATGATATAGGTATAAAACCTATAATGTTGCAATAGTTCAAATAGTAAAACATTATTGCTTTAAAGAGATTGTCTGTGGGTGGGCAATATCAGTTCATCTAGAGAAGGCAGGATGAAGGGCCCATTGTGGATTCTCTCTCTCTGCCTTTTGTCTCTCTATGGTTGTCAGAGTCATGATGTGAAGGGACAAGAGGATTTTATTCTCCTTGGAGGACCATTAATGACACAGTCGGGGAGAAACTCAGACAATGGGACAAACTTTGCCTTTGACTGTACCGAGTCCGTACCAGCGAGATCCAGAGCCTACTTTGAGCATCTCAAGAGCAGGGGAGTAACCCACTTCAAGGTGCTCCTGCCCTGGTCTCAGCTCCTGCCCACAGGCCTGCCCAGCCAGCCTCAGCATGCTGCAGTGACCCACTGCCGGACCCTGATGAAACAGCTGCTGGAGGTGGGCCTCCAGCCATTGGTTGTCCTTCATGATTCTACAGTACCGGAAACCCTCAGGTCAAGGTATGGGGACTGGGAAAGCCCTGAGCTCATCAGGGTGTTTGAGCAGTATGCAGAGTTTGCCTTTCAAGAGTTTGGAGAACTGGCCCAGTCGTGGGTGACACTAAGCCACCTGGATGAACTTTGGAGTGATGAGCTGCCTACAGATATTGCCCTTTCACTGCAGCATATCCTCCAGGTCAATAGAAACATCTACCAGCTCTACCATCGCTTGTTTCCTGACAAAGGTACAGTAAGTGCTGAAGAGTGAATGAGAAATATATGATTTGGTGGGGGCTTATTATAAGTTCCACTCTGGATTCATAATGTAGTACGCCGCAGATGCCTATTTTCCTGCATTATTTAACATTATTAATATTACTTAATATTCATTGAGGACATTTGCTCATTGAATGAGCTCTTGAGTTATTGAATTAGCTCTTGGTTTAATTGTTAGCAATTAAACATTGTTGAAACTGTAAATTATTTCTATTGTTTGCATTAGCACTGTGGTGAGGATCAGTGATAGAGCCATATTTCACAAAAAAAACTAAAGGCAAATTGTCCAAAACATGTTTGGCCTTTGTGTTGTTGATATGTTAAGCTGTTTAGATGTTGGTGTGGCTATGCCAGTAACTTTGTAGCACATAGTTTTGGCAACACTATAATCCCTCAACCATGTATGTTGTTTGTTGATACAGCAACCTTGCCAGCGCCATCGCTAGGCATACGCACATGACCCTATGCACTGTGCATAGGGCAAAAGTGCCATGCCAATCCAATCCTCATAATAATAATGTTCTCCGCGGCTCCACCGCTTAATAACGAGCGCCCATGTGTGGATCCTTGCAAACGGCAAAAGTAGCCAATCTGCATGAGGAAACGCACAGCAGTAGCTCTCGTCTCGCTCTCGTCGGGGGGGACGGGGGACGGGTGGGGGCATGGGAAGTACAAACATATGCGTAGGACAACAAAATGCTCAGTGACGTCTCTGAACCTTGCTTTGCAATTTGGCATGGGGGGTTAGATCAACATATGGAATGAATTCCGTACTGGCCATATATGGAGCGTGTCTTGAGTGTACTGCAGGGTTTGATAAGGTCAGATCAACATATGGAATGGCAGCGCGCACACACACGCACGCACACACACACACACACACACACACACACACACACACACACACACACACACACACACACACACACACACACACACACACACACACACACACACACACACACACACACACACACACACACACACACACACACAAGCGTGCTCTTCATGGCTTTTATCTCTTCACAGGCAGACGTCTGTCAATCGGTTTAAGAGCTAGAGATGTTACTATTCTTTCCCATATCAAACGTCTCTCCATGGTAAGATGCATGCTGTATACTGGGGTACAAATGAAAAGAGTGTTCAGTGGGGATCAGTGCAGGGAATGAGTGCTCATTTCTCAGTTTGAATATTACAGAAGGGACTTGGCTTACTGTCGGCCTGCTTCCTTAAATATCACTTACAGAACCATGATGTATTTTACATTGAAGTCCATTAAATACTTTAAACATGGCCTCCCTATATTACAATATGTCATTATAGGCAAACATTCTCACAAAACGCTTCACAGGACGCTCTGCATCCTTATACGTCGTGAGCGTCTATTTTCCCGCATGACAACGTACGTAAAAGTATACAGATTCAGGCTTGAGTGGTTTTTACAAACATTTCTACATAGCTAATCTGGACTGTTCATTTAATACTGAGAGATTGAGAATATGCATGGGTTAATCTCAAACCCCCAGAACGGCTGTCCAACGTTGAAGCTGCCACTACCTACTGCATACTGGAACTGCAGCATGTTCATGAGGTGGATGGACATTGAGTGACGTCATGTGCATAACGTGCGTCAGTCAACCCTGACCTCAAATTTGAGACCACTCTCAACTTCCGCTCGCTTGAGACATTGAGTTATAATTAAGCAATATTACACGAGAGGGTGTGGTTTAACGTGATTATTACCAAGACAGTGATTCGGTCAGGAACGAGACGTAGTCGAGTTCCGCAAGCATCACTGAAGTTACCCTTAAAACTAAGAAAATTTCAATGACAGATGTAGTCACTACAACCACAAATGTCCCAAGAAACTAGCTAGCCTATATAGCCTACCAAGTTTGCTGCGCTCTGGGAAAACAGAGCAGCTGAATTCTTTGTTTTGATTAGGTGTGGAGTGGTGCTTGTTTGAACCACGGCTAGAAGGCTGTTTCAACCAATTAGATTGCTTCCTCGAAACGACCTGTTGTATAATGGTACTTCTGGCAGTCTTGCGGGTGCTTCAAAACACCACTGAGCAACTTCCATTGAAATGAATAGCGGGGGGTTTCTCCCGGTCTGTTCTCTCTTTTCAATAATATTCTCAACCATGTAAATAAAAACAAACTGCTAATATTTATTCAGAAATTAATACACAATTAAATGTTTTTTTTGTTTAGATTTCTGCACTGAATTTATTGTGTTTCATTCATTATGCATAAAGACTTTTTTTTCCTTCTTAATACCGTAGGTAGATTTCTTGTCTGTGCAAATTGATTGCGATTGTACTTCGCCCTCGAGGTTTGAAGAGGAACTGAGAAACCTGCAGGTGCAGTAATCATTAAAAAGAATTGCTGCTATTCTGCTGAACTAATGAACTGGCAAATATTCTGATATATAATAATTATATACTGTATAAATGCATACATATCAAAACTATTTTCTGTAAAATGCACTTTACACACTTTTATACTTACAAATTGAGAAAAGAATCATCCAATCATCCAAAGAATCATCCAATGACTTGACACTGTATGTTCTAGAGATCCAGCGGAGAGACCTCTATCCTGCTATACAAGATAAACATTCAAGGTTGCTCCTCCAATGAATTCCAGCCACTTGGCATGGTTTTGCAAGGTATCTTAAATGTTAAACCAACCGTCATCTGCTTAAAAATGATCCACCATTTAAGCTAGTTAATTGATATTATTAACTTTTACACACAATAATACATTGCTGTTATTGTTGGAAATATATGTCAAATTCCTTGTTTAAATGTTTCTATGAAGGGTCAGATGGAAACCTGTTTGCATTATCAGTGGCATAATCTCTTAGCTTTATTCTGTTCTAAATTCACCTGAAAGATCGGCTCAATTATGATGAATTCAATGACAAAAAGCTCATAACTCAACTCTATAATTTGATAGGTCATTTCTGTTATGAATTAAACTGATGGCCTGCTCAACATTTATGAATTCAGCTCAGAGCTTAACTATGTTATTAATATCTCAACTCTGTTGTGAATGTATTACAGCTCTAATTAAGGATGACCTAAACATTTTGGGGTGTGACATGTTGGACATGTTTGGTAAGGTGGAAAATGATGACATTCCAACCAGGTAAATTCACTGAGATAACATGCACGATCCAGAACTTCTAAAATAATAAGAGCATTAATGTTTCACATAATGTTGCATCCACCTGCAGGGTACCAGACTACAGTGGCAGTACAGTGGCAGACATTAATAACAGTTACCAGAGTGTGTGGGATAGGTTTGGAGCCCAACTCACATCAAAAAGAGACGTTTTTCTGAATGAATCCTTTCCCACTGACTTCCAATGGGCCACCTCCAGTGAGTCCTTCAAAGTTGAAGGTGGCTGGTCAGAAGATGGGAAGGGAGAGACCATTTGGGACCGTTTTGGCCATGAAAACAATGTTTTTGACAATCAGACAGCGGATCTGGCTTGTGACAGTTACCATAAGGTAGATTATGATGTCTACCTCCTTCGAGGGCTCCTTGTGAACACCTACCAATTTTCCATTTCCTGGGCTCGTATTTTCCCCTCTGGTCACCGGGGTAGCCATTCTGAGAAAGGAGTTATTTACTATGACAAATTGATCAATGCTCTCATTGAGTCTGGTATAGAACCAGTTGTCACCCTGCACCACTGGGATCTCCCTCAGGCACTGCAGGACTATGGTGGATGGACCAATGCGTCCATTATTGAAGCCTTCAAGGACTATGCAGACTTCTGCTTCTCTAGGTTTGGGGATAGGGTCAAGACCTGGAACACTTTCAGTAGTCCCTGGGTAGTGAGCCATGCTGGTTATGGCACAGGTGAGCATCCTCCTGGAACACAGGACTACGTGGTTGCCTCCTATCAGGTAAGAGTGCTAATATTTAAGATGTGCTAAAACTGGAAGCCTTGTTTATTGTATCGTTTGTTGTAACCATTATGTTTGGCTATAGGTCACTCACAACATGCTCAAGTCTCATGCAGAAGCCTGGCATGCCTACAATGACATGTACAGGAAGAAGCAAGGAGGGAAAGTTGGCATTGCTCTAAATTCAGACTGGGCTGAACCTGCAAATGCTACCACTGAAGATGTAAATGCGGCAGATCGCTATCTACAATTTATGTTGGGCTGGTTTGCCCATCCCATTTTTGTAGATGGAGACTATCCACCAGTACTCAAGGATCAGATTGAACAGAAAATAATGGATTGTCCTGTCTCTGAGCCTGCCAGACTTCCAGTCTTCACTGCAGAAGAGAGCCAGAGGATAAAAGGAACGGCTGACTTCTTTGGATTAAACCACTATACATCCCGTTTGGTCAACTCCAGTGATGGAGGCTGCACTCCTGGACCTCAGGGGGTTGGTGACTACCAGGCACATGTGGACCCTTCCTGGTCTTCCTCAGCGTCAGACTGGATCTATTCAGCACCTTGGGGTCTTAGAAGACTTCTCAACTACATTTCAACTGAGTACCTGAATGTTACTAAGGTGCCTGTTTACATAACTGGGAATGGAATGCCCACTGAGTATAGTGGAGACACGCTGAATGATGCCAGTCGAACTCAGTACATCAAAAGCTATATGAATGAGGCGCTGAAAGGTGACTTACACTGTTGCTACAAACAAATCACACTCATATTCAGTGAAGAAATTGAGAAATGTAATATTTGATTTTAATGTTTCTATTTCTGTTTTAATATTTAGCAATACACTGGGACAGAGTGGATGTTCAACGTTTTACAGTGCAGTCACTCATGGATGGGTTTGAGGGGCAACAAGGTTACCGTGAAAGGTTTGGTCTACATCATGTCAACTTTGAAGATCCCGACAGGCCTAGAACACCAAAGCAGTCTGCCTATTTCTACTCTCAAGTTATCAGGCATAATGGGTTCAGTTCAAAAAACAATGATGGCATCAAAGGATCCGAGTTTAAATTAAATAGGCACAAGCTAAGTCTACCACCATCTGAAGTTCCATCGAAATCCATGGTTGTCTGGGAGAAGTTCTCGCACCAGTCGAACTTTGAGAGGAAACTCTACCATTATGGTACCTTTTCTCCAAGTTTCCTTTGGGGAGTATCATCCTCAGCTTATCAGATTGAAGGTGGCTGGGATGCTGATGGGAAGGGACCCAGCGTATGGGACACATTAACCCACAAACCTGGCAGTATTGTTAATGGAGATGTAGCCTGTGACAGTTATCACAGACTGGAAGAAGACCTGTACATGCTTCGGTCTTTGAAGGTGAAATCCTACGGATTTTCTCTTTCATGGTCCAGGATCTTTCCTAATGGTCAACTTACTTCCCTGAACCAAAAAGGTGTTGACTATTATAACAGACTTATTGATGGTCTCCTATCTTATAACATCACACCTATGGTGACGCTCTACCACTGGGACCTTCCTCAGGCTTTGCAAAACCTTAATGGCTGGGACAATGTTGATATGATTGACATCTTCAATGACTACTGTAACTTCTGTTTTGCCACCTTTGGAGACAGAGTAAAGTTTTGGATAACCTTCAACCAACCTCATACAATCGCATGGTCAGGGTATGGACTTGGACAGATCCCACCAAACGTGAAGAAGCCAGGCGACGCACCGTACAGAGTAGCTCACAACCTGCTAAAGGCACATGCTAAGGCCTACCACACATATGATGAGAAGTATCGCACAACACAGCTTGGTTTGGTGTCTATTGCTCTCAACGCTGACTGGATTGAACCCAAAGATGTCAACATCCATCGAGAAATAGTCGCGGCTGATCGTGCTTTGCAGTTCCAGCTTGGCTGGTTTGCGCATCCTATTTTTAAAAATGGTGACTATCCGGATGCAATGAAGTGGCAAGTTGGAAACAAGAGTGAACTCCAAGGTCTTTCACAATCCAGACTACCATCCTTCACTGAAGCGGAGAAGGCCTACATCAGGGGGACTTCAGACATATTTTGTATAAACCATTACACTACAAAGATAGTGGGGCATGCAACCACCAGGCTTTCTCCTCAGTCTTTTGACTATGACCGGGACATATCAGAAACAGAGGAAAGTAACTCACCGACCACTGCCATCAGTAACCAGCGAGCTGTAGCATGGGGTTTGAGAAGGCTCCTCAACTGGATCAAGGAAGAGTATGGAGATACAGAGATTTACATCACCGAGAATGGGGTTGCTACAGAAAGAACGACCACATGGGATGACTCCGGAAGAGTATTCTACTACAAGACATACATTGATGAGGCTCTAAAAGGTCATTAACCAGTCACACACTTTTAATGATAAAATGATTTAATGTTATTAAAATAATTTGAATATTGCTTATAATTGCTTGTGTTGCATAGCGCATAACCTGGATGGCGTGAAGTTGAGAGGATACACAGCTGTATCTCTCATGGATTCATTTGAGTGGCTAAATGGATACTCAGTAGGCTTTGGACTTCATCACGTGGACTTCACAAACCCAAACCGTCCAAGGACACCAAAATACTCAGCTCACTACTACTACCAAGTCATGAAGGACAATGGCTTCCCAAGACCCGCTGATGAAAAGCCACTGTATGGATACTTCCGCAAGGATTTCATCTGGAGTACAGCAACAGCATCTTACCAGGTGACTACATATTGGCATTACTTGTCAGGTGTATTCCCTCCTTTTTGGGATGACCTTATGATTTAAGTGTTCATCTCCTAGTTTAATAAAACAAAAACAAAATCCAAAGATCCAAAATGATTAACATATTATTATATTATTGTAATTATAATTTCATAACTTTCAGATTGAGGGGGGGTGGAGAGCACATGGGAAAGGTCTCAGTATCTGGGACAAGTTTGCCCATACTCCCCTTCGAGTGTTCAATGACGACACTGGAGACATTGCCTGTGACAGTTACAACAAGGTTGACGAAGACGTTGCAATGCTGGAGAAGCTGAAGGTGACCTACTATCGTTTCTCCATATCCTGGCCCAGGGTGCTTCCCGATGGAACCACCAAACACATCAATGAGGCTGGACTCAACTACTACCACAGACTGGTGGACGCACTGCTTGCTGCCAATATCAAACCTCAAGTAGGTTTAACTGCTGACATATAAAAGAAAATACAGATTGATCACGTGGTGTACATCATATGTCTTTAATTACTTTTCTCCATTTTCTTTATACCCCACTGCCCCCTCAGATTACCCTCTACCACTGGGACCTTCCACAAGCTCTACAGGATGTTGGTGGTTGGGAAAATATCACCACCATTGACCGATTCAGGGACTATGCCGATCTGATATTTAGCCGCCTTGGCGACAAAGTGAAATTGTGGATCACCATCAACGAGCCCTACAATGTTGCTAATGTGGGCCATGGCTATGGTGCAGCTGCCCCAGGTAAAGTATGTAATATAATGATAACAGTACTACTGTTACCGTTTGGTGCAGAGTACCAGCTTTCCTTTCGCAGGCTGATTGATTAAGTTAATAGTGTGGTACGAGGCGTCAAAAAAACAGCTCCCGTA
This sequence comes from Protomyctophum parallelum, assembly GCF_964188405.1. Classification (NCBI taxonomy): domain Eukaryota; kingdom Metazoa; phylum Chordata; class Actinopteri; order Myctophiformes; family Myctophidae; genus Protomyctophum; species Protomyctophum parallelum. The sequence goes on along the minus strand of NC_139707.1, from coordinate 25,438,847 downwards.
GGATTTATGTGCTAAAATTGATTTTTTTGCAGATCTTGGTTCTATAGGGTCCAAACTATGAGAAAATAATGGGGTTCAAATTTTCCCGACCCCCACCCCGTTTCTGGGGGGGGGGGGGTTCATCTATTTGGGACCTCCCAGAACAGTATGCCAGCCAGTTAATGTCCGATTTTCATAATATTAGAATTGTTTAGTATGTTTTAAAACATTCTGAGTTGATTTCTTAAACTTTTAAAGTGGTCAAAAGAATCTTTTTTGACTGACCCCTGGGCCTATCCCAGTTCTCATTACATTCCTTGCTCTGCTCCTGCTCCAGAATATTGTCAAATTAGATCATAAATGAAGCATAAAAGTATTTGTAGCTGGGCTCTGATATAATAAAATAGTAGTAGCCAATACCAGGGGTCTTCCACAGGGGGCCCATGACCCCTAGGGGGTCCTCAGAGTTACTATACAGGGGCCCACCAAATCATTGTGGGATAGGAACTTTTTTCTTTTTTTACATTAAACCACTTGAACCGCTATCCCTTTTCCAAGGAGAACTTTAGCCAACAATAGCTGATCTACAAGGTTGTAGTTTGAGCTTGTAGATCAGCTATTTTCAAAGTAAGGTGCCTCAGACCCAAGTGTAGCAAATATTGCTGCTAAATAAAGATCAGCCAAGATCAGCCAGGCTGCTGCTGTCTTTCTCTTTTCTCTTTGTCTTTCTGTTGTCGCCGTCGGTCAGGTGACTGGGAGGGCTACTTGTCATCCTTAGAGGAACTCATCAAGTATTTCTTTGCTCGTGATCTCCTTAAATATGCTCAACTGATGCCAGTCTATCTTGCCCAAATGAACGCTCTTGAACAGGATGACCCAGAAACATGGAACGCACTGAAGTCAGGTGAATTTGTGGTGGCAAAGTCAGAGATACCGTTCACTCATCTCTTCACAGATCAAGCCCTTGAGCAGGAAATCAAGAAGCTAAAGGGACATGGTGAGATGGTTGGACTCAGTAGAGATGAAGCAGCTCTGGACCGACTACTACGACTAGTCACTACCACACCTCATCTTTCTGGTCTAGTGAATCAGACCTCAACAGCTTCCCAAAAGCTTCCAGGTCTTCAAGGAAAGAACATTATCAGCTCTCAGGAGAGATTGCATTGAGGTCAAGAGAAAATGCTCTCAAGCAATGTAAATTGATTGAGTTGCACTGTGGAGGCAATCTGTTCAAAGAGAACACACCATTGAAGAGTCTGGTTTCATCAGCCCTTGTGTCAGATGGGGCAAAAAATGTCATTCTTCCTGGGCCTACACAATTTTCCTGGGACTACACAATTTATCTGGTGCTGACTGGGTAGGAAAGTTTGTTGGAATCTCCAAGAAGACATGGGCCAATGCCTACTTGAGGCTTGATGATGATGATCCTGCCATTAACTGCTTCAAGGACCTTGGAATGGGTTCCATTCCTCCTGAGCTTGTTAACGGAAAGCTTCCCTCACCATTGGAGTCATTGGAGCATTTTGCATGCCGTGTTTACAGTCCAAAAGGTCCAACAACCTTGCCATTACTAGATGGGAACTATTTTGGTCAAAGAACTTGGAGGGTGAGATGCTATCTCCAACTCGTGCTGCACTGCTACCACATATCCTCTGTGCCAACTACATCACAATGCGGGATAAGTCATTCATACCTGACAAATTGCCCTGAGCTTCCACCAATCGAACAAAATGGATGGAATTCAGCTAGTGGAGGGTATGTTCCAGTCAGGTGTCTTGCCCTCCCTGCTCCAAAGGCAGTACTTGAGCTCATCACATGTGGTTGCAAAGCAGGTTGCAAGGGACGGTGCAGCTGCTCAAACAATAACCTGCCTTGCACTCCTCTCTGCAAATGCTATGGTGGAGACTGTGTCAACACTATCAGGGAGGACATTCAAGATGATGATGACGAAGATGAATAGATCCTGCAAATAATGTATTGTAGGCATAATTGACCATGGGCTCTTTAAGAGGATAGGTGTGTGTGTGCGTGTGCGTGTGTGTGTGTGTGTGTGTGTGTGTGTGTGTGTGTGTGTGTGTGTGTGTGTGTGTGTGTGTGTGTGTGTGTGTGTGTGTGTGTTGTGTTGTTAGTGTGAGTGCAGTGTGTGAAATAAATGGACACGTTCTGCATGCCCAAAGTGAGAAGTTGCAATACCTTTATTCCCTGCAGTAACATATGTCAACAATAATGGTAGAATACTATCAAAGTACTTTCAAAGGTACATAAACGCAAGATATTCTAATAATATTCAAAATACTTGCAAATCACATATGGGTGCAAGAATAGGGGCAAAACTAGTCCCGGCCCCCTGTGGAAGACCCCTGGTATTAACTACTACTCATTTTTGTAAACTTTTAATGCTTAAATTATTATCTAATTTGACATTGTTCTGGAACAGGAGCAGAGCGAGGAATGTAATGAGTACTGAGACGAGTCCGGGGGGCCGGGGGTGAAGAAAGACCCCAACCAAAAGTCAGAAAAGATTATTCTGGCTACTTTCAAAGTGTAAGAAATCAACTCAGAATATTTAAAAACCTATAAAACAACCCTAATATTATGAAAATCGGACATTCATTGTCTGGCGTACTATTATGGGGGGTCCCAAAATATATGACCCCCCAAATAAGGGGTGGGGGTCGGGAAAATTTGAACCCCATCATTTTCTGACAGTTTGGTCCCTATGAAAGCCAAAAAAGCAAAAAAAAAACACTTTTAGCAAAAACATCCTACGAAAATACACCTCGTACCACACTATAATGGCAGGACAGTCTACTAAATAAAATATATAACTAATTGTCTATTGCTATTTTAATATTGCAATTTCATTTTTTTTTTTTACTTTAACTTCATTCTGGATATTTGTATTTTATCTGTATCCACACTGTCGAGGAGTCACATAGAATGTCGCCTCCAAAACCAGCTGAATTAAATGTATTCAACTGGTGGCCCAAATGGAGCGCCCCCTTGTGGCCCTTGGAAGACATTTCACTTTTTTTCTTTCTTTCTTTTTTTAGGGCTATAAGTTACAGGTATGGTGTGTGCGATATGTGTGTTAGAATACCATAATGACAGTAGGCCTAATCCTTAATCATATTCAATCATATTCAAGGGTTTTTGGGAGAAATTAGACAATCGTTAATGTCAAGGCAATTATGTTTATGCACTGTCAAATAGGTCTACATCTATTCTAAGGTAGCACATACCTGCGGCTGCATATAGACATATTATCCTGCTCATTACTGTGCAGACATGTATTATCTATTATATATTAGAGAACTTGTACCCAACACATGTAAGAAACCCAAAGCCACAACAGCTACATCGCTATTGCAACACCCACAACACCATCTTACACACTACACCCACACACACTCACACGGCAGTGACGTCACACACTTACCGTCGCAGTGTCCGGGACCTATCTCCTCCTATCGCGCCCAACGCCAACACTCGACACCACCCGCAAAAAATGTTCATTGCAGTGCCTGCACCAAAGATGCCTCCCTTCCACACTCACAGCGGCAATGCATTTGTTTACTACAAACATTATCGCCCGAAGCACCCACACCCCCGGAACACTGTTGCCCTTTCACCACGCTAAATTCGCCAGGTCTATGCAAGTGAGCACAAATTACATGTGAGAAAATTCATTCACAAGCCCACAAATGCCATTCAACACACACTACGACTCGCTTACAATTCACAAACCTGGCAACACTGCCCTGTCTTCTAATAGGCCCACACTAGCTCTCAGAATCTCATTCTGATCTCCTGCAGGAGAAGAGAAACGAGGAAGGGTAGAGGAATTGTAGCCTCACGATTTTGCTTATTCCTTCTAAATCTCTGTATTTAAAATATCGCTCTCTCAGCGAATCTCTTAGTTCCATCAACATTGTACTTTGTCTGTAGTTTGTTTGTGCCTACATATTACGATTACACGGAACGCTTTGGCTATTTTCGCCTGCCAGCCAACTGCCGAGTACACACGCCTGCACACACGCCTGCACGCACGCCTGGCTTGCACGCCACACACACACACACGCACGCCTGGAAGCCACGATCTCTCTCTCGCCACGCCTCTCTCTCTCTCTCGCCACGCCCCACACACACACACAGGCTATACACGCACGGCGGCGCCGCGGCAGCGAGACAGGACGTTATAATCTTGAGTTTCATTAAATAACTGTCTTTCTCCGCACGCGCACGTGCGCACACAACATTATTCAAGTGAAATGCGTAACGGCAATATTGGGCTAATATAGGCTACCAATACAGGACGTTATAATCTTCACTTTCATTAAATAACTGTCTTTCTCCACACGCGCACGTGCGCACACAACATTATTCAAGTGAAATGCATAACGTCAATATTGGGCTAATATAGGCTACCAATAAACAACCAGCTCATATACCCACCAAATAAAACTATCATCCCATTGCAGAAAATAGGAGAGACAGCGAAATCCATTCACGACGGACGACGTACGTCGCGACGTATATTTTTCCGTCGCGACGTATATTCGAGTACGTCCTGGCGTAAATATCAATTCGTCCCGGCAGAACGGACTCGTCGCGGCTATATCTACCCGTTTGCGACGTAATAGGTTGACTATTATTTTCCATCGCGCCAGAACGGGACTCGTCGCAGCTATATCTACCCGTTGTGGCGTGAGCTGGACTCGTCGCGGCAGAACGTGACTCGTCGCGACTATATCTACCCGTTTGCGACGTGCGCCTCGCCGGTCCGGTCTCCAGGCGAGCCTGAGTGGTTCTCTGGGGTTCCAGCAGGCCTTTTTCCGCGCGCATCGTGCCCGGGGAACGGCCCACGCGCCCGGGCCTGGCATCACCGCGTGCACCTTGCCGGTCCGGTTCCGTGGAGCCCTTCGCCGTCCTCAGGCGACCCTGCGTTCCAGAGCTGTCACCTCTTTTGCCCAACCGAAAATAGAAGATCTACCAGCTCCCCCGCGTCTGTGGACCCCTGGGGATCACGGTAGTCCACGGGGGTCCGTCTGTGTGTGTGTGTGTGTGTGTGTGTGTGTGAGCGTCTGAGCGACGAGTCACGTTCTGCCGCGACGAGTCCAGCTCACGCCACAACGGGTAGATATAGCTGCGACGAGTCCCGTTCTGGCGCGATGGAAAATAATAGTCAACCTATTACGTCGCAAACGGGTAGATATAGCCGCGACGAGTCCGTTCTGCCGGGACGAATTGATATTTACGCCAGGACGTACTCGAATATACGTCGCGACGGAAAAATATACGTCGCGACGTACGTCGTCGTCGTGAATGGATTTCGCTCCACCTGGAGAATAGTTACAAAATGTAATTGAGGCTACATACAGTGGTGTCCCCTTCGTCTGTACCAGGCTGACTTCTATAGGTTTTGAAAGGTACCTTTCTTTTTTCTTTTATTTACCCAGGGAAGTAGCTGAGCACAGGTGCTCATTTTCAGCAACGCCCTGCACATCGAAACACACACACACACACACACACACACACACAAAATGTCATGTCAAAGGTACCTCTGGAAGCCACACCTCTGATTGGTCGGTGTGTGAATGAATGTACTGACGGAACAATGTGTGTTTAAGCCCGGACTGTATTGAGAGGCGCATGCACCGGAAGTAGGAGAACTAGTACATGTGATGATAACAACAGAGATACAGTGTGAGCGAACGAACTAGACCAAATAAATACTACCTCTACAGTTGAAGTACGTTGTCAAGAGTTACTCATTATATCGGTCATATTCTGCACAGTCGGGTTTAGTGTCGGGTGTGTTTTTTTCACCCACTGTGTAATACAATGAATGGACGGTAGGTGGCAGTAGTACAGAGGCCAGAGAAACTATAAGACAAACGCACATGAAATGGGAAATAGAGGGGGGAAAATGGAAATGGTAGGGTTTTTATTTTTGGTATTTGACTTTGCTACTGATGATTGTACGCAACAACAACTATTGCATTGTGTGTTTGAGCTCACAGGCCCTTTTTTATGTCAATCAATCAAGTCATCTCAGGTCATCTCAAGCGGCAGATGCAAAAATAGTTTTTTATATTAAAATTATATATATTTTTAGGCCATGTCATGTGCTCTACCTGCAAAGCCTTTGTGATCTATAACTTTTGGGCACCACTTAACGTCAGATCAGGGGTTTTGTCGGCCAGCGCCAAAAATGCTCCCCGACAGCATAATCGGAGCAAATACCGGGCAGTGTGTATGAGCCATAACGTGTTGACTACACTACACTACACTAATAAGGACACATATAATAACTAATAACCCATCCGTTACTACATGTGGAGTCAACTCCCGCAATTTCCTTCTTCCCAACGTAACTCTGGAATATAAAATTCTAGTATATACATAGGCATTTTGAGAACCCACAAAACCCACAAAATGTCCGCTGTGCCCCCACACAATCATTCTACAGTTGTGGCCCCTGGCCTTAATCTAGTTGAATACCCCTGGTATACATTATGCCAATAAATATAATTAACATGGACATATATTTTGATGCATGACCCCTAATGTATCAATGTCCAGGGATCAGTTTCAGACCAGGCACTCTGCCCTACATCGTGGGTCACAATCTGATCAAAGCCCATGCGGAGGCCTGGCACCTCTACAATGAGAAGTACCGTCCAAAGCAGGGTGGACTCATCTCCATTACCATCAACTCGGACTGGTCTGAGCCCAGAAATCCATACAAGCAGGAGGACATTGATGCCGCCAGACGTGTAGTGCAGGTACAGTATTTGACCACAAATAAATACCTGCAAAGAAGTTTACAAATCACCAGTGGTGGAAAAAATACTCACATAATTTTAAATAAAGTATAAAAGTCCGGAATTAAGCAAAAGTACAAACGTATTGGTATCAAAATGCAATTAAAGTACCAAAAGTAAAAGTACTCACTATTCATCATGCAGAATGTCCCATTAAACAATTTCAAATGTATAAATAGCCAATCTGCAAGCTTACAATGTGTTGCATCACGACTGAAGTGTTTAATGCATGTTCTGTAGCCTAATAATAATAATCAAAGTAACTATAGTAACTCAGCTCAGTGGCCTGAAAACTGGGAGGTCGGGGTTCGATCCCTGGCCGGATCATACCAAAGACTGTAAATATGGGACCCAATGCCTTGGCACTCAGCAAGGGTTGGATTGGGGGGTTAGATCAGCTAAAAAATGATTCTTGAACGCGGCACAGCTGCGGCTCACTGCTCCAAGAGATGAGTCAAATGGGGAGAACAAATTCTGCATACAATTGGCACCTAGGCTGCTAATCCAGCCTGACAGCGTATCGCGGGTTCGACTCCCGATCCCGACGAACTTTGCTGTGTGCCACTCCCCATCTCTCTCCCCCTTGCATTTCCTTTCAGTTTACTGTAGTCTATACTATCAAAGAAAGGCCAAAGAAAGAAATAATATATATATATATATATATATATATATATATATATATATAAATAAAAGATGCATACAGGCACACCACGTATGTGACAAATTGTAACTAAAATGTTCAAATAAATGTTGTGAAGTAAAAGTACTATTTGCCTTTGAGTTGTGGAGTAGAAGTAAAAGTATTGGAAATTGTACTTACTATAAGTACGGTACTTAAGTAAATGTGCTTTGGCTACAAATAAATACCTGCAAAGAAGTTTACAAATTACACACTGAAATATGTGCATGATTGAAAGATGAAGTATGTACACCAATCAAAACTAAAATGGAAAAAACATACATCTATTAGATTAACTCTGGAGCATAATCCAGTGTGCAAACTCAGTTTTACTATTCTACCAATGAAATAAGTACCTCTAATGTGTTACTGTCATGTTGTTGGAACCAGCTAAACATTAAACATGAAATGGACAGGCGTCACAGGCAAGTCAACTGTAGCTGCATGGTTGATGTCTCTCTATCTTTTGGTGCAGTTCTACATTGGCTGGTTTGCTCATCCCATATTCAATGGAGACTACAGCAATATGATGAAGACAATCATCAGTGAGAGAAGTTTAGCTGCCGGCCTCCCAAAGTCTAGGTAAGTGTCCTCTGAAACTAGAAGGAACCTATTACTGGAGTTTGGGATAGGGAAGGGAAAGAAAAAAAGGTTTGACTTTCAGCTTTTGAATCAATCTAATCAAAGTACTTTGATCAATGACTCCTGCAGGCTTCCTGAGTTCACCCGTGAAGAGATCCTTAGGATTAAAGGGACCCATGATTACTTTGGCTTCAATCACTACACCACAGTCCTGGCGTTCCCTGTTGACTATGGAAACCTGCAGCACTATGACGCAGATAGGTAACAAACTACTTATCAGAAAATAAACAGTACCTATCATGCATAACATAGAATAATATAGTATAGTACAGGCGCGTAGCGTGGATCAAATGGTTGACTGGGCAAATTAGCATCGCAGGGGGGGGGGGGGGGGGGGGGGGGGGGGGTTAGCGCATCCCCGGCCCCATTTTTCACCCTCTCTTCGCAGTTAGACTGGGCCAGCTCTAAACACGCTGGTGGTATAGTATAGAGAACCTCACCTAATAAATGGCTAGAGCTAAACTAATTGGTGCCATAAATGCCATTTTATTATTTAATGTGTACTGAGGTTTTACAACACCTTAAACACATTAAACTAGATAATTTACTTGATGACTGTATTATAAACCAGGGGTGCAGGAACAGTTGCTGATCGGACCTGGCTGGACTCAGGCTCTTCGTGGCTGAAGGTGTCACCGTTTGGATTCCGGAGGATTCTCAACTTCATCAAGAAGGAGTATGGCAACCCACCCATTATTATCACAGAGAATGGCGTCTCAGAGCGTGGGCCCATAGATCTAAACGATGTCCACAGGAGCCACTTCTATGAACAATACATCAACCAGGCCCTTAAAGGTACAGTATACAACTTTACACTTTACAACTTTACACATCAGCTGCAACCATAGCTCAAAAGAAACTTAAAACAGATAGACTGTAGCTATTTGGTGTGTGAATCTTTCAGCTCTAATCTATAAGGTCCAGTACCCAGTGCATTGGACATTGGGTTGTGCATGTCAATTCTATCTTTTCTTATTAGAAAAAGATTTAAAATAAATAAAACCATATCTTCACAAATTGAAATTGAGCTTGAAACACAGTACAGATTTCAACTGTTATATCACTTTCTTCTGCAGGTAAATGATGATGCTTGTTTTCTCGTTGCAGCTTACTTAATAGATGGGGTCAATGTTTGTGGATACACGGCTTGGTCCCTTATGGACAATCTAGAGTGGGCCACCGGATTTTCGGAGCGATTTGGCCTTTTCTATGTCAACCACTCAGACCCTAACCTTCCGCGTGTAGCCAAGAACTCTGTTGCCCGGTATGCAACCATCATCTCCTGCAATGGATTCCCAGATCCAGCTTTAGGACCCCATGAATGTCTGAACCCTGAACCTGAAGGTAAACTAATAGAGGATGGAAAGGACATTTTCTCCAAATGATTATTTTATATCATCACATCATTTAGAACATCATATACATACCTGTATATAAATATTCATGGGTCAAAACAATAGCTTGTCAGTTATTACAGTGTTCTACATGTTTTTGGAAGTATTAAGAAGATTTGAAAAATATGTTTATTTGGAAAATGATATATTTTGTTCCCTTATACTAGGAACAAGTGCACCAACCACACCCCCTGTAACAAGTGCACCAACTACACACCCTGTAACAAGTGCACCAACCACACCCCCTGTAACAAGTGCACCAACTACACACCCTGTAACAAGTGCACCAACTACACACCCTGTAACAAGTGCACCAACTACACACCCTGTAACAAGTGCACCAACTACACACCCTGTAACAAGTGCACCAACTACACCACCTGCCATGGACGGGGACAACATAATTCACTTCCTGGGTATGGAAATCTCTCCTAATGATGCTGAGACTGGACTTTACGCAGTGTTTGCTTTGCTCGTTACAGCCACTATAACAACTATATCTGCGACCTATTGTTTCCTGAAGTTGAAAAATAAATCCAAGAATCCCTCCTTTGTAGAGGCATTGCACATGGAAAATAAATTGTAAACACTAATTTAGTTTCAACGGAACTCAGACGGCACCCTGGGTAATAGAGCCGGAGCTTCAACGAAGCCATGAAGTTTTCATTGTATTCTCCCCTAGGAATAACATTCAATGCCTTTTTGGTGTGTGAATTACTGAGTTCTTAGCCAAGATTCAAATGTCAAAGCTGTGTGTAGTGACTTAATCTGTAGCTCCTACTGCAAGGGGCAACTGGGTTGATTTTAGTCAGACGTGTGCATAATCAATTCCAGAGCATGCAGTTGTAAGTCAATCAATTTATTAAACATCGGCAAAGCAAGCAGTTGAAACTGTGTTTCTTTCAAGCATCCAAACCCATATAAAGATGACCATCACGGCTTACCTGGTGTGCTATGGCCACACCTCTGTACTGTGAATTAAAATAAACAAACAAAATGAGCAGAAATTGTATTTTGGCTCCAATGCTGTTACCATTTGTTTGTGGTTTATGCTATGCCAATGGTTATTTTCTACAAATCTACACATAGAAAAACTTGGCGATATGGTAAAGGAGTATGCCAAACACCAAGCCCGTGGCCATTGACCAAAGGGTGACGCTATATCACTCAATTTCACTCGTTTGACCATCAGTCAGCAATAAAACTTCAATACACATATGCGCCTGATGGGGAAAGGAACTGGTTGGAATAACGTGTTCCTTCCACGCGCTATGTCCAACCAGGGAAACTCCCCCCTGTCAGGTGTAAAGGAGCAACTTGGACACTCAGGCATGAAGGAAGCATGAGTTCAAGTCCGTTGCTCTCCCCAGGTTGGCGGAGGGTGTGTAGAGCCCAGGATCACATTAGATAATTGACACAGGGGTGAAAAATGGGGTACAAAATCGTGGGATAAATATTATTTAAAAAAAAATATATATATACACATATGCGTCTTCTCATGCTGAACAACTTTCGTGTTCTGGCTTTTGACCTCTGATCTTTAGATCACCCACCATTTTGAATTATATGAAAAACAGTTCAAATCTATCTCCTCCCAGGATCTTTGATGAAAATGCACGAACATTTCTACACGTGAACTTTGGACCTTTAAAAAATTAAGGTTTTATGGGCCAATCAAATTTGATTTATCTTATTACTTGGCCCTGTCTTTATTGTCTATTATTATTAATATTATATTATTTTCTCTTTTTTTAAAGAATTATTGGCATGACAAGCATTCTTATATTGTGCAGGAGGATGCTAAACGCACAACAGTCTTAGTAGTGGTGCCGGTCCACGGTAGAACAATCTCAATGTGAAGTCTTGAAAAGACAAAGGTGGCCACACACACTCATAGCCAAAGTGCCGATACTACTTTATTGGAAGTAGTAAATAAATACTAAATAAATACTATTACTATTAGTAAATAAATTATTACTATCAATTATTAGTACTATTAGTAAATAAACTATTACTATTAGTAAATAAATACTATTACATCTGGCCACAAAAGATCACAGGATCTACTGAATGTGAAGGTAGCCTACTGGGGGGAAGCCACACTGTGTGGCATAGGCTCAATATGTCAGTTTGACACATTCAGTAGATCCCGTGATCTTTTGTGGCCAGATGTAATTTCTTGGGGTCTAGTAGGACTATAGTATAGGGGAAAAAAAGAAATCGCTATAACATTTTGTAAAGAAATACATATTTAGCCCCATGCTCGAATGCCTCCACCCCCTGTCAAAAACAGCTAAAATCCCTAAAACGAAAGACAGCAGCAAATGAAAAACAAATAACACTCACCTTTTACTTTATCTAATAACAACCTAAAACATGAACCTTGGTTGAAAAAAACTAAAGTTGTCCTTTAAGTCATGGGTTTTCAACAGGTGGTCCGTGGACCACTGGTGGTCCGTGAAGGTGTTGCATGTGGTCCCTGACCATGCATTTAGTAATGTAGGAAAGTGAAGATTTGTATTTTAATTCATTGTATTGACCACAAGTTGAGAAACAATGCAGTAAATAATCTGGTGACAAATGATGACGCATCGATGTTGTCAGTTACTAGGAAGACGGATGTCAAGAACTTCCACAGAGAAGTGAGTTAGAATCTCAAGGGAAACTGTACCGGATTGCCTGGTTGAGTCACCATTATAAGGAAATGTGCCCATAATGAATCGCAAGTGCCTGCTTACTGAGTCATAGAATAAGTTACAATGAACAGCAACATGAGTTTAATATGGAAGGTTAATTTATTTCCCCCACACCACGACCATATCCCCCCCTCCAACACAACAGTGGTCCCCAGGTTGATTCTCAGTCAGGGTGGTGGTCCCCAGGTTGATTCTCAGTCAGGGTGGTGGTCCCCAGGTTGATTCTCAGTCAGGGTGGTGGTCCCCAGGTTGATTCTCAGTCAGGGTGGTGGTCCCCAGGTTGATTCTCAGTCAGTGTGGTGGTCCCCAGGTTGATTCTCAGTCAGGGTGGTGGTCCCCAGGTTGATTCTTAGTCAGGATGGTGGTCCCCAGGTTGATTCTCAGTCAGGGTGGTGGTCCCCAGGTTGATTCTCAGTCAGGGTGGTGGTCCCCAGGTTGATTCTTAGTCAGGATGGTGGTCCCCAGGTTGATTCTCAGTCAGGGTGGTGGTCCCCAGGTTGATTCTCAGTCAGGGTGGTGGTCCCCAGGTTGATTCTCAGTCAGGGTGGTGGTCCCCAGGTTGATTCTCAGTCAGGGTGGTGGTCCCTGGTTCATACTCAGTTGAAAACCCCTGCTTTAAGTGACTATGGCACCGCATTGTAAAGACAATGCTGTGGTCACTACCGAAACAGTGCAGTCACTACCGAAACGGTTTTGTCTAAAATCAAAGATAGTGAGTTATCAACCAATATTTTAAGATCATGATTGGTTAGGTGTATGTGTAATGTCAACTACAAATAATACTGAAATCAATATAATCAACTTTATACATTTTACAAAGAATATTGTGTTTAGGTTTTGATTACTCTCAATAATTCAACATAAAAAAATTGTTAACCAATTAATTGTGGAACCACCTACATACATTCTTAAAAATGGTCTATACAGGGGGAATTGAAAAAAAAAAAAGGAAAATAAGTATCTTTATTCGAAGGTAAAAGTTTCGGTAGTGACACATTTTGGGAGAGGAAAGATATTCCATGAATAAATTATTAAAATACAATATGATAATTGAGTGTGCCTTTACTAAGTATGTGTCCCTTAGGATTTGGTGCAACATGAATATGGTAAAAGTTGCATCTGCCGAAACGTTGGTAAACAATATATAGTTAATAGGTCTACGCTACAGGGTTTAAAAGCTGGGTCACTTGTTGACATTGTAATTGCAAACAATTTCCACTAGGTGGAGACATGGTACTTGGTAGAAAATCCTTGATTTGATTAAAGTGACTCATCTGATTAAAAATCCCTTGTGAAGTGAGGGGCGCTCGCTCTTATCATACATCATCTCATTCCGGCCAATCACAATTTGCGTTCTTTTGTCCTCATTTTTGAAAGGGCGCTAGCCGCCCCCATAGAGTATATATATCTATAGAGAAGACACCCGAGTTCTCCTCCCATCCACTTGCATTGAGTTGCTCAAAAGCGCATGAGGCGGATTCACTCCTCCTTCCTGGTAGGAACAGTGCATTCTGGGATGGATTGGCCCCAAACCAACTATTTTACAAGAACAATATTGATGTAACTAGAGATTAGACAAATTAGCTATATTTTATATACACAGAATAATAAGTAATGAGCAAAAGTCCTGATGCAACATTTCCTGGTTTTAATGCGGTCGGCCCCTCAGCGCTCTCTGCTCTGAAGCAGAGCTGCCTGAAACTTTCTGGAGTGGGCGGAGCCTAGTGCGCGTTCATGTGTTTGGGGCCAGACCTTACCAAACTGCAATACCTTCTTTCGGCCACTATGTCCATTTCGCCTCAAGATTTCCTCTGGGTGCCTTCTCTATAAATATATATAGGCTACTCTAAGGCCGCCCCTCCTATACACAGGTTTAATGTTTGTCTTTAGTTCAATGTTTGTTTTCAAAACGCCATTGACAATGAAAAAATGTACGTCATAATGTGTCATTTATTGTCTCTTTATTGTTAATGGCGTTTAATGTTTGTGTTTGCACCGTTTGTTTTACATCACCATTACATCACCTAATTAACTTAGACTTTAATTAATATATTATTGACTTACATTGTATAGTGTATCAAAGTCACTCTTCTAGCACGTAAACAAACGCTAACCAAACTGATTCAGACAATATCTAATAACTTAATGGGCCTAGCCACCTAGGTGGTTGCTACTTGCTAGCCTCGAGTCTAGGGTACAATCTGTGCATGGTTGCTAGGGTCTATAATACTCTATATGTTGTAGTTGCTATGGTAAAACTGAAGATTCAGTAGGTCGATGGAACGCTCCATAGAGCTCAGCAAGAAAGAAAGATTCAGACAGAGGGTTAGCAGCTAGACAAAGCACTCAACAACCTGACTCCCCCCTAGCCCCCTGGTCCAGTGCATTAGCGAGCTCTGGACCAGGGCTCCCCCTACCTCTCCGATCTTCTTGAGCCCTGTGTCCCCTCAGGTCCAGTGAAGCCAACCTCATGAGGGTCTGCAAGGCCAAGTACCGCGCCGGGGGGGGGGGGGGGACTTTGGGTGTTTAGAAAAGCTAGTAGCATAGTAGTAGTAGTAGTAGTAGTAGTAGTAGTAGTATGCATGCCTTCACTGCTCTGACAGTGAGGACAATTAACTGTGGCTCGGCACCTGGAGAAAACACTGACTCAGAAACCATAATTTCTATAGACGAATCAGAAACGGGTCTCATGGTCGCAGTTTACGTATTTCCTGTAGGCGGAGCTGACGTAGCTGCGGGGTAAACCCGCACGTCTTCTACTACATTGAATGGTAGAGTGACTGATGTTAGTCTGCTCAAACATTACTCCTTTACCTGCTTTTTACACTAACATTACAAAGATGCCCAGAACATCTGGATGAACCTGTGTAGTTTATTATGGCTGCTCCAACAGTAGTGGCAACATTAAAACAAAAACAAAAAAACGTTAGGCTATGTCAAAATATCCACCGCGGTGGCTGAGAACCAGAGCCATACAGTAATGGTTGAGACAAAGCAGTGAAACGTCCTGAAAGATACATAACGTCAGTCTTACCCAATAGCCTACCCAATCTGTTTTATGAACACAAGGCTGCTGTATTTTATACCTCATCATAGGTGGCATGGAAAATTATGTATAACATTTGTGTGGAAAGTGGAAACTGACACGTATACACTACAGTACACCAAGACGTGACAGAGAAAGACGCCAGAGTGAGATCAGTGATGCATTTGTATTTATGCCAGACTACAAATTTTAGGAAACCTGGCTACTGGACTATATACACTTGTATATGGAGAATGGAAAGGAGTAGGCTACTGGGTTGCTGCTAGCCCTGCTGTCCTCCCTGTAAGAAAGGAGGTCCAGAAAGTGGGAGTGTTGTGGACTAGGCAGAGGGTCTGTTCTCCTTCTACGATGTTGAGGCCAGAGTTCATCTCTGCTCTTTCACTGGCTGCACCTTACTTCAGTGAGTCCATCCATAGGTGGCAAAAACCTTGCTCCCCATAACCATAGAGTAATGGAGACAAAATGACCAATTCCAGCAGTCAGTGAAAAATGGTTTATTTAAAAACTACCCACAAAAATACTATAGATACAAAAAGTATAAAAAGTACAAAATGCATTCTTTTTTCCAAAAATAACTTGAGATGACACTTGAGTAGGTACCTGCAATGCACCAATAGCATTGTGGGTGATGATTTAGAGTACAAATTATGACACTAGAGCATTCAAGGCAAATCAGCATAGCACGATTGCAACCTTCATTGAGCAGGACATCCACAAATAAAAGACATGAAACCTGAACATGGTATTATTATTGCAAACTTCTCATTGGAAGCAAGCACTCTTAGTGATAAAGGAATGTTTTATGTGTACCTTAAGCCTCTGGTTAAAATGTGATGAAAATGTATTTAAGACACTGAGCATAATGCAATTTTCTTTTGGACTACTACATGTAGCTTAACTTGCCCAACACTGGTCTTAATTATTTATTTGATGTTTTTTTTTCCAGTAAGAATTGAGGCTTGAATACCTGCATGTATAGTGGAGTAAGCAATAAGTCTATTAAAGTTAATATATAATAAAATGAATCATAGCTAATAGGCCTATCGGCTTACTACACTATACGTGCAGGTATTCAAGCCTCAATTCTTACTGGAAAAAAACATCAAATAAATAATTACATTTTAGATTGTGTAGATTGGCTATTTTGGCCCAAGAGATTGTGTGTGGTAGGGTAAAACAGAAGGGGACCAAATATAGACCCGTAGGGGACCCTAGTCAATGATGCATAAGGTTTAAGTGGTTAATGGTTGCACTGTGATTAAAGTGTTCTAATCTCGTCTTCAAATGATCATGAACCCTACACTATGCAACAATGAAATTAAGCATCAGAGAACTAAGACAGCAGTGAACTTCATTCTTTTCATACGAACAGTAATGCTGGCTGGTATGAATGATAACAAAATAAATCATACAACGATGGACAAAAGAACAGTATCAAATGCATGTTTTAAACAATACAAGGTCACAATATACACTTATTCAAGCATTACCCAGGTTCTTGTTCCTTTGGACAAAGGCACCACATGACTTCCAGTTGCTATACTTGGAGAACATTGACTGGCGCAGTGCTAACTAGAAATGTAAAAAAAAAAAAAAGAATCACACCCATGTGAAGGGAGGGGTGCTCTTATCATCGTACATCATCATGCCATAAAATAGACACTATGCCCATTTGCTCAGACACTATGACGTAAAATTCTCCATTCATTGTCAATGGGAATTTAATGTTTGTTTAAGACAAAGTTTGTGGACGGTAACCAAAAGCTGGATGTAGGTAGTGCCCCTCAAAAAAATATATAAAAAAGGGGAGTTATGCCTCAAATGTACAACTTGCATACAGTAAGTAATCACAAGTTAAATAGCATTATCCAAACTGTTTGAAAATGTCAAGGGATACACCTGCAAAAGTTTTATATGAAATGTAACATCTCCCAAAATCTGTGTGCATATTTTAATGACTCCAGTACCCTTTTGTTCCTATGAGTGGCACCCTGTCCTTTAGCCAACCAGTTCATATACAAGCACTAACTCATTCACTTCTTACAACTTACAGTTTGATGGGTTTTTTTGCCCCTGCACTACACTTAGCCTGCCCTTACCACAATGGAATGGCTGCAAATGTAAACAGTTTAGGTCTAAGGCAAAGTTGAGATGAACCCTCTCTGGACTTCAAAATGAGGACCACAGCAACTCCGATAAATCAAACCGCTAATAATCCTATGCTTTAAAAAAAAAGATCAGGAGTGGGGGGGAAACAGCATAGTTGCCCTGAGAGAGGAGCGATTGGTCTTATTGTACAGCAATAGTTTGTGAGCACTTTGAATCTTCAAGTGGCCAAAGTTCGACTCATCCTCAAGAATTGCTGGCCTTAATACTGAAAAGCTTTGACTGGATTTGTCGTCCTCAAGAGAATCCCGTGAGCATACAGACACACGTCCATACATCCATGTGAGATTCCCTTTTGTCTGCTCACTGAACCCTGAAGTAAGGTTTCACCCATAGTGTCCATGGCTGTGTTGTTGATGAGGAGCTATGCTCTGAGACCTGGGGAAACACGAAGACACAAATTAATGAAAATGTACAGGGATCAAAGCCATGGCAAATCCAAGTGGGGCTCCGCTCAACATGGCCAAGAACAAAATTAAATGTAGCGTTATATACTAATTGTGGACTCTATTTGAATATATGAACCAACTAATAAAACATGCTTATCAAAATATAAAATCATAATTACAAGCACGGAGACATGCGTTACACAAGTAAAACTTTAGCAGGGCCATATCAAATGTGATTTGACTTTGTTTCTTTAAGGTTTTGAATATATGTTGTAATCCCAAGTTAAAATTGTCTTAAGGGAGGACCGACCACCGGCAGGCTGACCTCTGATGTCACACTCACGTCACCATGACTCAGCTATAACCATATAAGGAGTTCCCAATACAGCTATGGTGTTGTCTAACCTCAACAAATCAGTCAGAATATGGGCACAAAAGGGGTATTCCCATATATAATACTGATGACATCATGGAACTCCATATATGGGCTTAAAGGAACCTGGACCCAAGGACTGACAGATACAGAGATATCAGGCAGAAATGCCCAGCAAGTCTCATCACTTGTGCTTACATCTATGGGCATAAGCAGATATATGGGCATAAGCGGTCGGAATGGCAGTGCGGCATAGGTGTGAGAGCTAGCGGCTCCAATGGCTCTGAGCGGCCCCGCTCTAGATATGAGGGCAGTCTAGTAATAAATTAAACATCATACTCAATTTAAAGATTCTATCTATAAATAAAATAATGTCTGCCTATGTGTAAGTAATATACTGAGAAACTCTTTAAAGCTGGAGCCAGGATTCTATAAACGTGCCTGGCGATTCTTACAAAATCCTTTATTTGAATAAATTGATCAATCTCATTAAAAAGTTTAAAACGTAAAGTTAAAATGTAAAGAAACTCATATCGGGTCTGAAATCGAGCTCTTTACCTTTCTCACATGTCCCGCTCTGCTTCTCCTGGGCGAAGTTCAGTCGGTTCTGCTCCACTGCGGTGCCGTTGGACTCGGGACTGCTGCTACGAGACGGACTGCTCTCCTCGTTCTGGTAGGCCAGGTCCAGGTGCTGCAGGGCCAGCTTCATGTGCCTCCGCCTCTCCAGCTCTCGAGACGAGGGCTCGTCCCCAAACGACTCGCGGCCGGAATCGGCAAGGTTGTCCTGGAAGGCAATTTTCCCTGACGGGTCCTTCTTTAGGGCCGTGTGGTAACCCGGAGGAGCGGAGGGCTGCCGCGTGAGCGTGACCGACGGCCTCTGGCTGGTCAGGGCCGCGTGCCGCGGGGTTGGGGGACGAGGGCGCGGCTTGCAGAAGCAGTCGCGGATGCCGCTGATGCCCAGGTGGAGGATCTCTAGCGCGGTGAACAGCAGACACAGGGCGCTGACGCCGTACATGATGAGCAGAAAGATGGTTTTCTCGGTGGGACGGGACACGAAGCAGTCCACCGTGTGTGGGCATGGTGAGCGCGTGCACACGTACGACGGCGCCACCTCTAGCCCGTACAGGATATACTGGCCAAACAGGAAGAGGGCCTCAAACGTGGCGCGCGACAGCAGTTGGAACACATATACCTTCATGAGGCCGTCGCGCTTAATGCGCCGCCGCCCGTCGTGCTTCTTGCACGGCTTCTCCGGTGCCGCCTCCTTCTTCTCTGGCTCGATCTCCTCCAGGATCATGGGATCCTCTTCGCCATTGTCCTCCGCCTCCTCGTAGTCACGGTTAGTGCCACGGCTCACCATGGGCATCCGCTTGCGTGGTCGGTACTCGTCGTCGTCCATGCGCGCAATCCTGTGCATGGCGAAGCCCAGGTACATGATGGTGGGCGTGGTTATCATGATCACCTGGAACACCCAGAAGCGGATGTGCGAGAGGGGGGCAAAGGCATCATAGCAGACGTTCTCACAACCGGGCTGGTTCGTATTGCAGACAAATTTACTCTGTTCATCGTAGTAGATGGATTCTCCGCCGACAGCGGTCAGCACGATGCGGAAGACGATGAGGAGAGTGAGCCAGACTTTGCCCACAAAGGTAGAGTGGTTGGAAATCTCGTCCAGCAGGCGTGTCAAGAAGCTCCAACTCATTGTGGCTGTGGGTTGACAGGGCGAGACCTCTCAGATCTGCTTGGAGAAAAAGAAGTTGTGATAAGCAGTCAGGATAAGGCTGCACATTGTGGTTAAAGGGATTGTGACATTTAAAACACATTTTTGTAGATTTTTTGGCTTTTTTGGCTTTTCTTGACATCAATTTCACAAAAAAAAAACGAAGTTTGAACATTCAGTGTATTCTCTGCTGTCTGGACTCTTGTGAATAATTATGCAAAAATGTCTCATCTGGTTGGACGGCAGGGATATACGTAGATCCCGGCTAAACCTCCGCCCCCTCCACTCTGCTCCCTGCCTAGTGCCTACCCTCTCTTCTCCGCTTCCTCATTGTCAACCGCGACTTTGTTTCTTTGTAATACTTACTAATAATGTCTTCTAGAGAAAAATCAATCTGCTCTGTTGTTGGCTGTGGATACCAACTTACACTGGATACCAACTGGCCTAGATGACTCTTTTATTTTTGACGACGTTCCTACCACGTTGTCAAAGAAGCGCATCTTGGGTTGACAGGAAAGGGGGAATTACCGACATCTACAGGCTAAAATAATGTGTTTTTCCATGGCTTCTCAGGATGAACTTCACACATGCACAAAAACTCGTGTCAAGAAATACTGGAGTGGAGTTGAGTGTTCAAACTTTTTAGACACGTTTGAAGGACCATGGCCAAGACTTTTAATGTTGTTAAAATTATGTTATAAATCATGTCATAATACCTTTAAGATAATTAAAAAAGTTGTTATACATATCCAACCTTGTCGGTGTAGCAGGAATGAACATACAAAAATAAATAAAAGGAATTCTGCCAGCTGCAGCTCCAGAAAATGTGCAAAGGTTATATTTTATTTTCACATGACCAAGATGTCATATTATTGATGAAAACAATATTTTCTGCAGAGATGTAACAAAAGGTATTGTAAAGATGCATAGTTGATTAGTTATGTGAATTCAAACCAGAATACCTAAAAATACATCCACTATCACTGTCAATAAAGGATAAAGAATACCCCAAAAGGTGCTTTGACAAAACAAAAAATAGATTAGTAAACACAGAATTCAATAAAAAAATCTATTCTAAGACCAGGAACAAAATATCAATCAGTGGAACATGATGCAAGTCCACTTTGATTTAAAAATTGTTAGTGGAATGGAATTTCATTGTAATTGCTAATTATATCCACATGGTGGCGACATGGTCCTACATAGGATTCTCTACAGCTGTTTAACATCTGCTATATTGGATAGCTAGGTGGCATGGGGGGGGGGGGGGGGGGGGGGGGGGAGTCGAAGGACCACTGGCGGAATTTGAATAGCTGCCAAAGCTAGAGCATACAACCACGTGAGGAATGTCATCGAACAGCTGTAAAATCATGGCGTGTTCTCACAAAAGCATGACCAGAGGTTTTTGGCTTATCCCTCCAAGAAAATATTTTACCGCCTAGAGTCTAACTTGTAAATTATCAGGGAATGTCCTCTAGAACCATGCAAAGATTTGCAAGAAGTAGCCTACTAATATTGCAAACCAGAAGGTCCTGGGTTAGATTCCCCGCTGGGGACGCTTGTTGTTCTCTCCTCTGCATCATCAGTGCCCATACCCTAGGTGGGGTTGGCGAAAGGGCCTTTCTGTGTGGAGTTTGCATGTTCTCTCCATGTCCCCCAGGGTAGGTAGGTACCCTCACAAAAAACATGCAGTAATCCTGGTCTCTAAACTAACTAATGGAGGGGAAAGGAACTGGTTGGAATAACGTGTTCCTACCACGCACTATGTCCGGCCGGGGAAACTCCCCCGTCAGGTGAAAAGAAGCAGCTTGGACTCCTCATGCATAGAAGGAAGCATGAGGTCAGTGTAAAAAATGGGTTGCAAAATCGGGGGATAAGAATATTGCTAACCAGAACACACAAATCCTAGCCATTAAATACCCAGACAAATCACCCAATGTGCTGAATGACAGCTGTGCTGAATGGCATAGTCAAGACGACTTTTTCCATACACTTTTTCTGAACATTCTCTAAATCAATGTTCCAAATTAGTTATCTAATTCAATGTTCTGTTTTTGTCCAGACCTACGAAGTAAGGATTCTAGTTTGGTTGTGGTTAACCACATAATACACAAGTGATGTGCAATAAAATTAGTCATTGTCAAGTCATAGGGTGTATGGATTTGACAAATGGGAAGGTTTTACAGGCATTGTAGGTGGCAAAAAAGCAATTCAAAATGATACACCTCGATGTGTTGATATATAAAAAATAATTTAGAAAAAAATGCTTCTCAGTAATTTGATTGATCAAACTGGATAGAATAATAGTTGCAGCCCTACAGTAATAAAGCAACAATTGGTGGCTTGTAACTTGGGCTAGAAAATGTTTTTTAGATTGCTGTTCATAGCCCTCACTTTGTCCACACATAGAAAACAAACACAAATTATTGTTACCAACGACATCAATGTACATTAGCCACTTGGGGGGACTTTTCTGTGTATAGCAAAGAACTTTCGCATTGGAAGTCTAAGATAAGAAAACAATCAAGATGCCAGTGATTTCACATTTCAAGCGAAGGAAGAAAAAGGTGGTTTCCACAGTCAGAACTAAGCCCACATTCTCAATAACACAACATGATGGAAACTCACAAGAGAATAATTAACTAAAGACAAGTTCAAAACCGTAATGGAAAAGGTGAGAGCAGTGCACCGTCCCTTCCTTATTTAACAGGTCTAGTAAGGTAAAGGGATATATTGAACTAATGCACTGACGACATCTGTGAATCTGATTAATGTAAATTATGTGTAACCATTACACCACTTTACATGTCCTTAAGTAAAATGTTACAATGAAAAGCCCTTCAACCATAGTACTGCAGCAATTAAGTTCTAGGCACTAAGTGCCTGAATGGCTTGCTTATTAGGGCAGACTTGCAGAGAAATATCACTTTCTTAAGTGGCTACTCTCAGATTTGTATAATGGCTTATTGATTTTAAGTCTGAATGGCCACCGGTTAGACTTCATGCCAACAACACCATCATCATAGTGAAACAAAGTACAAAACAAAACTCTGAATGTAAGCAATAAATATTTAACCTAGGCCTATACAATATATTGTCCTCAAGGCCATCTGCAGTTTACACAGGATTCTGTTAAATATTCTGTGACAGTATGTAAGGAATAGTATACTGCAGTGGTTTTCAGCCATTTGAATTTCAAGGACCCCCGGTTTTATATGCCCCTCATTTCAATAATAAAATAATTTAATCTATGGGACAACCCCAATTACACTGTAAAAATAAGTGTTAACCAAAGGCAGGAGGTCCATTACAACTCAAGTTACAGCCATGTAATGGTCCATTTAGCTGGCATTTACCTATCAATCAGTTAGCTGTGGGGACACCCTGGATCCCTCCCCTCAAAGACTCCTTAGGGTCCCTGAACCCCACTGTTATACTGGCCTGCATTCACGTTCCCTCCTAAACAACAGACAATGATTGTGATTTGATGTTATCTGGCAAGCTGACACGGGAACCACCTGCGTGTCAATTTTGTAGGACAAAAAAATTAAAGAAGCTTTCTGCCTTGTGCCTTTGTAGTGATGCTGCTTCGCTGCTCAACACCTTAAAGCCAGCAGCAACAGTTCTCAGAGGTTTTAGGATAAGATATCTGCTTCAGTTCTTCCGCCAAAAGGCCCCACCGAGGTTGAACCAGTTTGTTTATTTTTTCCAGCCCAATATCGAAACCAGTTCAGAGTGTTTCCACTGAAAATGAATTGGTTCACAACCCTATAAAAGTTGGTTCGTTACTGGAACCAAAAAATGGCCACCGGTTCTGCGAAAGCGCCACAGTTCCAAGAACCTAGAATGGAACCAGTTCTAGAACCAACGTTATTTAGGTGGAAAAGGGGCCAAAGGGTAGGCTACCTGTGAGTTGCACACATCTGGCTGCATGTTCACCAATTATTAAATCAGTCACAGTACTACACCATGCTACACATTTTGCCAAAACCATGGTTGACAGAATGCCCAGTAAATCTTAAAATGGGTCAAATGCCTCAAATGTACCGTTAAATAAATATCACTCTCCTTTCAGCTGCAGGAAGTGGAGGAAGTGTGGGGGAGGAATAATAATCCAACAGCCCCCTCAGACATTAATGCAGCCTAGCGGTCAGGCATTGCCCCAAGCAAAGACCCATTGATAGGCTAACACCAATGTGCCATGATAAAAGTAGTCCACAGACAAGCTTCTTATCACTTTGTGTGTGTGTGTGTGTGTGTACAATTGTGTAAAATTTGTATTTACGTAGTTCTCTTTAAAAATTAATAGGCGTAGAAAAACAAAACAGTAATTTGGAATGAGACCTAAACATACAAAGAAACTGATATGACTAGTTTGCTTTGAGTGTTTTGATGTCCTATCTTCAATGGGCTTTGGCCTCTCTTTTATCAGAGGCACTTCAAATACAACCCTGAACCCCACGTCCCAGAAATAAGTAAAGCTGAACTTGGAAAAGTCTGGCAGCCAGTCACACTCACACCCCAGAACAGAGGAGCTTTGTGGCCCTCACATCTGGGAGACTAGTTAGTCTACCACCACTGCTCGTCTGCTCCATCCTAGGCCATCAGGGAGGCCTCAATATCATTCTACTTGGGAGCGATTTATGCAACACTTTCTACATTCCTCTGCCATGTAGTTATGTAAAAGAAAAAGGGGGAAAATAGGCCTACTCAAACAGACGTTCCATTATCATTTAAGATATAAACGGTTTAAAAGAGTGTGGACAAAGAAAATGGGCTTAAGACTGCAAGGTAGACTAGAAGAAAAACAAACCTGGTTTCTAGGGCAAAAGCATCCCAATAATCAACTCATAATGGGGGGGGGGGGGGTAACTAGGTATACTACCAGGTATGACTATACTTTTGCCCGAAGGAAACCCAAATAAAAGGGCTGAGGAGAGTCCCCCAGAGTCGGTACCATGCGATGGAAAAGCGCCATCAATAAATCAAATCAGCCGTTCCGCTTAATTGGCCATAAAGCGCTATCCACATGCTGAACACAACAACCCTGATGCGCCCAGAAGAACTGTTTAAGTGTGCGCAATGTACCAACAAGCAGTTCAAAATTAGCAGTGTATCGACTCGAAGACTCACCGTGATATTAAGTTTATAACAGACTTTGGGTCAAATTTCCCCCGGGGAAAAAGATAAACCCCCAAGCATGCGTTAAGTCTCTCCTCCATTGCCATGGGGTGACATATCTACAATACTCTATACCATGGAATAGTGGACGTTTAGAAATGATATGTAATACGCATCAATGAATCTAAGTTCTAAGATCTAAGTGGCCTAATGATTGTTTTAATAAGCCATCGTTGGTTGAACCACGCGCGGACAGACACACATGCATAGTGGTTCCGCGGCGCGCCTTGCACCGAAGTTAGCATTTAAACCAGCGTTTCGGCTCGACACAACAACCACCACGTCGGACTCGGCACCGCTACGTCAAACTGTGTGTGGCTCTGAATTGTACCCTGGATCACACAGATGGAAGTTAGAAACGGAGCTACCGCTGTCTGTTTCGCAAGCAGATGTCCCGTTAAGTTAATGCGGTCCTGTGTGTGATGCTGCTGGCTGACTAGGCTTTGTTTGTGAGCTGGTCTTATTACCTTCAAGAGGAATTTGTAGTTCCTGTCTGCTCCAAAAAGTCCCCCTTAATGTCTTAATACAGTTTTCGTTTGCTTCACTCCTCGCATTGAAAACAAAAATAAATAAATAACACTCCACTCTTCGTCAAGCCATCCAGTTTTTACGAGAGGCTCCTCTCGTCTGCTCCAAGTCGGGGTTGTGTGTGTGAATGCGGGGGTGAGGACAAAGAAGACTCTTCCTTCCCAAACCCACCCCCCTTTTCTCCTCCCCGTTTCGAGCGGGCACCCCACCCCCGATCCAATCCGCGGAGCAACTTCAACATTCCTCTTTCCTCGTGCAGTCCTCCTTTGCATGCCTCTTTCTGTTCCTTTTCTATCATTTTACCCTTACTTTGCAAATGCTGAAATTGCTTATAGCAAGTCACTGTCTGAAGCCGAGGCGTTAAGGGGATATGTAATAAATTAAGTTGCTTTAGTAAAACACTTAATAGACATTTGAAATTGGATGTTTAACTTGAGTAATATAAACAATGGATTAAAGGCGGTATTATGGTTTAGAATAGATACAATTATACATGTATCTATTTATTAATCACTTCCTTCCACTCTCGCCTGATTGGATAGTGTTTAGGCTAATCAAGAACACACACACGCACACGCACACACACACACACACACACACACACACACACACACACACACACACACACACACACAGTCACACACACACCTTTTGTCTATTGATTATACTGTATGCTAAAGTTTATAGGCATTTAAAATTTCTATAGGCTTTGTTGTAAAACAAGCAGGTCACTGGCTGAATTCATTAGGACCATGTGGTTTCAGAGAGTTATGAGGGTCTTTATGCATAGCCTACAGTAGCCTAATATATATTAAAAAGAGCATTGAAAAAATTTTCAATAGCCGTTTTTAAAGTAAGTAAGACAACTTAGATCTTCTGATAAAGGCCTTCTTATCATTCCTGCTACCAAGATGAGAACAAAAGGTGATCGAGCCTTCTCGGCTATAGCACCTATACACTCTGGAACGAGTTACCTCTTAACTTAAAAAAAAGCAGAGTCAGTCGACACTTTTAAAAAGCTGCTAAAAACACACCTATATCGTCAATATTTTGGTCTAATATAGCAAGTATCTCTATTGAGTCTTGTTCTGCCTGCATATATTTTCATGTATTGTTTTCTGTTGCTTGTTTCTTATTGTTATTGCTGTTTTGCTGTTGACTGTGTTTTTCTTGTTTTATTTTTATTATTTTACTTTGTACAGCACCTTGTAACGATTGTTTTGAAAGGCGCTTTATAAATAAAATTACCGTACCTTACCTTACCTAAAGTAAAAACTTGACTGAGCAACTTCCACTTGTAGTGGAATTTATTACTATTTGTACTTTGTACACCACAGCTTAAAAATAGTGTGGGACAACAAACTATACTCATTTTTATATAAACCAGGTAGGCTATATGGAATGTTGTCCTTTACCCTGCTTAAGTTACCCTCCCTTTCAACAAATCAGGATGCTTTCTGTCTCTACTCTCTAAACTGTTCAGCAGCACCTCTGTCACTGCTTTAGTGCTTTGTCTTTGTAGTGTGTGAAACAACACACCCTTCATTGATAAGTGCCACCGTGGGCGCCTGCTTCCTGTCCTGGCGGACATTCGGAAGTTGTTGCTATTTGAGACCCTTCCTCCTTCTACACTTTCCTTGGCATCCATCGGTGTGCAGGTTTTTTTATGTGCTTTTCCCCAGTCCTGAGTCCTCCATGGCTTATCCATTGTTTTCAATGTAGGCCTATCATTACAGCAGTCGAGCAGGGCACACTACATTTCCAGGCCACGCTCCAGAGGACATGTGCACTTGCATGGGTCATTGGGAAGTTTGCTCTGTGATTCATGTCCTTTCTTAAAGAAGCAAAGGCCCACCAGTAGGGTCATGAATTAATTGGCACACTTCCCAGAATTAATCATGCTTAATAGTCTGAACTCAGCTTTCTGTGGAGATGCTAAATTGGACCTATTAGTGTGTAAATGTGAGCCGTAGCATTGACACCGGGATATTTCTCTCACACAGTTGGAATTTCAGTAGACCTAACTTTGCACTTTTACATAATTTGTCGTAACAATTTGTGCAGTTTGTTGGTTGGTGGCAGTGTGTATTTACTGTATGTGTACATTATGTCATTGTATACTGTATACAATATGAGTAATTTAATTATATGAATGTTGTCTATATCTCTTATCTTTACCCTACACTGAAATGCTAGCAAGCAAATCTCACAATTTAACACATGGCTTGTGAAATGGCTTAGGGTTAGATGACCACATTTAGCTTCGTCCTCTTTGATTATCTAGCCAAGGTTTCTGATAGCCTATACAAGCTGCACTAATTGTTTAATATTGGTTGTAAACAGGAGATCAGTGGAGGAATGTGATGCCCTTCCCCCTCTTCTTGGAGATGAGGGAACCTCCATTGTGAGCCACAAGTGTGCTTTCATTCATGGTTTAATATGGGATGCCCTGGTTAACCACAGGCTAACAGCACACTCCAAACGTTCTCTGCAGAGACAGACTAGATCTGGAGGTTCTGAACTTCAAAATACGTCTGTTAGGCCTCAGTCAATTCTGCATGATCTCAACTTATGATATCTCTGTTGACCTGAAATTCCTCACATGAAAGAGAATAGAACCGTGCCAAAAATGACCATGTGAGCCCCATATGGAACCTCTCCCTTGGAGCTACATAGCGGAGGGAGGGAGAGGTTCCATATGGATTATGGGGCTAATGTGAGCGATGTATGAATTCCAATCTTGCTTCAGAACATCCCACTCCACTGACACATGCCTCCTCTATTTGAGCAACCACATCAAACACGAGGTGGATGCTGGCAAATACTGCGGCATGGTCATGCTGGACCTCCAAAAGGGTTTTGATACTGTGAACCATTCCATACTGGTTAACAAGCTAAATGCAATTGGTTTTGATAGCACATCAGTGAGCTGGATGCAATCCTACCTGGAGGGGAGAGAACAGATGGTGGAGGTGAACAGAACACTGTCCCCCTCCCAGTGAGCTGTGGTGTTCCACAAGGAAGCATACTAGGGCCCTTACTGTTCCTGTATATAAACAACATGACATCAGCTTGTGACTGCAACTTGTTCCTGTTCGCAGATGACTCAGCACTGCTGGTCTCAGACAGAAACAAACTGCAGGTTGAAAAGGCCCTTAGCTCTGAATTCGGTAGAATCTGCACCTGGTTCGCTGATAACAAACTATCTTTACACCTGGGAAAAACTGAATACATTCAATTTGGATCAAATATTAACTCCTCACTCCCCGAACCCACCTCACCCCTGCCCACTTTGACAGGCTGGAATGGTTTAGGGTTGACGACAGATTACAGCATCTTGCAATGGGTCTGGTCCACAAGATTCCATACACCACCAAGATACCCATGTACCTGTCGAGGGGCTGTATTTTGCGTGTCTTAAGTACCTGGTCTTATTCCCTAACTTGAGTAAACTAAAGACCTGGAGGCGTGATCAATGCTCTTTGGCCACTCAGAATAGCCAAATGGCATTGATCACGCCTCCAGGTCTTTAGTTTACTCAAGTTAGGGAATAAGACCTGGTACTTAAGACACGCAAAATACAGCCCTAAATGTTATGATGAATTGAACATGGTGGACCCTATTGTAAACAAGTGAAATGCTTTATGGTGTCGTCCACAGTTAACAGTCTTGTATTGAGTTGTGCTTGAAATGTACTGTAATTCTCCAAAACTGTTAAGAAATGCTTCAATCAATCAATCAATCAATCAATGACTTCTCGCTCACATTTGTTACATCTTTCCCTGGTGGCTGAGGATTCTGACTGCCAAGCTGGTAGATTCCAGAGATACAACAAATCCAATCCAAACCAGTTTTTAATATAAAAAAACTATAAGAAAGTTATAATCGATAATAAAAAACAAGAGGTCAATTGTACGGACAGAATAATTCCTTCGAAAAAGTATATTTATAAGTTGATTTGAGGACTGCTAAGTCACAATGAACCATAAGCCTGTTATGAAATTTGGATCTATTACTACTGATATTGTTCATAATTTTTGGTCTAAGGAAGTTGATAATGCTTATGCACCTCATTTATTTGCTCCTAATATAAAACATTTAATTAAACTTCTATAAATACCATACATGTTTAATTTTTTCTTTTGTTTTCAATAAGGTGAAAGGGCTTTGCTCAGGAGTTGCCTGTATAATGTGGCATAGAACCTGACCCACAGTGAATCATCCCCTCGTGATGTTTGTCCAACTGTCACACAAAGAGAGTTATCCTACAACTGGTTTGTTCCTGAATGCTTGTGCAAGGAGAAACATCTCATTTCCTCTTCAGGCAGCTTTGGTCATGGCTTTTTTCTTTGTGGAAGTTTTGTAATGAATAAGAATGTTATGAATAAAAGGAGCAATGGTGGCCAGACAAATCTAGACTACAATCTCTGCACATGTATGATAACAGAACAAAGAATTAACACTGCACATTCATGTGGCCCACCGAGCTCATATTTAGCTCTTGCATTACAAATTAGGAAAGTGGATGCTTGGCACGTATTCTTGCTGGTTACAATCTATCCTGGGGTAGTCTCCTTGCCAACACACCGGGGTATGTGCAGGGCCTACAATAATTATATTGGATGGCATTTTGTACACGGTTCACCTTCACCTGGCAGCAGACCAAAATTACTTTCGAAAAATTACTAGTCAATTCAAAGCAGTTGGCCAGGGTGTAATCTGTCTTGCAAATTGGTTGTCAATTGTTCTTCTATAAACAGCCAGAATATCACTCCACTCCTTATGTTCTCTTTATATTCTCAAGATTTAATCGTTTTATAGTTCATCAGAACTAACTGTGGACATGATAAATCCAGATGAATGCAACTCATGAAATTCTCTTAGAATGTCTTTTTAGGGTCACGGTGGCACAGTTGGTAGTGCTGTCGCCTCACAGCTAGAAGGTCCTGGGTTAGATTCCCGCTCGGGACGCTGTGGGTGCTGGCGGCGTGTTTCCTCCTCCGTGTCATCAGTGCCCATACCCGAAGGCGGGGTTGGCGAAAGGGCCTTTCTGTGTGGAGTTTGCATGTTCTCCCCGTGTCCCCTAGGGTAGGTACTAGGTACCCTCACAAAAAACATGCAATAATCCTGGTCACTAAACTGCCAGCCGGGGCACCTGATGGAGGGGAAAAGGAACTGGTTGGAATAACGTGTTCCTTCCACGCGCTACGTCCAACCAGGGAAACTCCCCCCTGTCAGGTGTAAAGGAGCAACTTGGACACTCAGGCATGAAGGAAGCATGAGTTCAAGTCCGTTGCTCTCCCCTTGTCAACCATATATGGGGACTAGGTTGGTGGAGGGTGTGTAGAGCCCAGGATCACATTAGATGATTGACACAGGGGTGAAAAATGGGTCTTTCATTTAGTTTAAGATGCATGATATAATCGGCAGAGTATCAGAATCGGCCAAAAATAATACCATATCAGTATCGGATCGGTCTAAAAATAATCTAGATTATTTTCTCTGATATTGATGACACTTGGAAATAGAATATATTTATTGATAGATAGAACGGGCTTTGGGCCAATTAAGCCCCTAGGGCCTATAGGCTTGTTTCCATTGTGGTCCTCTGTACAATATCAGAATTGGTCAGAATCGGTATCGGCAGATATGAATCTGCAAACAATCAGAGATCGGATATCTGTCATAATTTCATAACCGTGCACCCCTACTTTCATTATGTCAGGTAGCAAATATTAGTTGCACCTGTAAACTTTTTGGCAATCACACCCGAGGACATTTCAGAGTAATTAAGTTCAGCAGTAAATTTAGCCCACCCTGTTCCGTTTTCATTCACAGTACTACGGGAAAGTTGAGTTTGCTGCCAGCAAAGCTAATGTTTTCCATCTGTGTATTTTTTCGTAGTGTATCATGAACAGTGCCTCAGAGTTCATGGCAGAGTTCAGAATCACTTAAATGTCCAATTCTGATAGATATGAAGGAATCTGACTATAAGGACTTGCCGCACCCTGCAAGCCGTGCTATCATCTTAGTAAAATAAAGAAAAACACATGGCCCTATAGACGAATCCATGAAGCAATGCCAGGTGTAGCTAATCAAGGCTGAGGTGTAAAGCTGCGCTTAATGGTACACCTCAGTTATGGCTGTGCCCAGGGCTGTCAGGGAATCCTCCGTGGATTTGTCTATAAAGCCCATATGTTTCCAGATCTGTGTGAGTTCATTAGTGGATCTGAAGCAGACTCATAGTTTGCTTGCTTTCTCAAATGCCGGTATTCTGCACATCAGACATCAGACCAAATGTTTGTTATGTCTGTGAGAACTGTCACTAGATATTCAAGACCGCTGTAGTGCCCTTGAGCAAGGCATTGAACCCCCAACTGCTCAGTGGAGCTGCTACGAGGTTGCACTGGGCAGCTACCAGGTTTTAGTTTGTGCGAAGCAGGGTGTTGCTGAAAAAGAGAACTCAGATCTCCGAACACCTACCCTGGGTATAATAATAAGGGTAATAATAATGACAATGATAATGATAAAGTTCCTTCAACAACGTTTTTTTTTTGTAATACAGGCTAATGACATTCAAAATCTTGCACCTCCTGTCATGCACCATATTTTCCCCTTTCCTTCCTGGACTCCGTATTATAGTTTACTTATGTTAACGGCTTCCCTCTTGCTACAACAGCTGACAAGCTAAAATGCAGCTTAACAAATGCGCCACTTTCCTTCCCGCCAACAGTACCCCTGCTCTGACTGGGTAGACCGGGCTTAAAGGGGGGTGGGGAGGCTTAATTTGCTAGGTCACCTTATTTAGCATGGGGGAGGGGGACCGATTCTCAGTAGTGGGGTTTGTGCACATGCGCCTTTGTGCTGTTGATGCACAATTGGGTATACAGGGCAATCTCATTTTGCAATCATCCTTGAATAGCATTGTGGCCGCCTGGTAGGGAGCGCTTTATATCGCGTCTAGATGCTATTGGGCAACCAAGTCCAGGTCCTTGTGTCATACCCCCCCCCCCAGGGAATAAAACACCAGTCAGCCTTTGGTGGTATGGTTCGGGTTACAGTTTCAAACACTGCACGTGGGACACACAAAAGAACCCCCAGTGCTTTTAGGGAGGAGGGGCACAGAGTAACCATGGCAACAGACAGCCTTACCCCTGGAACAGATGGTGGGGGTGAGGGTATCGGGGGTTGAGTGCGTAGCAATGGTAATTATCACATACATACAGGTTTCCCTCCTCAACAACAGTTTCTGTGTGTCTGACAGACACATGGGGGTTGGGAGGATACGTTCATTGATAGGAATTTAATGGAGTGTTTTTAGGTGATTAATTAAGTTCTTTATCAACTTTTATTCAAGTTGTTTATTTACATGCCAGCTAGATAAACATAATATTGATACATTGATTGACTTTGTTAAGATATGATCAATGAGCTCTGTTCTTCAATATGCATTAAAGGAATTGATTTGTTTTTGTTGGGATCTATTTGCATCTAAAGTAATTAAGCCACTTTTGGCTTTGTGACTTTTTAATGAATAGATCACTTTTTTTCCCATTTGTCTCCGTTTGCAGCATTATACTCTGAAGAATCTTCACTGACGTTTCAGCTCTTTACACATTCCCTACCTAATAAAAATAGTTTGTAACCTCTTAAGTATTTCCCCCCTAATAACCTTGCTTTTATTATGTAAAGCAACTTTGTGTAGAACAATGTTGTGCTATATACATTGTGTGTGTGTGTGTGTGTGTGTGTGTGTGTGTGTGTGTGTGTGTGTGTGTGTGTGTGTGTGTGTGTGTGTGTGCGCGCACGCACGCACATGGGTGCGTTTTATTATTATTATAATTATTATTATTATTATGATTATTATAAGATCTAAAGAAGAAGAACAATTTAATGTGAAGAACACTAAAAGTACAGGAATTTGTTTTCCTTCGTGACTTTGGTACAGTACTACATTGACACCTTCAAAGTTATCTACTGTACATACTGAGTAAAGGGCAACAGATTTAATTCTTCAGAGTGCAAAAGCAAATATGTGCACATAGCAAACGCAGAGCTGTGTACAAAGAAAAAGAAAGAGGACACTTCAAGGCACAGGAAACCTGTGGTTATTAAGGATGCTTGGTGCCTGCTGCCCCCTGCCCCCAGTGCTTACACACCTCTTGTTCATGGTGGAAACGTCATATGACATAGCACTTCCATCCCCCTTTAAACTTAGACAAAAGTTTGAGAAGATGATAATCTACATTAAACTCAATTAGTACATGATTTAAGTTAAGTTAAGTAAGCTATATAAGGAATTGTCAAGACGTGGAAGAACAGAATGTTCAACATTTACAATTTAGGCATTTAGCAGACTCTCTTAAATCAATTTATAGTAAGCAAATAATTAAATATCAGGTTGAATAAATTGAAGAAATGTTATTGCGGAAGTTGGACAACTTTCTGGCAGTCAATGTTATAAATTAACAACAAAATAGGCCTATTCACCTTTTAATTACTCTAAACTTGAAGTATTCACCTTCTCATTCTGTTATTCCCTGAAAG
The DNA here is from genome assembly GCF_964188405.1 of Protomyctophum parallelum. NCBI lineage: Eukaryota > Metazoa > Chordata > Actinopteri > Myctophiformes > Myctophidae > Protomyctophum > Protomyctophum parallelum. The sequence continues at coordinate 25,404,680 of NC_139707.1, read as the reverse complement.
CAGTTTCTAGCTCATATCACTGACATAAACAACTAAAAGATATGGTTCCAGTGAACCATTTAATTCCCGTGACACCAAAGTGGGAGTACATGTTCTGTTCTGCAATTTGCCTGACCATGTGTATGCTATATCTCTTCACACTGTCCATGTGTAGTTCAAAGTAACAGCTGCTTGCATCTGGAATCGAGGTTTCAAACTCTTTCCTTCTCCATTACTGTGGTTTAAATTACTCATTTCAGTTACTGAAATTACATGACAATTTTTGACAACATAATCCGGTGGATTACAAAAACAATGTCATCTAATCTGACAAATTTTGGTTACACAAATATCATGTTAAATCATCTCAAAACATGTTCAATGGAAACAACACAATCCATCTGCAAGCATTGCAAGGATAAACAATAGAGTGAGTACCCATTAAGACCTCCTAGGCTGATTCTACAAATGCCTTCGATATCAGTAGATCTCAAACTGTTTAGTGCCAACCAGGGAAGGAACCCCCCAGAAGAGAAGAAAGAAGAAAATCTAAATGATTAAAAAAACTTTCAAGATTTTTCAACAAATGTCAGAACAGGCCAGCTCCATATACTGTATGATCTAGGGGTGATCAGGTTGAGCCCTGTCCAGAGCCTGAGCAGAGGCTTTTGTGCTGGTTCTGGACAACCGGCGATCCGACAGACACCGGGCACTGCACTCCCTGTGGTGGTGTCAAATTTTAAGTCGGTGGGGCAAACGGTTCTTGAGTTATGTGGTTTACATACATACGCACACACGTACGGACACACAGAGACGTTGTGCATTTATATTAGGATGATGTCAAAATAGATTAACAATTTAGAAATTCCTTTGCTAGTATGCAAGTCAATGTTTAAAGTCATGCCCAGCTGGGTTTCCCTAGTATGCAAGTCAATGTTTAAAGTCAAGCCCAGCTGGGTTTCCCAACAGGGGGAATAAGTTAACACTACAACATGAATGACATTATGCTGGACTGCTGAAGATAACAGGAAAAAAATATTTAAATTAAGTAAATTCACAATAGGAGATATACAGACAACATGTTGAATTGAAATTGTAAATCAGGGCACCCCAAATTAAAAGCAAAATTATATAATTGTAAATGTACTTACAATGCTACTGTAAACTTGGTGAGCTACTGTAAATAAATGTGTTTGTTACTATATTAAGAAATACATAAAGTAATGGTTCATGGTGGCTGGCTAGTGGGGCTCAGTGCCTCAGCCCTAGCCTATCTTATAGAGTTCTCTATGTGTTAACTTGCAACACATTGTGAGCTTGTAGATCTGCCATTTCTGTGGAATGTTCTCTCCAGAAAGGTTAATTTGGGCGGCTAAGACATTGGCTTGTTGCACTCACTGTAAGAAGTAATTCTGGTCAAGTAATTGCCTTGAATGTGAGCATAAATGCCTTTACTTCACAGTTTAGCAGACTCCTCCATCTTTTTGTCATTAACACACTGCTCCGATGATGTCAGCATGACTGTGCCCAGCAGAGCCATAAATGCGTCACAGACTTGGCAGCCATGTTGACTGAGGTTGGGTAGTGACGAATTATGGACGGACTAAAAGTGCGTGGATCACCATTGATTCAGCAAGTACTGCTCTGTGGGATGATGGGAAAAATGAAATACTCGCCACTCCCCAAGAAAGGGGGCAGAGGAAAGGCTGATTTGTGACCATGTACAGTGAAATTTAAGAGATAGGTTATCATTCAGCCTGAGCCAGAGTGAAAAGCCTGTATTGGAAAAAGCTGATTGGACATTTTTATAAACAACACCAGTGTGGACATTGTTTGAGTTTGTCCAGGGCACAGGTACAGTATGCCTATAGCCTACTGTGGAGCGCCACAGGCTGGTTTGCGATTCTGGGCTTTTCTCAAGGGCAAGGCTTGCACAATAGTTGGCGCTGAAAGTAGGAAATATATATTATGATCACGGTCAACATGTGAAATACACCCTCCTGTACTCTTAGCGATTTGATATAAGGAAATCAAAGTCACAGAAGGTCTCCGCATGGCTAAAACATGCCAGCTATCAACAGAACAAACTTGCATAATGAATGCACTCAGTGCCACGGACTGAATCAACAGCCTTGTAGTGGTATACGCGAGCATCTATGACTTCAGGGCCGAGAGCCTATGACAAGGTCAACCTGCTGGCCGAGATCTCAGCTGTGTTAACTCTAGTAGGCCTATAGGGTAAACAACAGATCTGTCGCTCTTTCCTCAAAGTCAAACCAATGACCCGGTGTCAATATAACGATGCAGTGACTGGGCTCAACAGTGAAAGTGCATGCGCTGACCTTTCACCCTGATATTTAGACAAGTCCATGTAGTAATTGAGGGCTTGGCAAAGAAGTATTTAGTTTCAAAACACTGTAAGTGTAGTTAAGGGAAGTATGTGACTGTGTGTGTGTGTGTGTGTGTGTGTGTGTGTGTGTGTGTGTGTGTGTGTGTGTGTGTGTGTGTGTGTGTGTGTGTGTGTGTGTGTGTGTGTGTGTGTGAGCGAGCACCTGTGTGTGTGCGTGTGTGTGTTGTGTGTGCGACACGTGTGTGTAGAGTTACTCCATCTGGATCAGCTCTCTCGTGTCTAAACAGTGATGTCACTAAAACACAACCCCTCCACCCCATCAAACGAGAGGTTTGTGGCCTCCAGAAGCTTCTTGGTACACCATAAAATTACAGTTCAGGTGAAAGTTGATTTGAGGGTCGCAAAATTAGCCATACATTTACTTTGATGAATTTGCACCAGCGTGGCAGTGTGACCACTAGCTGCCTGGCCTATGACTAAACAGTATGACTCCCATTTTCTTGTATATCTGGTAAGATGACCCATCCAAACCACAGCATCTGTATACGGGAACATTGTTTCCATCTGCTGGAGGATGCGGTGGGTTATAGTGTGGTGTTTGAGCATACAGTAGGGATCTGCATGTGCTGATTTGAAGCCACGGCTAACATGGAATGAATGAAACCAGATAAGACTCAAAGTCATGATTATATGTTATCAAGTCATCATACCTCCCTGTACTTCTCTACTGACTACACAAGACTGGGTTGTTGGTTTTGAACAAGGTTATTAGAATTAACAACAACAACAACAACAAAAAAAGAAAAATATTTGATGTAATATTCTGGGCGATCATTCCAGACAAATCTACAAGCTCACAATTCTTCACGTTGTGGCATGTTGTGAGCTAGTAGATCGACTATTTTCATCAAAGCATCCAGTGGTATTGTATAGCGTCATGGATTCAAATTGGTCAAATGTGTCAATACATTAAGCATAAGAAGGCACAGGTGTATGTTTAATGAGACTGGGGTGACTATGAGACTGTGTGAGTCAATTGCCTTCACTGTCAAGTCATCTGTTCGTATTTTACAGTGCTGAACTGAAGAAGGCAGCTTCCAAAACCTCTAGTTTAAAGAGTGCCGTGATTTTTTTGCCACCCTAAAACATGATAATCAGGTATTATTATTATATGAGGATGAAGAATTTTGTCAACAAAGTGTACAGTATTTGTTAAAATGTCATTTTTATGTGGACACGCCCACAGTTCATTAAGTATGCCTGGTTTGCCTGGCGGGTGGTGATCCACCTGAACTGAAGCCGCACCCACAGCTGTTGTTTTTTGATAAAGGGGGAGGGGATGATATTGTGATGTCACCATATCACTGTTTTTCTCATTGGAACGTTTGCCTGTCAAGGTTTCAGCCTCCAGAAAGAAACACGTGGCGATACAAAGGGAAGACATCATTGCACATAACCATAGAAGGGGGTCTAATGAAGTACTGTCCCCTCTTTAACACATGAAAAACTGGAAAAAAATACAAAAACTTTTTGAAGCAATTGGTCTTTTGTCAATAACATGATAACTTTCCATAATGAATTTTACATATTTTCAGTCGACATTAGTTTTGTAATGAAACCATACAAATATCTTATTACTTATACTAAAAAGGTATTCTTATATCGAGTTCCATGCCAAACTAGAAGAGCATGACTTTGAGTTTGGGCAGGAATGTGAGATGTTTATAGATAATTTATTTATGGCATGTCTGACCTTGTTTTCAGCCTATTTTCTAAGGTTGACAGGCGAATACTTCTAAAACGCAGGTCTGTCTGACTCTGCTCTTTTAGACTCAACTCATAGTAAAGTTTTATGCCCTGACAACAGAAACTGCACAGTAACAGATGGACAGTGCTATGTATGCTGATTGGCTGGGGCAAGACCTTCTGTCTCAACATAAGATCAATGTCACTGGACAACGAGAATATGTCAATGTTGGCTGCTCCAGCTGCTTCAAAAGCATAATTGCCACCAGCCACCACGTTTTAAAGATTTAATTGTGGAATGTGTATAAACTATCACTGATGAAAAAGACGGGTTTCGTTTAGCCTATACTGCCCTCGCCCAGGACGAGTGCAGTACTTTCATCCGACGGAGCATTGGTCCGAACGACAACCTACCTCCTCCCTCACCCTAACCTCCCTCGGGGCAGACACCTAAACCTAACCGCAACCCTCTCCCACCCGACCCGCAGCGCAGCAATGCTCTGTCGGATGATAGTATGCCTCCCGCCCAGGACGGAAATTCCGTCTTTTGAAGCCTATTAGACTGAACAAAAGTTTTTATACTGGGTTAAACAAAAGGCTTGCCTGAGTGTGAAGTCTGCCAATTTATAGACAAAACAAAAACAACGTCACAAACATGTCTGGACACTGGAGTTGACCAAAACAGTTAAAATTAACCAAACTATCAGTTAAGCCTATCGACAACAATCAACCTGCAGAAAACAGACCTTGGTATTTGGCTGCTGCTATCACCATGCCTGCAGACGCAGACCACAGCACATTCCATCAGATCCATCTCAACTAGGTCTAGACTTGCCCCAATTACGGAAGTACAGGATGAATGTGATTTTCTGTCTCGTTTATTTATAGGCCTACAGCTGAAAGGTTAGAGATGAACAACATGTCCATGGTATTTTGAGGTATTTGAGGCAGGTCACATTTGAAGACTAGAAAAAGTGCCCTTCTGGGCACAGGTCTCCACCAGGATAGGAATGTAGGACATTGCAGCTTGCCTTCATCTGGTGGTTGGATAAAAGGGCAACAAAAGTAAATCAGGATGGAGTCTGAGAAATCTGAAAGACCGGTTTCGTTGAATGGCTCTAGAGAGACTGTGTACCAATTTGCGTGATGTTTGGACAAAATCTGTAGGTGTACTGTGCAAAAACTTGTTTTGCACAAAGCGGCCTCCTGGTGGCGCTATAACAGGCCGTTCTGGAAAGTTTGGGGCAGAGGTTCATCGTTGGCATCCAGGGAGTGTGTGTGCAAAATTTGGCATCGACCGGGTTAACGGTGGCCGAGATTAGCTGCTCACGGACACACACACACACACACACACACACACGGACGGACGGACGGAGTGCAAAACATACTCTCTCCCCATGCCTTCGGCCTGGTGGAGACAATAAGATGTGTATGATATGGGGACTGTATGCCCGTAATTCCAACATCCTCAGACTAAACTAAATAGCTTCCGCGTGTGGTTAGGGTTTAGGGTTAGGGATAGGTTTAGTAATGGGGCCAGTTGGAATAATGGGTTGTCGGAAAAACAATGACATATGGCACTGTATGATATTACAATTATAAGTTAGCCATTTTGCAGATACACTTAGTCACTTACCCAGAATGACAAAAATGCAGACTTATCGGAAAAGCGATTATATTATTTTGAAAAAGGTTTGCCAGTTAAAAGAACATACATATGCTAATTGTTTGTTACTTGTTTACTTTCCTGGATTTTAACCACCTATGAAAAATGCTCACTGTTCATTCTGTCTGTTAAATTTAAATTACACATGTTATGCACTTTTATGACAGGGAATTCAGAGGGATTTATGATTTAACAGTTGAATCACTTTAAAATCCTAAGCATTATGGTGAACGTCCTAGTGCTCACAAAACATAAATGTGCCAGGCAAAGAAATAATTATGTTTTTGGATATATTTTTTATATATAAATCTGTATAAGAGACCTCAGTGCTCGCGATGTGACGCGTTGTGAGCTTGTAGATCGGCTATCTTCAGTGCATGGCACTGTCATTCCGCAAAGTATAAAGGGCTGCTCTGCGTTTCATCACCAATTAAGATACGCTGGGGCTAGTCAGTGCATGTTACCACAATGCACCATGCACTCTTCAGGTCTCTGCATGTGTTTTCTTTCTCTTGTGATCCCTCCAGCACATACAAGGTTATCACAGACACTATCTCTGGTCCATAGCTTAATGCACTTTACTGGCGTTGGATTTATAGGCTATGGGACTGTTCTCTTTTCTGACTCGCATGAAACGCAGACCAACCTCTCCTCTGTAAAGAAAATATTAAGAACGTTTACCTATACAGTACTCACCAATACAAAGGCGGCTTGTGTAATTAGAAGGCCTACTTTCCTTAGTGGACTAACCCTGATGCCATATTCGACAGACAACCCCACTCTGAGACCCCCACCACACGTATAAAATGTACTTTTTGGCCAGAAATGGATTTGTTTTCACCGGAGGAAAAATCTTCCCTATGAGGGTTTTCTCTTGGCAATATCGGTAGAGGGCGCAGTGGAGTAACTAAAAGTATTTTCTTTTTAATCTGTGGGAAAAAAAATCCATTTCTGCCAAAAAGTACATTTATTCGTGTGGTGGGGGTCTCAGAGGGCACCAGAGCCATCTAATAGAATAGTTGCGATATTGAGGGGGCAGAAAACTGTGTACTCGCGCAAGCCCATAGACTCCAATGCATTCCGAAAACTTCCGGTTGTCCCTATTTGAAGCCTTCAAATAGGGAAAAACCAATATAAGTCTATGTAGAAGAGCCACCATTGGACTGGCCCCATGAAGTGAACGTAAAGTTTGCGTAACTCTGTCTTACTCTATGGCTCTGGCATCCACTAAGGAAAGTAGGCTTTCTAATTACACAAGCCGCCTTTGTATTGGTGAGTATAGGTAAAGCGTTCTTAATACTTAAGCTACAGAGGAGAGGCTGGTCTGCGTTTCATGCGAGCCAGGAAAGAGAACAGTCCCATAGCCTAATAAATGCAACGGTAGTAAAGTGCATTAGGCTATGGACCAGAGCTACACAGACACTCAAATGGTGGGGAAAATTGTTGGTAAGTCTGGAATTTCTGCTAACCACTTGGAGCTAAGTGGTTACTGGTTAGCAGTTAGAGTTAACTCTATGACGCACTTATCGGATCATAGAGCTATAACTTCCTTTCCTGCAATCCAGCAAATCATACTGGCATTTGAATTTCTAAGCCCACTTGACATTAGGGGGCATAAGTTAGTCCGACATACCATGATACCAATAGTCCGACATACGTGCCGGTTAAGACTCACGCATGACTTCCACGTGCGGTAGTGTCAGGTTAGGGTGTCTATTGATGAACAAGACTAAAAGCCACGTTAATTTGCCGGTGTACTTTGTTATGCCTTGTTTCAACCGCTTATTCTCAAATGAGATGCGAATGCACACGCATTTGCATCTCATTTGAGCCGCAACAGTGTGAGAAACAGTGTGAATGAGAATGATTGGGTTCACTTCTGCTCAAAACAACCTAGCTGACCATTTTGACAAAGCTCATAGCTGAACATGGTTGTATGTATTTCATATTTAGGAGTAATCACGTCTTCATTCTGACAGGAATACAATTTAAAATGCAACAAATGAAATGGCTTGAAATGGTTTGTTTACTACTGTGGTCATAGAAATGCTCTGATTAGCTCTATGTCGCCCCATTGAGGACTGACGTATTACCTCCACCTTTTGTGGACAATGTTTCAGAACTAACATCTAACGTTTACCATAACAACGTGATCTGCCTTGTGAATACACAAGGTTCAACAGGATCTCACAGTAAAAAGGCCTTGGACCAAGACAATCAAAACCATCTGGACAACTTTTAAAATGTGGCTGCATGAGCCTCTGTCGAAAGCCATACATCTTGGTGGGGCGCCAGTGGGGTCAATGGAATGTCCTGTGTGAATGCTGTATACAAGGGTTCCTTGTTTACCTGGACCTGGAGCATGTTCTCTTATCTGGGTGCATATCTTTGGACCCGATAGGACACCAAACTCTCAGCACAGACAGTTGGTGTGCAAAGCAGATTTATTGTCCATCACAAGGCATGAAAAGGCAATTTTGCATTAACCCGATTTGCCAGGATTGCCCACGAAGGTGTTCTCAGAGGTAGCCTACTGCTGGTCAGCTGGAATTGTTTTTACATGACATTACAGTTACACACAACTGCGGCTGGAGTCAATGGGAGAAAGTCTCTTTTCTTCATGACAAGGTGCAGTCCGACTTTCTGATACCATGGGGCCCGGCTGGCAGCCGCCCAGGAGTTTTCAAAGGCACTCACAGTGCTTCCATATTGGCCAATCCTTTCTGTTTATGTTGCACTTGCCAAGGGTTCACGCCAGTCAAAGTCTTTGAGTTATCATTCAGTCATCTTAGTTTACTCAAGCTGTCAGATACTGTCAGCTGTCAGTATTCTTAAGTTCAGCCATAGTCTCTTTAGTTTGGTTGTGGTTGTTTTCCCTGTGGTTTGTAAGGAGGCCATGCAGTTTTCAAGGCAAGTTTAGAAGAACTGTTGGCTTTAATGTTTGTTATTCTACTTCCTTGTAATCGGTCAATAAACATCCACATAAATACAATACAGCTTGCAGCCTTCTTCTTGCACTTGGGTTCAGGCAACACCTTGCACTTCAACTAAATTAATGTTAAGTCCAGTGGAGACGTACAATATCAGGGGTTACCAAACCTTTTCAGATTCAGGCACAAAAGAGAAATTTGGTGTCTCTCTGTGGCGCATCACAATACATTGAGAGCTTGTAGATCGGTACAGGTGCCATGTCATTATTCCGACCTCTCAATATTCAGACCTCCCATAATTCCAATCCAGCACTATTCCAAAACCTAACTGCAATAGTATAAATTCAATGTGTCTGTCACACACTCCAGATCGAATGATCCAATTTAGCAGATAATATAGGAATTTACAATAATGCAACAGCAGACAAGACTAAACATGCATACATAGAGTGCCAACAAACAAAACCATTATCCATCCTTCTAATGCTCAATAATGTTTGATGTTCAGAAGATCATTTGAAAGATTCGTTAATATGAATAATTATTGATAATAATGATAAAAAATAGTGATTAGCTTCAGCTTGATGCATTGTCGCAAAATTGCTTGTTCAGGGTGGGATCTCTGTCGGGTCTCTGCTTTACATGTAGTGTCTTGAGACAACTTCTTGTGATTTGACACATTAATTAAATTGAATTGAATTGAATAAATCAGCCTTGTGGATTATGTTAATATGCAGTGTAGAACGAATGACACGAGAACTGCTGAAAAGGAGTTGATCTTCCTACATCACATGTTTAGGTGATCACCGAATGCTTCAATTGTTTTTATTCTTATTTTTCTTATTTCTTTGTAGCACTTTGAGATTTGTTTCAAATGTAAAGTGCGTTATAAATAAAATGTATTATTAATTATTAATATTATCACATCTGTCTGTTGAACAACTGCTGAAAATGAGTTGTTGTTCTTCCTACATCACATCTGTCTGTTTACTCATGGAGGCTTGTTTTGGCGAATGGAAGGAAAGTGAAGGATGACACAGCTGTGGAGCCAGTTCCTCAAGAGCTCCAACTGTCCAAACAGGAAGCCGTGCACCTCACATGAGGAGACATGAACACAGTGGACCCTGTATGTGAGCTCAGGGGTTTTCAACTGATTGTGAACCAGGGACCACCAGCCTGACTATAATAATCAACTTGGGGACCACTGTTGGTAACACTTGGTAATTTGCTATGCATCCCATGTCTATCCCATCGTTTCTCAACAAATGGTCCATGGACTACTAGTGGTTCATGGTAGTGATGGGAGATTAATCGGCAAACACATCGGTAGTTGTTTTTAGATTAATCAGCATCGGTTCGATTAATCAATCAGACCGATTAATTAATCGGTCTGATTAATCGGTCTGTCTTTAAAAACTCCTTCAATGCCACATGACGCACTTGGACGACTTTCCCGTGACGCCCTCGTTGCCACTGGCGCCTGATGAAGCCTTTTCTTTTAATATATTATATTCTTTCTTTCTTTTTTTTTTTTTTTTACTTCATCCAGATTTTGAAAATTCCTCTAATCTGGTGTTCAGGTGATGATATGCGCATTACATGCACAATAGAATTACAAATTCTTTATTTTATTTATAATGGGCTTCGGTGGCAACGAGGGCCAAAACTGATGTACAAGCAGATGTACAAGCTCACAATATTAAATATAATATTAAATATAAAAGGTATTTAAGTTAAATCTGACTTGCCTAAGCCTGCAGTGCAGATACCCTGTTACATGTATTTTTCAGAATGGACAAAATTATTATAATTTATTTTTTATTTTTTATCATCATTTATTTTGAGGGTTTTCTCTTTTGTTTTTTACATAGACACAAGGATCAACACAACAGACTTACATACATTACAATGTACATATAAAATACTAACAACAATGTATATAAAAACAACGATGAAAACAAAGGAGAAAAGAAAAATAATAATAATACTTTTTTCCATGTGGTACAGGGTTGTGAAATGCATGTGTGCAAGTGAAGGTGGGTTCCGGCCTACACAGAATCAACTGCTCTCTTCGATATAGTCCACGAAAACATCTGCCTTATTTTGTGTTTCATATTTAAGTCTATCCAGTGGTAATAGTGACATTATTTGGGCCGTCCATATATGTTCTGAAGGTATGTCATCTGTCTTCCATATTCCATATTATAATTTTTCAATACAGAATGAGATCATATCGGTATCGGTAATATTGGTTATCGGCAGCAATAAATTATATCGGATATCGATATCGGCCAAGATGTCTCATCGGCACATCCCTAGTTCATGGCATACAGTAATTATGCCTGCACGTGGCCCATGGGACCATTTTAAATGCTTAAATGTATTGAAATATGTTTAAATAATATTTCATAAGTCCATCAAATGTAAGAAAATATTTGAATTAACCGGCATGGTGTGGAAGAAAAAGCTTGAAATTAAATAATGACTGTCAAGGGCTTGATTTTATTAAAAAAGGTTGGAACCTCATCTATTCCCATGGTTACCCTTATTCCTTTCATTAAACTAACTGATATACTGATTTGTATCTCTGAATGTGCACACAGCGATTATATGGGCACATTTAATTTTCTTGAGATTCTAACTCCCTTTTCTGTGGAATTCATTGACCTACATTGACATGTCATCGTAGGTCATTTGTTCAGTGATAATAATATTAATTATAATAATCTTCACTTTCCTACATTACTAATGCATAGTCAGGGCCCACCTGCAATACCTTCATGGACCACGAGTGGTCCACGGACCACCTGTTGAAAACCCCTGATCTACACAATAAATAAAATTAATAAATTAATAAAATTCTGAGTGTGTTAAAATGTACCCAAACTGATGGGTCCATTGGGTCAAATATGAGAGCTCAGAGTTAACCAGTTAAACCCTATACATTTGTGTCTTTATTAATTACATGGAGTACTGCATAAAGCCATGTCAAGCTAGGTTTAGTTTGTTGACCATTAGCCGATACTGATACAGACTGTCCGATATTAGTTGATTTAATTTTGGTGTTTTTATTTCCCTCTTTTTTGCAGGGAAACTAATAAATCTTCATTATAAGAAATTACTGTTCAGAATCTACTGCTTGGTAGATTGCAGTTAACCAACACACAAACCCCTAGCCAGCAGAAATTGTAAGCTTATCAACAACAGATTATTGGCTACTGCCATCGGTTATTTGCTGATACCGTTATAAGCTGATGCATCGGTGCATCCCTATTTAGAACATATATTTCTAACTGTCCTGTTTCTTCCAGAAATAAGGTTAACTAGAACTGCACTCTGTCGAGTGCCTACTTGCTTGTTGCACACTATAGTGCGCAAGCAGAGCGCGCAAGTACTGTCGACCGCTACAACTGTCAAATCTCAGCTTCTCTGTGAAGGAATGTTGAATTATTAGGTTTAGCTATTTGCTACCTACCTGAAATAAAATATGTTATCACGTATACAGTGTAATTATTTAATTATTTATTTTAAATTGTCAATTGCTTTAAATTTACTTAATGTTGGACTATAGTGATATTAATACTAAATGCCTCTGTGTATATGTAATTTGTAAGTTGATTAGCGGTATGTGGTTACTTTGCGCCACTTTTGATGCGTATGCACCGTCCCAGCATATTTTGATGCGTATGCACCGTCCCAGCATATGACGTCAGGGTATAACTGGTATAACTAGCTCTCAATGATGACATAATAAAGATGTGGATTAAAGGACCCAATGTCAGAGTGTAATTGGTTTTCGATGGTGACGTAATGACGATATGTTTTAGTGTCGGGAGGATTAAAGGTAATGCTCCTATGTATACTGTAAGTAATCTGGCACCACTGCCACATCATTTGCTGGGACGGTGCATACTCATCATTTGCTGCGACGGTGCATACGCATCGACTATCATCCTGGGCGAAACTAGTACTTGCGCTCTCTGCTTGCGCAAGAAATGAAAGATACTGCACCGTAACACCGTTGTACCCGGAAATATTGTTTTGGTTGTGGTGATAACATACAAATACAAATATATACAATACAATAACAATAGAGATACAATAGAAAAGCTTTTAACGTTGATTATAGCAAAATCTTACAGACGTTTGATTCAGCGATGATGCGAGACTAACAGAAACAGCTGTTTCCCTTCCCCCCAAAATCATCAGCCCTTAAGTTCACATATTCTCTATGGGCAAATAGAGTAATTTGCTGTATATCAGGCCTCTTTCTGCATGCAGTAAGTAAATAAATAAAAAATAAAAGCATAACCAATCAATATAATTGTTTGTAAAATTATCTATAACTTATAAACCAGTCTATAAGCTCACATGCCACACAATGTAAGCTTGCAATTTGCTATTTTTGTTTTATATATTTTTTAAGTCTCTAAAATGTTTTAAATATTTTGCCTATAATGAACATGCCCAAAATATTGACACTAGGTTGAAAGTGTCACTGTATAAATGGAACAGTTAGGGGTGTCTTGCTCACAGACACTTCGCCAGCAGGCAAACCGGTAAACCTCTGATTAAAAGTCATGTCTCTCCAATGGAAATCACAATTGAGAAGACAAGGCAAGTTGTCACGGTCACACTCACAGCCTCCTCCCCCCTTCAGTTTGTTCCTCTCCAGTTTTGCCTAGATTCCCCTCTGCCACTCTCCCCACTCCCCCAGTGCCTTGCCGTGATTGCCCTAAAAAGTAGACTCGCCTGTGAGGCCTAGCTGTGCCAGTTGGTCTACGAGCTCCAGAGATATTTTTGTTTTATTTTATTTTTGTTTATCAGAGTTGGCTCTATAGTTCTATAGTTAAGAGTTCAGTGTTCTTGTATTGTTAGTCTAGTGACTAGTCAGTGTTGATTGTAGTGTGTGAACTTTGTGAACTTTGTCTGACTGTGTTCTATGTTCTGTACCGTTAGGTCTTTTCAGTTTATTCCGAAAATAAACTGAACTGAACTGAACTGAACTGAACAGTAAAGTATTCGTTAAATATCCTTTTTGTCTCCTGTGTTTGGTTTTGGGTGTTGGAGTTATCTATTCCTGTTTGTGGTTACTGCCTTTAGGTTCGAGTCATTAATGCCATATATATTTGTATAATAGCACATTTAAACAACAATGCAATTCAATGTGCTTTACATAAAACATTGTACACAAGTATAAAACGGCATCAAGAGAGTTGCAATAAAACAAACAAAGCAGACTTGAGACAACCTGAGAGGTTGATGGTTCATGACGATATCACAAGATCAGAAATAGATTTTGTCCCTAAACCATATGCTTTATTAACCAACAGTAGTATTTTATAATCAATTCTTGGAGAAGAGAATTGCAACTTTCAAGAACCTTCATTCTTCCAAGTGCACCAAAGATGGGAATAAAGAAGCATAATCCAGGACATATGCAGGAAAAAATAACTCTATTCTAGAATGAACTGCCTCTATAATTATGTGACTCATAGTGACTCCATTCATCTCCTATTTAAAGAGACAGCCTCGCAACTACTCTCACTCTCACACTTAACAGTTTGCCAAACATGTTTCCAAGTGCTCCCATCGATCATCCCATGTTGGAGGAGAGAGATCTTAAATTGTGAACAAGGGTCATGGATGTACTAGCCAGGCATGACATGTATATCAAACATCTCACTCAGAACTGTCATCTGAAAAAACGTTACTTGCTGTACATGAGAATATCCTTCATTGGATGTAAACTAATAAGTGCTTCTCTAACATCTACTACAGCTAATCTAACAGACAAGACCTCACGTGTCCCTTGTGATCTGTGGTGGCCATCCCAAGTCTTCATAGTCGGGAACTCAGAGGCTATTCGGGAACTGACAACAGCTATAAACAGTGATACAGTGCATTGATCCAACAGTGAACAGATATCTGGGATACATCATGCTTAGAAAGCAGTGGTTCTCAAAGTGGGGTCCAGGGACCCTCAGCGGTTCTTTGAGGTGGTGCCAAATGGACCCACATACAGCTCTGTAACTCCAGTGTACAGATGGAACCAAATGAACCCGGTTCCAACTGTACATTCTCTGTGTTATGAGGGTCTTTGAAATTAAAAAGTTTGAGAATCACTGCTATAAAGTAACGATGCCTTTCTGGAATGTTCCGTCTGGCTTTATACCTCCATTTTGCAATCTGGATTTTAGTACACCCTGTCACGGAATTTACCCTGGGTTATGTAATAGCAGCTTCAAGTGATTGCACAACAATCTGTTTTTGTTTTGGGGTGCGGGATATGGATACCCCTGTCTTTTTGTGTGTCTGTGGTGTGCATGTGTGCGTGTGTTAGGAGAGATAGACAGAGAGCAGCAGGGAGAAATGGCAAGGTTAGGCTACTATTCTTTGTGCAGTGGTGTACACCGCATCCAATTAAGGCCTTTAATGGAGAGACAAAGACATCGGTATTGTGTGCAACAATTTCCGATTGTAATGCCACCATGACACGAAGTGAATAGGTGGCTATGAAATACACACATAGGCTATACACCACACGTCAACAGTCTCCAGCTGAATACATTGAGACATCAGAATTGCAACCAAATGGTTGATGAGTCACCAATGTGTGACCTGCAGGCAACTTTGAGTGACTCTTCCATTCACTGACTGTCCTGTCTGGCGAAAACACTGGAGTCATTGGTAAATAATCAGCTCAAAATCTTCCTATTAACTCACTCTGTATTAACCCCACTTCAGTCTGGTTTTAGAGCACAATCACGGCCACTACCTTAATTGTAAATGTCCCACAATAATCGATCCTGGTGCAGATGACACCATTATTTATTGCATTGCTGATTCTGTCCAGCTTGCAATTAGACAACTTGCAGCATTCATTTAATATACTTCAAGATGCCCTTAGAGAGCTGAAGCTTGTTCTAAATGCTGGAAAAACAAAATTCCTGCTGTTCTCTAGATCTAGGTACCTCGAATGGATCTAACATAGAAAGGGTTGCTGAATACAAGTACCTTGGAATATGGCTTGATGGCAAATTTACATTTAAATACCATATAGACAATCTTGTCTGTAAACTAAGGCAAAAAATTGGCTTTTTCTTTTCACCGGAACAGAGCTAGTTTCCCAACTCCATGTAGGAAAAGGGTTATTGAGGCAGTCTTTCTGTGTTGGACTATGGAGATGTCATCTATGGAAAAGCTGCTCCTTCTGTCTTCAAGCCCTTGGATGCAGTTTATCATTCTGCTTTGCGATTTATATCTGGTGAACCTTACAGAACTCATCACTGCATCCTATATGACCTATATGAGTGGGTTGGCCCTCCTTGGCCGACAGGCGAAATAAACATTGGTATTACCGTATTGGTATCTGTTTACCGTTGTATATTAAAGCTCTGCTGGATTGGAATCCTGTAACATATACTAAGACACGCTCCAGTCACTGGCTCACACTAAAAGTCCCAAATGTAAACACAGAGTTGGGGAAAACAGCCTTTTGTTTTAGTGCCCCAACCACGTGGAATGACCTACAGCTTAAATTAAAGATCTGTTCTCCCATTACATACGGTCAATTTAAATCTTTGATTGCAGACTTACCCCCAAGTGTCTGTAACAGTTTTTAAACATCACGCGATGAGGAAATGTTGCTGTTCTGTTCTGTTCTTGTTTATTGCTTTGAAATGTTGTATTATGTTGTATCTCGACGACACTGCAAACGATTGAGGTGACTGAATCGATAAATTACACCTGAAAAGGTCAGAGGGACTGCAAATTGTAACGGTTTTGTGTAATGACTCATATAACCAGTCACTCACTCCACACTATCCACATCCTCACTCTTGCCAACCGCCATAAAACCCCATGAAGAAGACAGTCCTCACTCACGTTTCCATCCATGCGTACTTTGTTCTGTCTTGATTGTATTGTGCTTTGGTTCAATATGTTGATTACTTAGCCACTACAATGTTCTTGTGTCTAAATGCCCAGTGGTAATTTGTACCTGTTTATTCTGTTGCCATATGTTGATCTGAGTTATATTTGATTTACTTATATTGTCATTCATATGGTCCATTTATGGTCTAAATGTCAGATGTTAACATTGTTCTATTCCTTGGCTTTTTGTAGAAACCATGGCTTAATGGAGATGAAACTGCTAACTTGTTAAATGGTGTCACCAACCTTGGTGTCACCAAACCTCTCTTTGACTGGAGAAACTTGGGTGGTCAGCTCATAGTGCAACAAAACAACCAGATAATATATATACAACCTCCTTTATTTATTCTCGAAAGACATTGAGGTCACCCTCAGGTGACCTCAATGTCTTTCGAGTATAAATAAAGGTTTGAATGAATGAATGAAAGAACTAAATACAATCAGTGAATATGAATACGCTCAGTGATTAAATGTTGCATAATGTATTGTCTATTGTGTATCATGCACTCATCGCATTCTTTGAATGCGATCTCCTAGGGTTTCACTGTGCAAACCTTCATGCTAGCGTCTGTGTTATTATGCAAGCTGTCAATATATACAGTATGTTTCTCTGCCAGAACACATTAATATTAATAAGAATAAGAATCTATCCATCTTCAACCGCTTATTCGTAGTCGGGTTGCATTGGCAACAGCTTAACCAGAGAACTCCAGACATCCCTTTCCAAAGCAACATTAACTTCCTCCTGGGGGATCCCGAGGTGTTCCAAGGCCAGTGAGTCGATGTGATCCCTCCATCTGCGCCTCGGTCTGCCCGGGGGTCTCCTCCCAGTGGGACGTACCTCGAGCACCTCCCTAGTATAGAGACACCCGAGAGCAGTGGCGTGAACAGATAGACACTAGGGGGTGCTAGAGCACCCTTTTCCCTCTAGACAAATGTGCCCTGTACACTGTACAGTATGGACATTGATCAATTCTTGATAAAAAGCTTCTAATATATTATTTAGGCCCCCAAATCTATAAATCTCACACTATTAAGGCAACTGGCCGGTTCCACGCGCTGCACAAGGTGCCCTTTTTTCACTTGAGCACCTGCCCCTCTAAATGTCTGTGCATGCCACTGCCCGAGAGGCATCCTAACCATGCCTGAACCACCTAAAATGGCTCCTTTCCAGGCGAAAATGCAGCGACTCTACTCCGAATCGCTCTCGTGTGACTGAACACGCCATCTGTCAAAGAAAACTCATTTCGCAACCTTATTCTTTTGGTCATGACCCACACTGCATGACCATAGGTGAGAGTAGGAACGAAGATTGCTCGGTAGACAGATATTAATAAGAATGATAATAATCATAACACCCAAAGGATATTCAGCCAGATTACTGTTTAGCAATGCTCTGTTGAGACAATGGCCCTTCCTTCCCACCAAAGACAGATCCTTAAGGCAGGTATGGTTGCTGCAAAAAGGAATACCGGAAGACTCGACCCGGTGCTTGCCCGTTTTTCCTCCCGGAATTGTCACCAGTGAGGGGGATAACTTTGTAATATGCTATTGGCTGTTTGTATTCTTTTTGGAAAAATATAAAAAGATACTCCTGTGGAAAGGCTATATTATTTTACTTATATTGACCCTATAAACAATTTAGTATTATTTAGTATATGTAAGGTTTTGCACACTCAAATGGTACCTCGTCAGATAATCCCCACATATCCTACAACAACTTATGTGAACAGACTTCACTGTAGTAGCTTATCATAAATTATATTTGTACTTAAGCTGTCTGCTGTCATGAAAGTTTAAAGTTAGAGAAATTCAAAGTCCAGCCGTCTGCTGTCCAGCCTCTCCCACCCCTCACATTGGGGAAAATTCTAGGAGGAAAACAGAAACGGGGCGAGTCTTCTTGTTACCGCAAAAAGCATGTACTGTATACTGATAAACTGGAAGTCTCCAACTTCTCCATGTTTCAAAAGATGGCTCAACGAGATGCTCTCCATTGCTAAACTGGAACAAATTCGTCATGACGGACAGAATACACAAGCTAAGTTCCCAAAAATGTGGATGCCATTCCTTGCAGTACTTGACAATAGTTGAATATACTGTATGTCAATATCTGGCTGCTATGGTGCAACCGTGCATCTTTCACTATTAGACTCAAAGTTATCCCTGCTCTCTGATGGTCATCGATCCCAACCATACATCCCCCTTGTTTTTTAAATACAAAAAAATACATATGGGTTTTAAGTGGTTAAAGCAATTCAGAATCCTGCAGGATGTGGCCAATATGTGTATTTATGAAGGGAATGAGCCACGCTCAATGAGCCACAAGGAACCCGATATGTTATTGACTGAATCCCATAGTTCTTTGTTGTGTGGGCCGTTTCTTTCTAGTTGTTTCTCTAACTCCTCAGGCAGTAATACTGCTCAGATATTACGTGCATGCCATGGCCTACCTTTTGAGAAAGAAAGACTAAACTCAACCCAATGCCACCATGCAAATATTGTCTTCTTTCAATGTCACCATCATTACGGAACATTATGTCTTTGACTACTGCCCCACGGTACCCACCCTTATAATTTTGTCATCTTTTCAAAAGATGCTGAAACTTTAGGATACAGTTTCGGTTAAAGGGGTAATAAGGGGAGGTGGGTGAAGTGTTTTAAAGGGCAGCCTGAGAAACGAGAGAAAGTGATTTTGACAGCTGGAGGGGGAAATGATTCTGTAACAATGGAGGCCTTTGTCTTCGTGTCATCATACCAGTGGTAGGAGAGATATAGCATAAGGTCAAAGGCACATAGTCATTAGAGAGATTTTTCCACTTCTGTCACAGTGTGGTAAAAGAGATGGAAACCAGCATGATCCATGAGAGAACCCATACTGAAAAGAGCAGTATTTTACAACGTTTAGCAGAATGGTGCATCCACGTGCAAATAGTAGAGTAATGTGTCATAGAAGCAAAAAATATGTTCTTGAAGGAAAATGTCACTTGCAAAACCTGATCAAATAAATGCTTAAAAAAAACTGTATAACACAATGAAGTTCAGTTGAGGAATGTTGAGGAAATGTTGATGCTCAGGGTGGATTACACCTTCTCAATCTCATTCCACCTGTCCTGAATTGTTCCCAGGGGGAAATAAGCACCTTACCTAGAACGAGACTTCACCCCTCACAGAAAGTCTCGCCTAGCTGTTTTGAGTAGTTGTGTAAAAGTGTGAGTTACTTTCCCGACACCTGAGACATGAAGTTTAATGCATCATCTTGCTACAGTAAGGGCCAAACCTGTTTTACTGTTGTTTGCTGAACCTGATATAGGAGTGATCTGAAGGCCTTAGCATGAGACAAAAGGGAGCAGCTCTGGTGCAACACAGCCAGAAATCCCCTGTAAATCCCATGTAAAATGAGTTGAGTTAAGCAACCGCAGTAGCAGTGTCTAGATTTCCCGTATAGTGAATGTTTTAATCTATTAGAGGACACACCTTTAGTGATGTGTATTTTGTAATGTGCATGGTTCACAGTTCCATTCTGAAATGTTATATTTTGTCTATAGATCTTGAGTTCTTAGTGGTAATTGAAGATTTCGGACAGTGTTCAACATGTATCCGTGTATCATGATACTTACTGCCCGGGCCACAGGGCTGTCAACAACACACCTCAGTCCACTAAACCCACTAGCCACATCAAATCCTCAAACCAAATGACAAACAAAAATACATTTGTCTATTGAAAACTTGTGCAAATCCTGTGCCATGCCTCTATAATCCTAGTAGTCAACATTGTATACAATTGGTAGCTTAATTGTATTGTAACTTGTCTTAAAACTCTTCACATCATTTGAGAGATGAGGCAACACCTGGTGAAATGAAAATGGTACAAGTTAATTGAGAAATATTTGTTATTGCAGAAAAAGGCCAGTTGTAATGTAACATTACAACGTTATCATGAACGTATAGATGGACTAGTGGTATATTGTCACATAAGACACACTTCCCCCATGTTTGCATGGGCATGGAGCACTGGGAGTGGCTAGAAGTATTTCAAGGGTGTGTACTGTGTATACACTAGCTTGACACTGAAATTTCATTTGGTTTCACTTGAATCGCTAGAACATATTTTTTTAAATGGGCGACGGGCGTGGCTAGCGATTCAGGGCTGGAGCCAGGCTATGTATACACAAATCCTGAGTGTCACAAATTGACCCAAATGGACCCTATTCCATGCTGTTGACTGTTGTGAATGGGCCCAGTGAAGTGGAGGAGGGACCGTAGCAGAAACAGAGTTCACATTCCAAGTAAAGGGTCACTGTGTGTTAAAGAAACCTGTGCCTTTCTCAGCCACACAGCTACCCCTCTGTGTGGGCGAAACATTCACCTCTACTGTGAGAGTCTTTCAATGGCTCCCTCCTGTTCTATGAGGAAACAAGAATTACTCGGTCATAATTGCCAGCTCCAGCAAGCTCTCGTCTATGAACATCTATTAGTTTGTATGCCACAGCCTCTGCCAATATGGCTTCAGAGTGCATTGCGAATTAGGTTTTATGCCGTTCAGACTATGGGTTTTATGGGTAACTCTCCTATTGGCTTAGACTCAGCCTATAAGGTTCCACTAGGTCGCTACTACGGTCGCTAGTAGAGGTACATGCTGGGCAAGACCTAGCTAGTTGAGTCGTTAAAGTAGCACGATTTTGGCGGAAGTAGCGAGATTTTGGTGGAAGTATACTGCTGAAGTAAATTACCCTGATGCTTTATAATTTGTTTACATTCTGCGTGAATGAAACAAAAGAATTGTCACCATTTTTATCCAGTCCGGGGGAAATACTGTAGGTGGACATGTTGTCCAGCCGCTTTTCAAGCAGCTGGCAAAAAAAGCAAGCAAGTGATTTTAGACTTTACTTTAGATGTTTAAAAATATGTTTAACTGGCAGTGTGGTAAACCTTGACTAAATCTACCCTTTTCGGTCATAGGGACTTGGTTTTGGACTATACCCACTCACTGTGGTTTGAGTTTTTGGGAATCTTATGTAATGGGAACCTTGAAGTTAAACCAAATGGCTCTGGCTCCTCATGCAATGACCAATAGAGAAGCTTTCAAATGAATTTACAAACTTTGAATAGGGTGTGCCATTGTGCCACAACAATTTAAAGGAGAAATCCAGACCAAAACACATGCCCTGTATGAGCCTATCCTTCCAACATACCGGTACATGTTGGCCTTCAATTGTTTCATAGATGCCCCCTGATGTCCATTTTCCCCACCCTCCGACAGCAAAATGCAGCTAGAATGGTAGAAAGCTGGTTGTCTTGATGTCTTCATTCTAAACTAATGCATGTGCTGTTATTCACACATGCACCGTTTGTCACCCTCGAGCTGCTGATCAGTGATCATACAGAACCCATGGGCCAGGATGTGTTTTGGTCTGGATTTCTTCTTTAAGATAGAAGAAGGGGTCCTATAATGCTCCCAAAGACACAAGCCTGATTATAGCACTTGAGGCCTAAAAAGTATTTTAAATTAAATGTCAGCTTCATGAAGATATAATCATCTGCATTTTGCTTCACTCCTTCCAAATAAACCTGAGACGCCACATAAAAGTGAGATAGAACAAAAGGCTGTCTGTGTCCCCTCAGCCCTGTAGGCCTATTCCACTTCCAACAACCCTATCTTCCTTCAACCCCATGTTCCCTCAGCCTTATTTTTGTCTCCACCAGGCAGAAGGCACGGGGGGAGAGTATGTTTTGCACTCTGTGTGTCCGTCTGTCCGTTAACAGCTAACGACGAACCTCTGCCCCAATTTTTCCAGAACGGCCTGTTATAGCGCCACCATGAGGCAGATTTACACATTTGTACCTGTAACTGCACCGATCTGTGTGAAAGGTTGCATGCACACTCCCTAGAGGCCATTGGAACAAAATGCATCAAATCCTCCACTTGCCATCAAAGGTGTAAAGAAATGGCACCATTTTCACTTTCACTTTCATTTTCATTATAGTGCCACCAGGAGGCCACAATAACCTCACCTTACCAGATAGAGACCTCATACACCGATTGCAGCGGAAGCCGTCACACCACTTGGTGTGGGTACTCACTCAGCTATAGTCCTGATTTTCAATGCCATCATTTTAAACGAGTCGACATGGTCGGCAGGTCCACATTCCTTCTGTGTCATGGTATGTACCGTGACACTCTGATACTGAGATAATTTAGCCTAAACTAACCCTACTGTGGTTAGTTTAGGATGTGTCCACAGATTATTCATGTGCATGTATTGCCTGCCTGCCTGCCTGCCTCTTTTAGTTTGACATGTATTACTTTTTTGGCATGTATTCCATTTAAATACACAGAAAAGTAAGATGGTAGGCATGTTTGACCCTTAGCTCAAGGGAGGCCCACTGTCTCAGACATCGCTGTCGCAGACTGTTGCTGTAATTCATTAAATTGGTTGGGGCAAGTCTTGCTGTAACAGGTGATACAGTATCAGAACAGCTTCACAGGTGATATCTTCTCAACTTTTCTCACTCACTGACATGACACTGGCTGACAGGAAATTATCTAACAACAAATACATTAGAAACAAAGTGCCAATCGGCACAGGTCTCCACCAGGGCAGGTCAGGTTGTGGCCTCATGGTGGCGCTATAACAGGCTGTTGAGGAAGATTTGGGCCGGAGGTTCGTGTTGGAGGGATGCAGGTACAATGTTTTTCCATGTGTGCATACATAAGTTGTATACAGATCGATGCAGTTATAGCTAAAAACAGGAATTGGCCTGTTATAGCGCCAGCGTGAGGCTGATTTTGAGGAAAAAATTGTGGCATGTCGTCCTCGGCCTAGTGAAAATGTGCGTGTATAATTTAACGGAAATTGCACACTGTGTTTGTGATTTGTGGCCTTTTTTCGAAATGGACGAATCGTGTGAGCTTTGGAAGCCAATCTTAGCCAATCAGGATGGAAGATGGGAAATGGTGGCGCTCCGTGTTGATCACATGACTATGGAGATAGTGTATACCGATTTGCGTGAAATTTGGATAAAGTCTGAAGGAGTAATAATAGAAAATGTGTTTTACATATGTCGGCCTCCTGGTGGCGCTATAAAGAGCAGATGTGAAAAATTCCAGGCAAAGGTTTTTCCTTGGCCTCTAGGGAGTTGGCATACAAAGTTATCCACAGATCCGTGCAGTTAGAGGTGAAAACACTTTTCGGCCAGTTATAGCGCCACCTTGAGGCTGAGTTGAAATTGTTCATGTGGCATTTCGTCCTCGGCCTAGTGGGAATGTGCGTGCACAATTTCACGGAAATCACGCGATGTGTTCATGATTTGCAGCATTTTGTTTGAAACTGAGCACTCAATGGAAACTGGTATGTCGGTGTTGGTGTGTCACCAACAAAGGTTGAGATGTATGCTTTAACATTATGGCTACAATTTGAGTTAATGAGTTAATATTATATAGCCGTGGGAAGATGGGGACTAATTTGGGTGGTAAAACAAATCATAGGTGTTGAGAGTATAGGCTATAGGCCTGACCCCAAACAGAGATCAGAAAGTGCCTAAGGGGTTTAAATGGAAAACAAGCGTGAGCAGAATTCTTAGGACACAATAGATGACAAGCTCTGATCAGAGACAATGGTTTAAGCGTTTTAGATGCTATAGCTGTTCCCAAAGAAGTGGTGAAAATGTAGGCCTAGAGTAAATTATATGAAACCAAAGGATTTTCTATACAAAACAAATTAACTTTAAAGAAAGTAATAAACAACAACTGCAGTGACTATAGAGAAAATCCATAAATGATAAATCATAACCTTGCTTTGGTAAACCCACACATCTGACCAGAGATCCAATCTAAAAGGCAACATAGTAACTAACATAACATATTACACCATAACTATTGTGGAAAGGAGCTAGAAGAGAGCTTTTAATCCCAGTTCAACCCCAGTGACTGTACCGACTGGGCTGGGCCAAACACACATGGATAGCCTATTTCAACCAATTGCTTGGTCAGAAGAACTACCTGTAGTAATATAAATATTTCATTCCAATTCTCCTTTTTTGGGCGGCTCCTCTATCTATACCACCAGAGGGGGGCTCAAGCACCAACAGTGGTACTAGTACCAGTGGTTGGGAACCTCCAAGTACTCAAGTACTGTACTTAAGTGACTACTTATTTTTTCTTTTTACTTCATCTC
The DNA here is from genome assembly GCF_964188405.1 of Protomyctophum parallelum. Lineage (NCBI taxonomy): Eukaryota > Metazoa > Chordata > Actinopteri > Myctophiformes > Myctophidae > Protomyctophum > Protomyctophum parallelum. The sequence continues at coordinate 25,379,900 of NC_139707.1, read as the reverse complement.
ATCATTCTGCATGAGTACTTTTCTTTTGGTACTGTATATTTTGATGCCAATACATATTTGTACTGTTATTCAAGTAAATTGTAATGTGAACGCCGAACCTTTATTTACAGAGTAACAGAGTATTTCTACAACGCAGTATTGACACATACTGTACAAATGTGAGTAGTTCTTCCACCACTAAATCCTAGTGCCTGTACAACGGGGCTGGGCCAAACACACTGATACAACGTGAGTCAGCATGTATCTGACAGTAGAACTCATTACAACATGCAGGAGCAGGTCGCTTCAGGGGAGGCGGACATAATATTATGATTACTGGAAACTTGTTAACATGATTTGTTATCACTTTCTTGTCCATATCCCATGTCATTCACGTTAAGTTTATAATTGCACGCACACACGCAGACACAGGTGCGCACGCAAGGCCTCAAGCACGCACACACGTCACACACATGCACGCACACGGCAGCGGAGGCTCAGGGGTAGAGTGGCTGAGTGGCTGGATGGTAACCGCAAGGTTGCCAGTTCGAACCCGGGCTCCCCCAGAGTTAGTATCGAAGTGTCCTTGAGCAAGACACTGAACCCCTTTCTCCTGATGTGCTGGTTGGTGCCTTGCATGGTTTCCGCCGCCATCGGTGTATGAATGTGTGTGTGAATGGGTGAATGTAATGCACAATCTATGTAAAGCGCCTTGGATAAAGGCGCTATATAAATGCACCATTTACCAAAGAAGTGGTGAAAATGTAGGTCTAGAGTACGATATAATACAAGAGAATGACAGCTTGGCACACGCGACAGTAACCTTTATGTAGAAGACAGGCAAACTAATATTGTTTATGCCGTTGGCCTGTTTATTTGTATATGTGTAAACTTGAAACATTATTGTACTGTAAAAAGTTCTCTTTTCCCCTGATCTTTGTCTTTTTTAGTATAATAGTATTTAGTTTAACACTAACACTTTAATTTAGAACACAGCCAAATCCAACCACAGTACATTCAATCAAAGAAAACGTTTAGTTTAGTTATTAGTTTGCCTCTTCTACAAAAATTAAAGTGACAAGTTACTGTCACGCGTGTCAATAAAGCTGCCATTCTCTTGTACTTGTATTATTTCCCACCACGGAGTAACCTCGCATATCGGAGAGGACAGTCTGGTGAGACCATGGGGGCTAGACGGGCCAGAAGGGCAGTGTCGGTAGGCCAATCAGAGGCAGGGGGGGGGGGGGGGGTCTATGCTCGGACGTGGAATAGATATACGCTGCTCGGACATAGAATAGATATACCCCCCCCCCCCCACACACACACACACACACACACACACACACACACACACTTGAAAACAACAATGTGAGGCAATGCTGAGGATTTATCTGCTTCACTGAGCACTGCTCTGACAGTTTGGTCATGACTGCCAAGTGGTTGAGACAGTGTTCAGGTCATGGGTTGACTTAAGACACAGTTGCATGGTCTCTTGGTTTCTGGTATCTGAGACAGGAAACTCTGGCCTCCCAGCTGGCCAACTGTCTTTCTGTAATCTATCCCAAAACACTCTTGCATTGTAGCACATGATGTGGTATTTAGCTGTGGAGTAATGTGTTTGATGACCCTTAATTTGTTATTTTTGGTTGGATTGTTGACTCAAATAATCTAATGCCAAAGGTTAACTATGAATGTTTTGTCAGGAATGTTGTCATTCTTGGAAAAGTGGATTTCATAATGTTAACCTATAAGCTATTATATGAACCAAATAAGTTAAATTATTTAGCCACTTAATATACTTCATGTCTTTCCTGTTAAAGACAGCAACAGTGTGTGTAAAAGACAATGTAGCCTATGTTAATGTATTGTACAAGGGAGTTACTAAGCTGCTATCTTTTCTTTCAACCTGAGCTAACATTTACTTAATTTAAGATAATGTTACGTTTTGTCCATTTACACAGACATTGGTTAATTGTAGACTGTCATTTGTTTCCGGAAACTTTAAAAGAATATTGTGTAACTTTAGTATGTCGGACGGTCACCTCTCTGGCACCAAGAATCTGGCATTTGCTCTTGCAAGACTCAAATACGCATATACGTAAAATGGTGGAACGTTTCCAGTTTGATCCCCTACATAGCTTCTCCTGGCATAGTGTCGAAGTGTCCTTGAGCAAGATAACAGCCCCTGATGAGCAGTTTATGCAGGTTTCCTCCATTGTCAGCGTGTGAATGTGTAAATGTACTGCACAATAGGACTGTCACAATTACAAATTTAAGTTGACATTTAAGTTCACAAATAATTGTCTCCACCACGCTAAAGGCATGGGGAGAGTATGTTTTGCACTCCGTCTGTCCGTGTGCGGTGTGCCCGTCCATCCGTCCATCGGCCTAATGGTGGTGTGAGAAATTGGTTCAGGTGTGGCATCCAGGGAGTGTGTGCGCACAGTTTGGCTGCGATCAAGCAAATGGTGGCAGAGATTAGCTAGCTGTTTACAGACCGAAGGACGGATGGACGGACGGACGGACGGACACACTGACGGAGTGCAAATAATCATTCCATGTCTTCGGCCTGGTGGAGACAATAACGATTTGGCATCCCTGCTTGCAGTCTGTAGATATGTACAGAAAGTTAATGTGACAGTTTGTGAACAGTAAACAACAGAGAATAACAGATTTTCAACTGACAGATGACAAGCATCACGCAGACAAAACCAAGTTTAAACTAGAAAAAGTGCACCTCGGGGCGTTTAAGTTTAGATTTTTGTGGCATTTGTTCCTCTGCCTAGTGGGAATGTGCGTGCATAATTTCACGGAAATTGCACGCTGTGTTCATGAGGCATTTTGTTCATAACGGACCAATCCTGCAAACTTTGGAAGGCAATCTTAGTCAATGGGGGTGGAATATGGGGAAGCGGACAGGTCACAGACAGGTCACATGACTATGAAGATAGTGTATACCAATTTGCGAGATGTATGGATGTGATGAAATGTGGATGAGTAATGTACAGAAATGCCTCTTGGCAAAATCGGCCTCATGGTGGCGCTATAACAGGCCGATGTGGAAAAATCGGGGCAGAGTTTCGTTGTTGGCATCGGCCGGGCCAACAGTGCCAGAGATTAGCTGTACGCAGACGGACGGACGGACGTGTGTCCGTACAGACAATTAGACTTTTGTCTGTGGCCACACAGATAGGCCTACTTAGAACCAGAAGTGTGCTGCGTACTTTGGCTACTGTTTGCTCATCAAACTGCACACCCAAGGAACTGCCTTGTAGATCCCTGGCCTGTGGTATATCTACAAGCTAATCCCCAGCCATCGGACAGACAAAAGCAAAAGCAAACACTGCAGGCTGGATTGCGGGTCAGGGTGGTCCACTTCAAACAGACAGTAAAGAAAACAAACATACTCCTTTGTGCCGACCGAGCCTTTCCTTTAACTAATGCACTAGATTGTAGTAAACCTCTGTAGAATGAAACTGGAGAATGGCTTAAAGCAGGGGTTCCCAAACTTTTTTGGACCAGGTACCCCTTTTGGGGTAGATATTTTTCCAGGTACCCCCTCATCCTCAACAACAGATAACAATATATTTACAACCACAAGCAGTATTTCCTGCAGGAAAAAGCTTTGGCATGGTGCTGGGCGCAGGCCGCAGGGGGGCCTTCTTGCGTCGAACATTTTGATTAATTAATTAATTTGATTCAATAATTAATTAATAAGATTAATAAATTAAGATTGATTTGTATTATTGCTCTTGTATTGCTATTGGAGACACTGGGGGGACACTGGGGGACACTGGGCAGGCACTGGGGAGGCACTGGGGAGACACTGGGGAGGCACTCGGGAGGCACTCGGCTGGGCACTGGGGAGGCACTCAGGGGGACACTGGGAAGGCACTGAGGGGACACTGGGGAGGCACTGGGGAGACACTGGGGAGGCACTGGGGAGGCACTCAGGGGGACACTGGGGAGGCACTGGGGGACACTGGGGAGGCACTGGGGAAGCACTGAGGGGACACTGGGGAGGCACTGGGGAGAAACTGCAGCCACTGGTGAGACATTGGAGAGGCACTGGGGAGACACTGGGGAGGCACTCAGGGGGACACTGGGAAAGCACTCAGGGGACACTGGGGAGGTACTGGGGAGCCACTGGGCAGACACTGGGGAGGCACCATGGCAGACACTGGGGAGGCACTGGGCAGACACTGCAGGGCAGACACTGGGGTGGCACTTGGGGAGGCACTGGGGAGGTACTGGACATTTCAAATCACACACACACCATGATTCACTAGCCCCCTCAACAAAAAAAAAAGAAAAAAAAAATATATATATATATATTTTTTTTTTTTTTTTTTGAGGGGGCTTGGGTACCCCCTGGCTATGCGTCGCGTACCCCTAGGGGTCCGCGGACCCGACTTTGGGAACCGCTGGCTTAAAGTATGTGCTAATAAAGTCTAATTGGAACATTCAATGCACGTCTTGTCCTATGTATATAGCTCCCAGCCTTATATATAAGGATTATTTATTATATGTTCCATGGTTGTTTTTGTCTGTACAGTATGTATGTGTATAGTTTCATGTTTCAAAGTGGACCACAATGGAAACAAGCAAAGGCTATTTTGTGTCTAAGTCCATTTGGCGTTTTAAAAAAATGATGTAAATGTCTGTAATTTTCTTAAACTGCCAATAAAGTATTCTATCTATCTATCTATCTACGTATCATTTCAAATGATTAAATGTGCTGTCCTTTGCAGATGTCTGATTGAATTACGCTAAATGAAACCTCCCATGTACACTAGTATAGGCTTTATTCAAGCCAATAGTCACCTTTTAGACTTTATTAAAATTCCTTTTCACAGCATTGAACTTAATAGGGTGACTGTGGCTCAGGAGGTAGAGCAGGTCGTCCAATGATCCATGGGTCGGCGGTTCGAATCCCGGCTACTCCTGTCTACATGTCGAAGTGTCCTTGGGCAAGACACTGAACCCCAAATTGCTCCCGATGTGCTGGTTGGTACCTTGCATGGCTTCCGCCGCCATCGGCGTGTGAATGGGTGAATGTAATGCACAATCTATGTAAAGCGCCTTGGATAAAGGCGCTATATAAATTCACCATTTACCATTTTACAATAATAATATGGACTCAGGCCTGTTCAGTCAGTGACATCTGTTGTTTATGAGAGCAGGTACCAAGCCAGCAATGTTCTGTACCAGCACGGCATTAGAGTTGTGTAATGACCTGACAAACAAATTAGAGTTAATTTAAAAATGAACAAAGCTTTTGTGGTTAAAAATGTAGTAGTTCACTCCCCAAAAATATTATTTTCTATCAATTACACACCCCATGAAGCCTTGAATTCATGCCAATAATTTGATCCGACAGGAGAGTTGCAAAGTCTCCTTACGGAAACCATTGGCTTAGGAATACGATTACTGGCTTTTGAATGCGACAAACAAACAAAACAAATTTTCCCCATGAATTCAAGTCTTCCTGGGGTGTGTATTTGATGGAAAATAAGTAATGTGTTGTGTGAACTACTCCTTTAAAGTGAAACAGCTTTCTGCCAAGCTGCGCTGCACTCTGCTCGCCCCGTGGTATATGTTTTTATTACATAATGTTACATTGTCACTGATCATGTTTACTTATATTTATTTAATCTTGCAACTGAAATGGACTAATTTGATTGTTGGTCTGCCATCCTTTTATTCCATAGTTGAAGATTGCAGTAACTGTAACCCCTGTTTGGCCACGTATTGTAACTCATGAGATAAGAGAAGGAGACAAAGTGGCTGATAAACTTTATGGACCACCGAGTATCGTATGTACTTAAAGAGAGTTTATTGAGCAGACTAATGACAAGGCACAGCTATTTTGTGTGAACTACTTCTAGTCATGGTGATTTATAGATGAGGTTACTAAACATGGCTACCGTTGACCCCTTTACCTACACAAAACCTTCTTTGTTAGGTTTCAGGCCATTACTAAGGTAGACACACTCTACACATACAATACAAGCCTATGTGATGTCTGTTTCTGAAATATGGGAATCTAAAATGTCTGATCACTTGACTTAAGACAGTGATAGTTACTGTACATACAGCTATACTGTGTATAGTCCTATGACTACAGGAAGAGTGGGCACCTGAGAAGTCTGTGTATTCCTTTCCTAAATGTGAAAATAGTAAAGGGTAAAAGTAGGCTATGCTTTGGAAGATGGTCTATCTGAACTAATGTAAAGTATACATGATGTGAACATGCACCGGTACATTGTCATTGACCTAACATTTACCCTTCAAGTTATTGTTCATGCCATATGACTATCCACAGGTTTGGTAGCAATTTGTAGAAACTGTAGAAATATTAGGCCTTTAAATGTCTAATGTTCAATCAAGCATGTTCATGTATATATACCATTTTGTAACGCATACATTATTAATTTTTGTAAACTTTTCGGAAAGTACTACTTACTAAACTAAACATAATAAAAATCTACTAATGTAATTTTGTCATGTCATTGTGAATTTGGAACACGCAGCTGTTAATCACATTTATCTTGCTCTATAAATACATGTATTACTAAGGAACGCCCACAATGAGAGGATGAGATTCTGGCTAGACTGTGATGATTACAGAGGTTGAAATGTTTCTGCGTCACCATGACAATTATTGTACAACAGAGTCACCCAAATATTCCATAATGCATTGTGGAGACATCCAATAAAATAGAGTTTGCAGTTGGTAAAAAATGGACTTCAGTGTTCAGTCTCATGCTTTCCTTTAGTTTAATTTGTTTTGATTTTGTCTCATGAATCGATTTACACAAACACCAAAGGAAAGCATGGATATCTTTCATTGTATCAGTCTCCTGGTAAGTGTTTCTGATTCTAATGAAAAGGGGAGAATACGTGAGTCACGTGACTGGGTTTGGGAGTTAGGGCAGAGAATGACCTTTACCATCTGCCTGGTCTTTTTGGCTTGAACGTGCAGCCCACAATTCTATGAAAAGAAAATGACAGCAGGCCTGTAAAACCTATGTAGGCCTACTTACTGTATGTATAGTGAAAATAGCATTGAGCTAGTAGAGCTTTCATTGTGTCGTGTTTTTCACATGTTATTTTTGTACTATCAAGTGTAAATTATGCTTTAGTGTCAATGGCAGGCATCGGCTCTGGGACACTAGATTCATTAAGGAGCCTTCTGGAAGGGCAAATTCAATGCAACATCTGTGATGGGAGGTTCGCATTTGACAACCTCTCAGTAAACCCCACTTTTCTCTTACATTAGGGGAACTATAAGCCTACAGGCATGAAAAATGTATCTCTTCACCAAAAATAGCAGATCTACAAGCTCAGAACGTGTCACATTGTGTCACGTAAAGGGGTGACATTCTCTAAATGTCACTGTTCAATCATATAACGGCACATCAACAAGCTGATCAGAAAGGACAGCACTGAAGTAGCCTAGAGTCTATAGTATCACAAGTTCACAACTTAAGTAGTGCAGTGAGTGAGTTATAATATAGTGAAGTCACTATAGGTGAATCACGCACACTCACGCACGCACGCACACATTTAACATTTGAATATGACACTCATTGCCCTTCCTGTCCAAGCTGCATACAAGGTTGCTGAACTTGTATTGCTCCTATAGACATTCAAGTTTTATCCATGTCTAAAACAGGCAAAAAGAGTGAGTGAAAGAGACAGTCAGAGAGACAGAGACCGGAAGATAATTTAATAATCTAAACTGAAAATCTTAGAAGATGAAAGTTATTTTTTACGGCAAAGCAAATTCGTCATCATGACTGGAAATGCAAACGAATCACATGTCACATAATTGTTTACCCATGAAGACATGTGAGCCATCAACAAATGTGGACTACCATGACTCTTGAGTCAGATATGTTGACGTTTGATCTAATTTGTGATGATTCTTACAAACATGATCTATTTATTGTGTTCATAACTATGACTATGTTTTTATTATTGTCCATAATTGTTGTGATGCACTTTTCCTTTCCTTTCCTTGAGAAATACAAGTCACTTAATAGAACCTGTGACTGCTGCCCTCTGGTGGGAAAATATTGTATGTTATGACTCATGAACATAGCAAGAAAATTGATAACTCAAGGTGTATCTGTAATGAGAGCTGAAATGAAACTATGCAATGTTTAATAATAATACATTATTAGTATCATAATTATATTGATCAAATATTACCAAATAGGTTCACAGATTGTCCTTGAGCATATAAACTTTTCATAATTTACATAATTAGTTTACTTATCTTTTCAGTTTAAAAACAGGCTCAGGGCGAGTCTTATTAATAATATAAAAAAGAACATGCAATAGGGTAAGAAATAAGCGTTCATCTGAACGAGTCTGAGAGAGTGGGATCAGACGATGAAACTGAAAAAGAAGGAACTATAAGGTTTCTAATTATAAGAAGGCTAGAGTAGCGTATTGTCTGTATCGGCCAAGACGCAAGACCGCTTAAGTTCAGACACTATTATTGGTCCGACAGTCATTAGACCGACAACCTACCTCAAACCCTAACCTAACCACAACCGCAAGCTCGGGAGCAGCACATGTTCGAGCGCTAGTCCGACTGTTGTTCCCGCATGTCGGACTAATGCTCCGTCGGAATTACCATCGGATCCCATTTCAATGTGCTAGGCCCCTGGGAGAGGGATATGGATTGCTGAGGTGGAGTGCAACACCTACCATCAGCACACAGTACATACCACACAACTTGCCAAACCTACGCTGTGATACTCAGAGTCATCAACTGAGCTACTCCTAATGCTTAATTTATGTTCTGTCGCCGCAAGCAAGCTTTCAACTATGTGTGTGTGTGACAGCATCATATGATATGACAACATATAAAATAGGCCTAACTCTTTTGCCACAGGTCTCTCAAACAGACATACTACTGTATGTCTGTTTGAGAGACCTGTGCTAAACATCCAACTACAAAATGTCATAATGCATCTTGTGATTTGCAACTTGATAACCTTTCAAATGTGACCAAAACAGGCAAGACTGAGACAATCGCCACAATCTTTTCACACTGCTTCTCTGACCACAGCCAGGCAAGATATAGGCTACCAGAAGACATGACACCAGACAGTTTTTAGTGTTATCTACATCTCAGTACACCCATCATTAGGCTGCTGAATAAGCACTAAGACTTGTCTTCATGGCAGTCCCATAACACTGCCGATATTTTCTATGCATTCTTTTGTGTTCCAACCTCTCTTTTCTATTCTCTCTTCACGGTTAAAGTATTGAGAGCTCACATAAAGAAACATTTCACACACTCTTTCACAATTTAACATTGTGTGTAATAATGAGTCTGAAGATGGAGATCACACGTTTGAATTTTAAGTCAACCTGGAGAGACGGCTAAGCTTCCGAAAAGGTGTGGTTGTGCCGTGTTATGCTTTTGGGAATCCTGGGATAGTGGGATGTAGCTTTAGTTAAACTTTTGAGGATGAAAAACACCTGTTGTCACAGCCCTATCAGATAGATAATATCCAGGGTTTAGCAAACATCCTGTGTCACAATGATTGATAACATTGCTCTGCTCTTCTGCACATATCTCCCCCAACAAGATTTCCTGTGACCACATTTGTCTCTTATGAAGTGGCTCGCTTTTAATTCCATCAGTATTCATTTCAAGAAAAGAGGAGACATAACCTTTACATCATTCAGTGTTTTGAGACCTCCGGGTAAGAACTTGAAAGAATATTTGTTTCAATTAGAATGGATATAGTAGATATGGACTGGAGTACACATTATATATTATTATATATATAAAATACATTTATTAAAAGGTATGCATGATGCTCAGAACAAGTGCATTTTGTCAGACCTCAAGTGGTACCAAAATACTAATATTAGGTTGGTATACCAATATGCCGGCAATATTAATATAATATCTACTGTTATTAATTCTACTGCTGTTACTACTACTACATTAAATATTGCATTTGTTTTATTTTAAGGACGTTTCTGAAAATGGACTCTGAGGAATACGAGTTTGACAATGCAACCTATGAACCGGTAGGAGATTTGGCTAGCCCCTGTGACCCGTCCATTTGGGGTTTGAGTGGCTCGGCCCTGATGATTACCTACATTGTGGTGTTTGTCCTCAGCATGCTGGGAAACAGTCTGGTTGTGTATGTGGTCTGCTACATGGGGAAGCGTAGAACCTCCACAGATATCTACCTGATGCACCTGGCTCTGGCGGACCTTCTATTCTGCCTAACGCTCCCTTTCTGGGCCGTCTACGTTCGTTTTGGCTGGATTTTCGGAAACGTCCTGTGCAAGCTCCTGACGGGCCTACAGGAAGCTTCGATCTATGGAGGTGTCTTTTTGCTGGCTTGCATCAGCGTGGACCGCTACTTTGCCATCGTGAAAGCAGCACAGTTCCTGTCTTCGAGGCGTCACCGGGTGGGACTGGTCTGTGGTGTGGTATGGCTGGTGGCGGGCATGCTTTCCTTGCCAGTGGCACTTCAGAAGGAGGTTATGACGGAGGAGCATCTTACTTGCTCTGAAAACCTCACTGGTGAAAGCAACGACCGGTGGCGAATTGGTGTGCGCGTCATGCATCACACACTGGGTTTCTTCCTGCCGCTGGTGGTGATGGTTTTCTGCTACGGCAACACGGTAGGAACGCTGCTCCACACACGCAACATGCAAAAGCAGAAGGCCATGCGTGTCATTCTAGTGGTGGTGCTAGCGTTTGTTCTGTGCTGGCTCCCACACAACATCACCATCCTGATAGACACGCTCATGCGGGGAGGATCACTTGGGTTGGAGTCGTGCGACATTCAGAACAGAGTGGACGTGGTCCTGCACGTGACACAGCTGATGGCCTACACACACTGTGCAGTGAATCCTGTGCTGTATGCCTTCATCAGCCAGAAATTCCGGAACCAGCTGCTGGCAGCTCTCTGCAAACATGGCCTGATCAGCAACAGGCTACTGATGGCTTATACGAAGGGCTCTGTGGGTAGCACAGGAAGCCTCAGGTCTAGGTCAAGGAACACATCCGTTTAAATGACCAGCTATGGGCAACTTTTACTAGTACATTAGGTTATCCATTGCTCAACCCTTGCTTTTATTATGTTAAATACATGAATTACTATGTTGATTTTTCTGAACTGGTTTTGCACTGGGGTCTGGATCTGGTCTGTGAAATTGTGATAGAATGTGCAAATCAATTAAAAGAAAGGAATATGTTGCCTCCTCCTTTAGCAGGTGTTAAATTGCAAGATGCTGATCTAGTTTTTTATTTTAAAAACTTGAGCATTCAATATTCACGATTTGTATGTATCATTACATCCTGTGTACATATAAGAGTACAATTATTTTGTTGTGGTTCCTCAGACATTGTAGCAGCAATAATAATAATAATTATTATTATTATTATTATTATTAATAATAATAATCAATAAAGACAATAATGAATCTAAAAGAATATCAGCAACAGCGATACGGGATCAAGTTTGTACATTGGTTCTAGCACGATTGAGGTACTTGAAGGTGCTGTGTAAGGTTCCTATACTTCACAAGAATGTGAAATTGCCATGGTAGCTTTTTGTCAAATATGAATTAATTCCAGAGATATAACTGCTGGTCAAAATTCCATAAGTCCCCCAAAACCTTTCTGTATATGAGTTCATGTCACTCAGGTCATGTATCACTGTGGAAAACAGTTTTTCCTTTTGTCTTTCTTTTCGATTAATAATAAGATTACTTAATCTCTCAAATCATCACCCACATAGTAAACCTCTCCATCAAACAGGGACAGGTCCCCCAAGATTTTAAACTGGCCAAAGTAACCCCCCTGTACAAAAAAGGGAGTAAATTAGAACCCGGCAACTACCGCCCTATTTCTATTCTAAGCTCCATCTCGAAAGTGATGGAAAAAATAGTCTATGAACAGGTTGAAAAGTATCTTGCCACTAATAAATTGCTGTACGAGTTCCAATCTGGGTTCAGAACATCCCACTCCACTGACACATGCCTCCTCTATTTGAGCGACCACATCAAACACGAGGTGGACGCTGGAAAATACTGCTGCATGGTCATGCTGGACCTCCAAAAGGCTTTTGACACCGTGAACCACTCCATACTGGTTAACAAGCTTAAAGCTATTGGTTTTGATAGCACATCAGTGAGCTGGATGCAATCCTACCTGGAGGGGAGAGAACAGATGGTGGAGGTGAACGGAACACTGTCCCCTCCCCTCCCAGTGAGCTGTGGCGTCCCACAAGGAAGCATACTAGGGCCTTTACTGTTCCTTATATATGTCAACGACATGACTTCAGCTTGTGACTGCAACTTGTTCATGTTCGCAGACGACTCAGCACTGCTGGTCTCGGACAGGAACAAACTGCAGGTTGAAAAGACCCTCAGCTCTGAACTCGGTAGAATCTGCACCTGGCTCGCTGATAACAAACTATCCTTACACCTGGGAAAAACTGAATCCATCCTCTTCGGATCAAATAGTAATCTCAGCAAGGCAGATGGCTTCTTGGTTAGAGTGGGTGACAATATTATCACACGAAAAGATCAAATTACCTACCTAGGTTCCATCCTGGAGGCCAATCTTTCCGGTGATAAAATGGCCACCAACGTAATCAAAAAAGTCAATCAAAGAACAAGATTCCTTTACAGGATCTCCCCACTGGTCAGCAAAAACACCTTGAAGACCTTAACAGGAGCCCTCGTACAAGGTTTCTTTGACTATGCATCCACCTCTTGGTACCACAGCACCTCAAAGGCCCTTAAAACAAGGCTCCAGACCTCCCAAAACAAACTGGTCAGGCTCCTACTTGGCCTCACCCCCCGAACCCACCTCACCCCTGCCCACTTTGACAGGCTGGGATGGCTTAGGGTCGACGACAGAGTACAGCATCTTGCAATGGGTCTGGTCCACAAGATTCGATACACCACCAAGATACCCATGTACCTGTCTAAATACTTCCTTAATGTAAACGAAGTCCACATCCACAACACCAGAGGGAGTGCAACAAACCATGTACAACCCAGATTCGGCACAAACAAGGGACTAAATTATTTTCGCTCCTATGCCACCAAAATGTGGAACGCCCTACCAACAGTCATTAAGACATGTGAATCCCTTGACTCCTTCAAAACCGCTCTCAAAGGGCACCTACGGATGGCTGCAATTCGAAACTGGCCTCTGTAAAATCTGAATCCCCCCCACCCCCCCCCCCCCCCCCCCATTTCCCCTCACTGTATAATGTATATTTTCCCTTTTTTGCTTCCTATATGATGAATTCCTGTTCTGTTCTTTAGCTACATAGAAATGTCTATTTGTATGTCTCTAAATGTTTGTATGTCTCTAAATGTTTTGATGAATTGAACAATGTGGACCCTGTTGTAAAGTGTAATGCTTAATTGGGTCGTCCACTCACAGTTAACAGTCTTTGTATTGAGTTTGTGCTTAAAATGTACTGTAAATTCTACAAACTGTTAATAAATATTTCAATCAATCAATCAATGGTTGACGTCTTATGTTCATAAATGGCTGCATGCATACATTTCCGTCTCTAAATGTTTTTTACATTAGGGTTTGCTATGGTGTAAAATGATGCATAGATATCGTTTTCCTGAGTTTTTTTTTTCTTTCTTTTTGACAGGGACAGCACTCATTAATCAACATGTCAGTTTTCACATCAATGTAAATGGGCCAGAGTTAGCCAAAGCTAAATTTCATCTGTAGTCCCTGGGCAGGCTCTTAAAAGGTATAAGTGATAAAATGAAGACAGAGTGTAGGGCGCCTGCACACAACACCATGCGTTGATGCCATGTGTGCATATGTGCCAGGCACCCACCACCACGTCCATACAAAAATACTACTGTACAACAGATAAAAGAAAGACAAAGTGTGGGGCGCCCGCACTCAACACCATGCGTTGATGCCATGTGTGCATATATGTGCAGGCACCCAACACCACGTCCATACAAAAACACAGTACAATACAGATAAAAGAAAGACAAAGTGTGGGGCGCCTGCACACAACACCATGCGTTGATGCCATGTGTGCATATGTGCAGGCACCCAACACCATGACCATACACAATACAATACAATACAGATCAACATGGTACAGGGGACAGAACAACTGCAAAGTGAAATGAGAAATGACACCGAATACTAATTAGTTACTAATAGTTACTCATGATTACAGATTTGAGTTGTTTTTAGCCACCTTTTCAGGTTGAATTTGAAGGTCAGATAGTTGGAAGTCTCTCTTACTTTTGTGGGGAGACTGTTCCAGTGATGGGAGGCTCTAACAGAGAAGACCGTTTTACCAAACACACTACGTCTGATTGGCACTTCACAGTCCCCTCTGGTAGTTGCCCTTGTTGCTCTGTCACCACTGTCCCTTCGATCTATGAACTGGTTCAGTGGTGGAGGTGCAAGTCCATTTAAGATCTTAAAAATGAGACAAGCATCTGCAAAGTGTTTGAAGCTGTTAAAATTAAATAGGTTGTACTTTTGAACTATGTGGCAATGGTGGTAACGGATGGGCTTTTGGTCAAGTGTTTTTAATGTCTGTTTGTACAGTGATTATATGGGGTTTAAAGTTGTCTGGTTTGTCTGTGACCAGGTTGTGAAACAGTACGTTATGTGTGAACAAATCATAGCATGCATGAAGAGTTTAGCTGCATCGGTTGTTAGATATGGTCTTATGTGTCTGAAGTTAGATACATTTAATTTGATTTTGTTGGCTACATTTTTTACATGTTTTTTAAATGTCAAGTTTGAGTCTAGTGTAATTCCAAGGTATTTGAATTCTGATACTATCTGATACTACTACCCTCAATGAGAATGTCAATGTCAGGGTCTGTGGAGTTACGTGAAAAATACATACCAACAGTTTTTTTTTGTTCAGATGCAAACATGAGTTCCTCAGCCAATCTGAATCTGATCTGCTGCTAGTTGTTTGTTTTTAGCGTGTACATAAAGAACTGTGTCATCGGCATACATTTGTATGGAGACAGTTGGACAGACGGAAGGCAGATCATTTATATATAAACTAAACAGGATAGGGCCCAGTATTGATCCCTGAGGAACACTTTGGTTCCTGTTTGCTAAATATGAGTGCATCCATTTGATTGCTTCTTTAGAGAAGTTAAAGGAGGAGAGCTTTGACAGGAGTACCTGATGGTGTACACTGTACAGCGTCAAATGCCTTTTTGAGGTCCAGAAATACAGAACCCACTATGCCTCCTGCATCTAACTTTGACTTAATACTTTCCAGAAAGTAACAGTTTGCTGTTTCTGTTGAAAACCGAATTGCAGTGGGTGCAGAGGATTGTGGTCTGAGTTCAAATGAGCAGTCAGTTGTTTTGCCACCCATTTCTCAGCCACTTTTGATACAATAGGTAAAATGCTAATTGGTCTATAGTTTGCCACATCTGACTGGTCCCCAGCCTTAAAAATGGGTGTTACAACAGCCTTTTTCCAGGTACATGGAAAAATGCATTGGTTGATTGATAGATTTATCAGGTGAACTAGAGGACAGATTAGGGCGTCCTTGTGTGTTTTTAGAAATGTTGTGTCCATATTGTAAGCGTCTTTCGCTTTTGAGTCTCTTAGTGGTGGTGGTCCCTGGTTCACAATCAGTTGAAAACCCCTGCCATATAATCATGGTTTGACCTATTTGACTCTTTGACATGATGACTCCACCAGTGGGCGTCGCTAGAAATCGCACTCTCATGTTACCATAGTAACAGTAAAGCCTGTGTTGTTTGGCTAAGAAAGCTACATACGTTTTAGTGGACGTTTTAGTGATTCTTAACAACGTATTTGTTATAAACTAATCGAGTGGACCGACTTCGAAATCCATTAAGGTAATTGCAAAGATATTGGAATGCTGGCTTTGTGTGCTATGGTTAACAGTGTGTAGTTGACTAGTTGGTAGCGCGGCCAAAGGCTAGGTTGAGCTACTATTAGCTATAGTAGTAAGTATAACCCTACTCTAAGGTAGAACCTTGGTAAACACGGCTATGTCCGGTTCAGGGCTTTCAAAAATAAAAGCACGACTGCGCTAATCTACAGCTACTTACTTCATTTTTATGCAAAACACGGACACCGGAATGTGCATCGAGCGCCAAGGGTGCCTAATGCTGCCAGATCCAACGAAATCTCTGCACATTAATCTATTCGATTCAAACATAAATTCGATGTTTAACTTACTTGTCCGACCTAGATAGCGGATGGATGTAAAGTGAAACTGTGAACGGCACTAAGAAAATTACTACAACAACTTGCGTTTAAAAACATTACAGCTTACCGTGGATAACGTGTCGTGAAGTTAGCCAGTCTAGCATCGTTAATCAACTTTGTTGTACGTATCTACCCAAAAAGCAGGTGTTGGAGGTCTCGGGATGTCAAACGACCTGGTTGGCGTGTGGGAGGTGGCACTGAGTGACGGAGTGCATCGGATACAGTTTGAACATGGCACGACCACGGGGAAGAGGGTCATCCATGTTGATGGAAAGGTACATCGTCTTCATTAAGTTCAAACCATGCCTCACCAGTCACCACTCGCCACTCGGTCATACTGTACGTGCAGTAGCCTATACATGCCAACCATGAGTCTCTTGAGTTGAGTAAAAGGTTTTGTTTGTGATTTCTTGGCAAGACAAAAGTTGTTTTTCTTTTGCTTAAAAGTTTTTCCAGCAGCAGAGGTTTCCCCATCTCTCCAGCTCTAGTCTGTAGTAGACAACAGAAAATACATTTCAGGTGTGTGACACCAATCTCATCCAATCATAGAGCAGGAGAGAGAACCAAATTTGTATGCTCATTATTTTGATGGCATCACTTTCAATTTCACTTGTTTATCCTTCCTGTAACCTGTTCTCTCGACTCTCCTGTTTGGATGAAATTGGTATCCCGGGCCAGTGACCTGAAGATGTATTTTCTATTTACTAAACATTATTTACTTAATGAACAAACGTAATGATCACAAAATTCATCACTTACAGGCAGCACCTCTAAGAGGGTATACAGTACGTGTGACAGCATCATCCTACCTGGAAGTGATGCAAATAGCTTGCATCCTTAGACTCACTTAACTGAGGAAGGACACAATCATGTCACCCCTCTGGGGTCCTGGGATGCAATACTGTACTCGAGTCAGTACTGTACTGGGACCTATTACATTGAAAATCTATTTACATCACTGTGAGTGGCAAAAAACGACTTTCTGGCCTTGACAGCCCATACATCCAAAGAAAAGTCCTATCTGATTGCATTAAACAATGTTAAACCACGTTAAACTCATTTTGCCACTCACTTTATGCATATGCATTATTTTTGATTTTTTTAGTCTCCTCCGTCCTCCTGCAGGAGGTTCTTGTCCAAAACAATTACTAAAAATAAATGAAAAGAATATATAAAAAAACACGTCCCCTGCACATATTAGGACAATATCAGTCACCATAACAGGTCTCCACCAGGAGGATAGGAATGTGTGTGATGTTTAGCAAAATGTTTAGGAGTAATATAAGCATGCACAGTTTCACCGCAATCGGACACTGCGTTGAGTAGTTGTGGCGATTTGTACAAAATGGGTACAAAGCGGGCTACTCCTGTAAAGTTTAGAAGCCAATTGTAGCCAATGAGGGTGGATTATGTTGAAAATGTTCACGTGGAATTTCTTCCTCGGCCTAGTGGGAATGTGCGTGCACAATTTCACGGAAATCACACGATGTGTTCATGATTTGCAGCATTTTGTTTGAAACTCCTGCGAACTTTGGAAGCCAATCTTAGCCAATCAGGATGGATTCTGAGAAATCTGACAGACCAGTTTCGTTGAATGGCTCTAGAGAGTCTGTGTACCAATTTGCATGATGTTTGGACAACATCTGTAGGTGTACTATCCAAAAACCTGTTTTGCACAAAGCGCCCTCCTGCGCTATAACAGGCCGCTCTGCAAATGTTGGGGCAGAGGTTCATCGTTGGTATCCAGGGAGTGTGTGCAAAATTTGGCATCGACCGAGTTAACGGTGCCGGAGATTAGCTGTTCACGGACGGACGGATGGACACACGGACGGACCGAGTGCAAAACATACTCTCTCCCCATGCCTTCGGCCTGGTGGAGACAAAAATGGTTAAAATGGAGTTTGAAGTTACAATAGGTTTGTTTAGGAACTTGGGAAGGGGGAGAGGCAGCTAAAATGAATATAAAATAACTAAATACTGAATCGAGTGACTTTCGACCATTGAACATAATTTATAACAGAAGGTATCTGATCTACAAGCTCACATTACATCACAAATTCAGTTATTTGAAATGTTCACCTACACTGAGATTCCCAATAATATTGTAATTATGACAGGCTGAACGTGTTTAAACGTACTCCCATCATGTACAGAGGCACACAGTATGTGGCCTAATGTTTGTTTTTGTGGGGCACTCACCCCTCCAATGTCTGGCTTTGAGACATGAAAAAAATAAAAAAGAATCAGCATGCCCCACAATCAGTATGCCCTGCCGTGACGCCATGTGGCACAGTGGCAGACACTTCACACAAGTGTGATTTCTGTTGTTGTTAAAGTGCCATCTTTTAAACAAAAGCTTTGGACTACATTGATCATTGATGTCATGTAACAGGAACTCATTCGGAGGGACTGGATGTTCAAGCTCGTGGGAAAGGAGACCTTTAACGTGGGCAACTCGGACACCAAGGCAACCATCAACATAGATGCAGTGAGCGGCTTCGCATACGAATACACCTTGGAGATCAACGGAAAGAGCCTGAAGAAGTACATGGAGAACCGGTCAAAGGTCACCAGCACCTGGGTGCTCAACTTGGACGGTGTGGACTGTAGGGTGGTCCTGGGTAAGCATGTCTGACTGTAGGGTGGTCATGGGTAAGAATGTAGGGTGGTCCTGGGTAAGACTGTAGGGTGGTCCTGGGTATGGCAGAGCTGCCAACCTGCACACATTTTGTGTACCAACCATGCAATTCTAGGTGTCTATACGCCTAGAATTGCGTGGTTGGTACACAAAATGTGTGCAGGTTGGCAGCTCTGGTATGGGTTTGTGTGTTCATTGATTCTCCACATTTGATTCTACATGAGTGATTTTCAAACCCTTTTTGTATCAATAATGGGCAAGGCCCATTATTTATTGGGCAAGGCCCATTATTTATTGGGCATTTGAGCCACGGACCACCATTTGATGAGATTTAGCCTCTCAGACCCGAAACTTTGAATATTTGATTGTTGTTGGATAAATGTTGTCCACAATTCCATGCTGTATTGATGTGGCGGTACCATGAGATATAACAGGCAAACGTTGATCAAAATAAAATTTCTTCTACATTCTCTAATTGTGTAGACGTAAATTAAGTAATTCATATTAACAATAAATGTAACTCTTGAGAGTGTAAAATGAAACCAAATGGACCATTTGGTTTAATTTTACGCTCTCAAGAGTTAAAGATCTATAAGGGTCCATTTGGTTACCAACTCCATCATTTAGCTGGGGACCACCAGGATTCAGATTCAGATTCCTTTATTAGCCATTGTGTAACAGTTTGTTTCTTTTGGCATTTGCGTGTGTGCATTCCATTCTTTTTTCACATATAACAAATAAATACGAACAACAAACAAAGACAACACCATGCCAGAAAGAACCCCATCAAGGACCACCACCAGTGGTCCTCGGACCACAGGTTGAAAACCACTGTTCTACATCATGGTACACCTGAGCTGTTGGGGAACAGAGCTAGGATAACTCCAGCTACGGAGAGACATGTTTTTCTTTGACTCAAGTCTGACGCTGTAGTGACTGGATTTAGTCATTCCAATTAATTAGAGTTGGAACGTACACCACAACAGCAGTGGTTCTCAAAGTGGGGTCCGAGCCGAGGACCCCCAGTGGTCCATGAGGGGGTTCCAGGGTAGGGGGTCTCCAGCAAAATGAGGAACGGTTTAACCACTAACCCTATTTTATAAATAATCTTTAACCCTATTTTGTTGATCAGCTATTAGAAAATAGCTAAGCTACAAGCTTACAGCACTTTGCAATGCATTGTGATCTTGTAGATCGGCTATTTTTTAAACATTTAGAAAAATTGTAACAGATTTAGAAGAATGTTTCAATTTGGGGGTCCTTGACATGACAATGTTTGCGAACCACTGACCACTGAGTAGAGAACTTGTAAAGTCAATGTTGAGGGCTTGAGGCTAATCTATTTAGCAGCTTAAAGCCCAGGTCTTTACAGTACCATGTTCACCTTGCTTGACTCCTTGCTTATAGTAATAGACATTAATACAGATGATCGGATCACATAACACCTGGCTAGTAATATAAAGACTTATGACTAAATTGATCCACATTAATGACAGTGTAATGACAGTGTAGCCTGCATGTGCAGTACTATGATACATTGTACACATTGTAGGATGCACTGGCAAGGTAGGGCTGGGTCGCATGGATACAATCAAATATCACCATATTTTTGACTAAATACCTTGAACAGTACACAATATTGTTAGGATGCCTATTGGTGCTTTCACAAAATATTTTCACAATGCAATTTTTGATCAATAATAATCATTAATACAGTGATGTGGGTAAAGACAAATACTAGAACAGCTAGTGCAGCCTAAACGATCAGGAATTAATTTTCATGCAGGCACCTGAATATCCACATATTGCTTGCCTGCACACAGCATGTCAGGGAATGCTTCCGAAGACATTCTTAATGTCTGTTGATGCCTCAAAAAGCAGACCTTTTGCACGTCTGCAGATTGTATTGGACAAGACCATTGGCTGTCTAATGCAGAAGAAAGGACTCCCACATAACCTAAATGTTGTTCCTGTTCCAAATATTTTAATTTGCAAGTGATAAAGATGGTGTTTGTGAATCCTTTCTTCTGCATAATTAAGCCACAAGTTATACAAGTTAGCCGATACCTAATACCAATACCAGTGTTGTGATCTCGTGTTGTGTTTATAGCTATCTAGCTATATATCTTGTGTTGTGTTTATAGCAGATTCCTCACTCAAATGTGCAGTTTGGGCAACTCCAAAGCAAACTCCAGCCATAGTGTCAACCCCTTACCCCTGTGTCGGATCGGTGGTTAGACTGGCATATTTGCCAATACCGATATGACCCGATATGACAAATAAGGGCCGATATCGATACAGTATCGGGACATCTCTACTAAAGATACAGTAATTACATGGCACTCTGAGTTATGATCAGTGCTCAGTCTCTTGTGAAGCCACACTTAGAAATATGCTGCTAAAATATTACTAATATAAGTGAATGAGGTACAAGTATTATGTACATGCCAAAGTCTCAGTGCATGAGCAGCAATCACTTGGAATTCTCCGTTGTTTATAGATCCTGTGTTGTGCTTTGTTACTGTTACTAACGGCATCATCACAATGTGTTCTCATTTTCAGTTGTCTGTTATTAAATGAATTTCTCTTTTTCTTTTCACAGAGAAAGATACTATGGATATTTGGTGTAATGGACAAAAGATGGAGACTGCCGTAAGTGTGATTGTTGAGTGTGACTTTGATGTTTTTCTGGTACTTCAGTGTAATTGTCAGTTTAGGAATTCATTCATTTTACTTCTACTAGTCCGACAGCCGAGGTGGACGGGTGGGAAATTTGGTATATAGTCTTTTTTATTGGCCTAAAATATTGTCTATATGCATACATTCATGAATCCAATTTTTTTTATAGAGGTTTCTTGTGACCCTACCATTTACATCCTATGGTAGGCAAAAATGAATCCATTCCAAGCATTAGTTTTGCACAAAATACACTCCTTGGGCTAAAAACAGCCATAGACATCATGACCAATGTGATGAGGTCAGCACATTTTGGGCACATTTGGGCAAGTGGCTATGGCTGCTTTTAGCCCAAGGAGTGTATTTTGTGCAAAACTAATGCTTGGAATGGATTCAGAATCATGAAAACCCCCTAGTTTGACATGTAACATGCTACTTAAAGCAAAAGAAAGATTTGACATTTTTGCCAGCCATAGGGTGTCAACAGTAGGGTCACAAGAAACCCCTATAAAAATGATTGCCCAATACTAACAGCCGGTCAGCAAGTGGATTCATGAAGGTATGTATATAGACAATATTTTAGGCCAATAAAACATATACCAAATTTCCCACTTTAAAAAAAAGAAGCCTGTCGGCTGCCGGACTATACAGGATAATTGTTACGACAAAATCAGGCTATGCTGATCTGGAGCTGAAAATAAAAGACTCCATAGTACTTGGTATTCTGGAGAATACTATCAGAAGTCAAACCTTACTTTTTCGTACCGGTTTGTTTCTAAAGGGGGAGTTTGTGGACGACGGCACTGAGACGCACTTCACTCTTGGCGATCATGACTGCTGCATCAAGGCTGTCAGTAGTGGAAAGAGGCGAGACGGCATCATCCAAACACTGCTTGTAGATGGCATGGAGATAGCTGAATGCACAGAGTGACAGTTGTGCGTGTGTGTGTGCGTTAGTGCGTACATGTGCCCATGCATGTATGTTTACCTTCATGCAAAAGGAGACACTGGTTTGTGTGAATATGTAATTTGTGTAGGTATGCGTTTCAAGACCTCGTTTCAATCAGGGACCAGGACCAGCTGACTAGAAGACTGTTCTCTTCTGTTTTGATGGGTATTCTGCAGAAGTAAGGGCATCCATAGACCAGTGAGGGTTGCTATTATATTTAATATTCCAGTATCTGGTGCTCTGATGGTCACAGTCTAGGGATTCAATCAAATCCACTGCGGTGCTTCTGGATTGGCTGAGCATCTACAGGTATATACGAACACAATTGGCCGTAGGGTGATCTTTATCATTGTGCTAGACGGCTAGACACTCCAGCGGGCTGGAGTGCTTGTCAGAGTGTTGAATGGAGGACAGAGGCTTATGTCCTTCTGGGGGTCTCCTCACTGGCATGTGCACCAGTAGGGTGCAAAGAAATGTCGGGAGGGTAAATTGGCGGTTAACTAAACTGGTAGAAAAAAGGGTGAAAAATTATCTACTGTTAAAAAAAAGACCTGCATATTTCATGAGGTCCAGACATAATTTATAGTTTCAGATCCGACAGCCTAGTTCAACTACACTTCTTTAACTGGAGTGATCCTTTTACAGCACCATGTTAACACGTGTGTTGTATTTTTGAGTGGTGCAACCACTCCAAGGAAAAGCAATGTCCGTGTTAACCTATGTGACCTATGTGTGTGACTATGAGTACCAGTAGGGGCAAAAGCGCTGTTGTGCCAGAAACAGAGAGAGAGAGATAGTGCTGCACTGTTGCCTGCTAATGAGAGAGAGAGGGGGGGAATTGCACCACTGTGTGATCTTTATGATTCATTTAGCTTTTTGTAGGCAGCTGCAGATGTGGTAGGTGCATCAAAACATGTTCAGGAGTGCATAGACTGTAATTTTACAGATGCTTGCTTAAGTCAAAATGTCCTACAGTTTGATAGAATGTCAGTTTCTTTCTGACAGTAATGGCAGCTATACACACCCTATACTGTACGCCACCAAGGTAAATAAAAAAGGCATCCATTGCCATTTCGAAACACATTTAGACACCCTGTCCATCCTTGGCATTCTGTTGATTAAATTATTCAAATGTATTTTTTATTTTATGGAGCTGGTTATATGTGGAAAAAAACTAGACATTTTACTTGATCATAAATGGACCTAATAGAATATTTCAGAAGAAGAAAAAATGTAACATTGCATTGAAAATTGTGGATGTCAAGTTTTGGACATGTAGTTTTCCCACAGAAACTTACATTTTATATCCAAGTGCTTAATGTTCATGTACACGTAATGTATATTATACATTGTTTGTAATAATGTAGTGTTGACCTTCAAATATTATTTTATTAAAGGTATACAGAACTCAGATCAGATTACTTCAATGACCAGTTGATAGCTTTTCACAAATCACAATGCGTAAATATCTGACTGCAATACCAGTTTAGTAAGTGCATGTATTTTAAATAAGATAAGCCATTTTCAGTCCACTCATTGACACCCTTGAGCGTTAATGGATAAACTAGGTTTTTTGTAGTTGTGATGATGCGTCTGAAATGATTGTAGTATAATACCGTGTTATGATGTCACTGCATTCCCTTTAGACTGGTTATTCTACATTCTTTACACAAAGGCAAACCTGACATTATTCAAACAGCAATCAGGTTTTATTTTTGATTTCAGTGTCTCACAGTTTCACTACTCAGTCTGGTACACACATGGCCATTGTCAGTTGTTACTTGTTACAACAAAGTAACATGTAGTCATTGTCTTGCATAAATTATGTTGTTACTCCCAGTATGTCATACTCTTAACAAAAACAAACCAAAATCACTTCTATTTCAGGAAATAGGCATTGGACATTTTCTCTGAAGGCACTTATTATATGGAGAAAACTTGGAATTTGCATTATTTATCACAGAGTAATAATGAATCACTAGATTTTACATATTAAGAATTTAGTTGTACAGCATACAAGGACAATCTTCTAAATCAAACCCACAATAAGTGTATATAACAAGGTTATAAAAGATAACGTAGTGCCTTTCCTCCAGTGGCTCCTCAAGATAGGATGCTTAGCCAGAAACCAGAAAGATGATCTAATTATCACTACCTCAGACAGAAACATAGTACAAGATCACAGAAATCTGATTATTATTAATCATTTAACGAAAGAAAGGGGGGGGGCATAAATCCCCAACATATTCTCTTCCTTAGTTACTGAGAAGTTTGCAGATGATAATGTACTCTGGCAAAGCTTGGTGACCATTGAAAATGACAGATATATCCATTCCTCCATGTAGACTGTCGTAGCGACAGAGTGGATCATCTCCGATAGGAGGTGGCACAATCAAACCTGGTTCACCAAGGACGGAGTTCCCCGTCAGCACCTGGGCCTCCACAAAGTACAGATACAGATTCTCTTCCATGCTTTTCCACACTTTCATGGCCTCATCCACTTTGCCAGTGAAGTAAATGCCATCTCCATACCGTGGGTCTGTGCATGGAATAATTTGTATTTTTATTTGTACCCCATCTTTCTTTTTATCCACACACTAATTTGAGAAAGGACGCAATCATATCACCCTCCGGGGGTCCTGGGATGCAATACTGCACACAAAATGTCCCTGGGACCCATCTAAAAGACCACCCCTGGGTCCCGGGACCCATTACATTGAAAACCTATTTGCATCACTGATTACAAACAACACATTCCATTACTACATGACAGGTTATTAGAAGACAAGAAAAACAATCATTATTATGTCACCTATGTTACATATTTTGTAAAATATTCAATAACATACCATCGGGTGGTGCATACTCCCTCTGGAATCCAACATGGCTGACCATATTGCAGAACTGCACGTGTATGCGTTGGTACATTCGTTGAGGAGCGTTTGTGGACTGTAGCTGTTTTCGCTTCAGGTCAAAGAGCTCCTTCAGAGCGCAGTTCTCCACTCGGTCAACCTAACGGTATCATATAATTAAAAAAATAATAAAAACTTTTGGTCAGGCAATTTTGTGAGATTGTTTCTTTCTATAAACCATAACACTAAATCAATTAAATATATCTTTGGTGGAGTATTATGTTATTATTATTGTTAATGGTGGTGGTCCATTTGGAATGATATACAGACTGACAAACATGTTTTGTTGACTTCTCTCTTACCCTGACCACTTTCAGCCCACAAGAGCGCATCTCATTATCTCTGTCACAGAAGTCCTGACCGGACTTCTCACATGGCTTTCTTTCATAGGACACCTTGGGAGAGGCCGTCAGGGTCATCAAGTCAACTTCCTCGTCGACAAAGTCCTTCTGGACTTTGCAGAGCATGGCTTCCACTTGCAACGCAACAACTCTGATATCTTCATTTGATTCCCCTTTTACTATTACGCCAGCACAACCTTTGTCAAAGAACTCCTCAATAGAGACACCTTGTTTGGCTTCACGGTGCAACTGTTGGAATTCCTGCTCCCCAAAGTACTGGAGGAAGTTGTTGTGCACAACGATAGAGCCAGAGGAATAGAAGAGAAGGAGTTCCAGCCATTCTTTGGCTTCCTGTGTCGCTTCATCAGATGCATTGGTCAGTCTGATCTGTGGATTGGGAGTCACACTTGGATGTGCCTGACTGACATTGCTGTGCTCAAATCCTAATAAAAAAGCATGCATGAGAAAGACAATTACTTCTGCATGTTGGAATTGTTATTTATTTTCCAATATGGAATATGGCACAATATGATCCCCCCCCCCCCCCATCTCTTTGACATTTTCAGGTTTACAAGACGTGAAAAGGTGAAAATGATCAAAACAGTAGAAGCAACAAAGCTGACAAGTATTAAAGGACCACTTCACCACTTTTCAACCTATCTTCATATAATAGGTCCTCACTAATAATCATGATACAATGGCACGACTTTTTTCTACTCAGTCTGTCTCATAGGAGGGCTGTGGGCAGTTTAGAAACCGTCTTCCAGTGACATCATCATTAGGCAGATTATTTTTTAAACAAGATTTGTTTTACAATTATTTTTAGATTTTCATTATTGTGAGAAGTTATGGCTTCCATTTTCACATTGCAACTTTTCAGGACTAGAAAGCCTGCAGTTTTTATTAGCTTGTATTCCCCATCGATGATGTCACTGGAAGACGGTTTCTGAACTGCCCACAGCCCTCCTAAGACACAGACAGAGTAGAAAGAATTGCGCCATTTTATCATGATTATTAGTGAGGACCTATTATATGAAGATAGGTTGAAAAGTGGTGAAGTGGTCCCACAAAAAGAACTAGACAAAATTTAAATAAAATCAAAAAGAGGACATGACAAAAATGAAGGGAAACATCTTGTTCTTACCTTGTGAAGAGCTAGGGGCAGATGTCCTGCCTTGGAGAGATCTCAACTGATTCTCAAAAGCCTAGAAAGAGGGTTATATATTTGCTAGTAGATATTTTACAATTAAATGGAATGGAATTTAATATCGCTCTGTTTAACCCTGTATTATCATCATGGCATCCTTAGCTTTTATTGTTAATTGCTTTAGTGACCGTTTAAAGAAAATATCATACAAATGCAGTATTCTTTTGAATTATTCATAAGGAACAATTTGCCAGTAACTGCAGATATTGGCAACACACTGCGTACCTTAAATGTGTCATTGTCAGAAGGAAAAATGACAATGTCAATGTCCATGATAACTTGTTGGTGTTTATGGGCAAATTTCTCCATTATATCTGTCATGATCGTGGCGACGTCAACACTAAGGAATCCCAGCATACCAGTACCAATGGCTGGGAAGGCGATTGATCTGTGGGATTTTGCGGCTGCCTGGGATAAGCATTCCCATATTGCTTGGGAAAGAATCTGAAATGGAGTTTATATTAATAAACAGGGAGACAATCATATATGCCATGATGCACACAGTAATGTGATGTTATGTGAAATGCCAGTTGTGATAATCTGAAAGTAATGTTCACTCATGCTGTACCTGTTGTGCTGATTCTTGGTGACTATTAGCACACAATGTGTGATACACCTCTTTACAATGTAGCTTGTATGCTTGTGTCACCATGACATATTTCTGGTGAGAGTTTCTATATTTCTCAATTTCATTTTGCATTTTGTGACCAGCTTTTTGCAAAATAGCGTTGGAGATCTGACCCTCTGACAGCTTGAGCGATTTTGAAGTAGTGTTCACGATCACATCCGTCTGAAAGAAGACAAAACAAATAGAGGAATTATTAAAAACTTCATCCTCTTGTAAATGTTTGTGCCTTTCGCCTTTATTTTATATTTTTTATAGAGGGAGACAGGAAATGGGGAGAGATGGGGGGGGGTGACATGCGGTAAGGGCCGTTGGGATCGGGAGTCGAACCCACGTCACGGCCAGACTGGGCTACCAGCCAGGGTGCCTGGACCGCTGAGCCACGGCCCAGGCCGACGATTCTCTTTAAAAAGGTATTGAAAGTGATCTTTTTTGGTTAAAAGAAGTTTCGTTAAAAAACAGATAGTAATAGTGCTCTTCATGCGGTCTCTCCAGCTCTTTAATAAAGAGAAGGGGAAAAATGCAGGTGGGTTGCCAATTTCATCCTAATCAGGAGAGAGTAGCTTCCATTTTATAAGTGTCCAGTTCCAATTTTGCCTGCTTGTTTTATTTATTTTTGTTTTTCCATCACTTCCAATATAACTTTTACTGTATCCTGTATGAGTTCTCCTAATTGGATACAACCCAGTTTACTAAAAACCTGTAAAGAGAAGGGGAAACCCCTGTTACTAAACACTCTTATTACTTTATTTAACGCTTATTTTAAGCAAAAAAAAATATCACTTGACTACAAGTTCTCAACTAAATCATCATATCAAAGGAAAACTCAAACTTCCACACCAATATTAGTTGATGCTTGTTTCATGCTAAATAGAATATATTATATAACTGCCTTCCTATGTATTCTTACCTGCTGTTCCTCAATTTTACCCTTCTTCAGGGTCATTCTGATATTGTTAACTTGAATAGTGGTTGTTGAGGCGTTGGAGGCACCCTTCCCATGACTCCCAGCTGCGTGGCTGTATGATTTAGTTGTGGTGGAGGCAAGGTTCTGACAGGCTCTGTGCATTTCACCGACAGAAGGATCGTCATGGTTCACCAGGTGGATCTCACGTAGGGGATATTTCGTTTGATATGTCTTGTCATGGTATTCTTTCAGTGTTGACACTATTACGTCTGCACATCGGTGCAGGGGGAAGTTGAACAGGCCAGAACTCAGAGCAGGAATCGCCACAGATTGCAGACCATGTTTCTCCACTTGATTAAGGATGCTCTTCACTGCCTTTGCCAGTTTGGGCTCAGCCTGAGAAACCATGGCATCAGTTGGATGTGCTGGTAGACATGGGCCCACGGCATGAATTATCTTTTTGCATGGCAGGGCTCCACCAGCATTAGCGACAACTGCGTCACCTGTTTGCAATTTACCATTCTGTTGAATGTATTTATCACTCTCTTGCTGGATCACTGGGCCACCAGCTCTGGACAGTGCAAACGCAAGGCCACCATAATGTTGAAGTTGGTCATTAGCGGCATTGACCACAGCATCCACTCGGAAGTTGGTGAGATCAGCTTTCCATACAGACACCTTCAGGCCCTTGTGCAGCTCAACAGAAAACTTCTTCTCAGGGACCACGGTTGGTTTCCTATTGCCTGAACCCACACCATAGAATTCAGCATTACATCCAAATTTGCTTTGGACTATATCTCTCAGAACCGGTCCATATTTTTTCACAATGCTAATTGAGTCTCCATGAAGCTGTACATCTAATTGGCTGGCCATGGCTTCATCCAGGCAATCAATCTATGGAGAAATGGATCAATAAGGTAATCAGAAATATGAAAATGTACAGTATGATGTATGGTTGACCTCAAAACACATCCACAGAAAGCATCCTCTTAACACTGTACTGTACACTCTACTGTGTTTGGTTCAAAGTTGAGTTTTATTTTTTTATAATTACAATCAAATTCTAAAACATAAGGAGTAGCCTGCCCTTTTGGTTTATAACGCCAAATTATTAATTGTTTTAAGTTCATCTTTTTATAGCAGTAGTGGCAACTGAACAAGAATTGATTGCAGCCACATGGTACCTTGTTACGCCAGTAGATGGCGCCAGAGACCGCATCTGAGGCGAGTAGCTAGTAGCAAAAACAATGCATCATGGTGACTGCATGTTTTCAATTTCAACTTATAATTACAGTCCAGTGTAGATCTACCCAGTCCCCACAGTTTTCCCAAATCGACTTGCCAATTCCGAGTTGAGTGCCACAACTCTTTCTGTAATAAACATAAACGGGGCATTCAATAACAGTCCTATAGTAACTATACCTACACTACAGGATGTTCGTGTGTGTAAACAAAGAAAGAATTCAACTCCAAAGTTCAGACTGTAAACGATCGACGTTTAAGCCCACATTAACAGAGTTTGTGCTTTACAATCGTGCTTACCGTCGTGCTTTACAATAATTCATAGTAACGATTTGCTTACTTATTTGCTTGCACTTACCACCCAGCCGAGTTCCCCAGCAGCAGCTCCCTGGTTGTCCCGAGTCCGACTCCCGAATAAACGCGAAAACGAAACTACTGAGATGACTGAGATGACACGCCCTCACCAGTGGTCACCCAGGTAGCCATGGTTCACATGATTCATGGCGGAACTTCAACCTGTTTTACGCACTTACTCCATTTACAACGTCTACATAAACGCTCAGATTTAAAATATAAAGTGCGCACACCAGGGCCACGGATGTTACAATTATTCTCGGGTGTGTATTAGCAACCGTACCTGCCGTATTGTTCAATAACAAAATGATTTGATCCGATCGGTGGCCATTTCCTCAAAAAGTCATATTGCATTTTAGTGCAATACACCTCGCAACCGATAGGGTCGCGTAGTTGAAAGAATGGTGAAAAAATGAGCAAGTGGCCGGCGAACGGATTCAAATGCTTTTTATTGAAAATTACGGAAGGCACGGGTGCGAATACCCACCCGAGCAATATTCTGAAATCCGTGGGGGTGGGCAAGTTTTATTAGAAATCGGAATGTTTATGTAGTGGACGTTAACGTTGTAAATGGAGCAAGTGCGTAAAACAGGGTGGACAATTGCGTCATGACAGTTTCAGGGCTATATCACTCAGGCAAATATTTACCAACCAAGCGCTGATAAAGTGCATTTTATCTGTTTTATAATTCCACTTCACCGTCTTATCTCGTCTCCATGTGATTGTGAACAGACAGAGAGGCCAGAATCAGATGGATAACCCTGATGGCCTAGTACATTTGGAACAATAAAGGCTATCGTAAACGCCTGGTTTATAACTCGTCGTACGAGGGTGTTGCTCACCGAAAATACCCGACCTACAAGCTCACAGCGCGCTGCGGTCGCTACGCGCGGTCAGCTTGTAGATCGGCTAAAATCACAGTAATTTCGAGAGAA
The DNA here is from genome assembly GCF_964188405.1 of Protomyctophum parallelum. Taxonomy (NCBI): domain Eukaryota; kingdom Metazoa; phylum Chordata; class Actinopteri; order Myctophiformes; family Myctophidae; genus Protomyctophum; species Protomyctophum parallelum. The sequence goes on along the minus strand of NC_139707.1, from coordinate 25,348,865 downwards.
ATAAAAGTGAAACTAACTAAGCGTCCCACTTCATTTCTTTTTGGACAGCCATGGCCGACAACGCATACACGTACGTGTTGCTAGCCGAGTTCGAAGAAAATAAAATCCCCAAACTGAGAAACAAAGTAGTGAAATACTTCCAAAGTAAGAAATCCAAAGGTGGCGACTGTCGAGTCGAATATGACGAGCTACAGGGAATCGCAGAGCTTCGGTTCCGAACAGAGGAGGGTACGTTTTCTAATTATGAGTTATGACTATTGTATCAGGGCTGCCATATTTCAGAAAATGTCATTGATTGATTGATTGAAATATTTATTAACAGTTTGCAGAATTACAGTAGGCTACATTTCAAGCACAAACTCAATACAAAGACTGTTAACTGTGAGTGGAAGACCGAATTAAGCATTGCACTTGTTTACAACAGGGTCCACATTGTTCAATTAATCAAAACATTTAGAGACATACAAATAGACATTTCTATGTAGCTAAATAACAGAACAGGAATTCATCATATAGGAAGCAAAAAGGGAAAAGATACATATACAGTGAGGGGAAATGGGGGGGGGGGGGGGGGGTGGATAAGAGTGAGACTCTAGTGTCTTAAAGCGTTCGACAAAGGGCGGCGGCCCCCTTTTTTTGGCCTTTTTTAATGTCGATTTGGCCCGTTTAACGTTGATATTTAACCTTAACACTGATGTCTTCACCTCCATGCCAGCTGCTCTCCATGCACTGACAGCCTCCTCATGCTTAAAGTAGAAATGAAAAAGATTGTACCTTTTTGTTTTTACAAATAAATACATTTATATATAAAATGTAAATGGGTCCTTGACATGAAATAGTTTGAGAACCACTGATATAGACATAGGTTTTTTTCAGAAAACTGAGGATAGAGCAGGGGTGTCGAACTCAACTTGGGGCGAGGGCCGCATTGGTCAAAAGTTCACTTGATGAAGGCCACAACCAGTTGCGGACGCACGCTCAATGTCTCAGTCAGTCAGTCACTTCTATAATCAATCTATCTATCTATCTATCTATCTATCTATCTATCTATCTATCTATCTATCTATCTATCTATCTATCTATCTATCTATCTATCTATCTATCTATCTATCTATCTATCTATCTATCTATCTATCTATCTATCTCTCTCTCTCTCTCTCTCTCTCTCTCTCTCTCTCTCTCTCTCTCTCTCTCTCTCTCTCTCTCTCTCTCTCTCTCTGTATGTATGTATGTATGTATGTATGTATGTATGTATGTATGTATGTATGTATGTATGTATGTATGTATGTATGTATGTATGTATGTATGTATGTATGTATGTATGTATGTATGTATGTATGTATGTATGTATGTATGTATGTATGCTCAGACCCAGCCAGCCAGCAAGCCACACACATAGTGCTCAGACCCAGCCAGCCAGCAAGCCACACACATAGTTATTAGTTACACACATAGTGCTCAGACCCAGCCAGCCACACACATAGCTCCGTAAGGGAGTGGTTACGCCACTCAAAAAACCTTCAAAAAACTGAAGAGGCTACTGGAGATTGGAGAACCTGATTTGGACATGATCTGATGCAGGACAATGTCACTATGACAGAAAGAGAAGATGGGTCTGGCCACATTCATTCACCCCATAATCTCAGTGGAAATTGGGGAATATGTTGTGAAATAAAAAGTCAGAAAACTGGAATGTGGGAAAATGCCTTATTTTTTACATTTTCTTAGTTCAAATCATGGAATGCCATGATTTCCCCATGCCCACACATCTGTGGGCTCTCTCTCTCTCTCTGAACAGAAACAAGTCGTGATGCGGCCCCTCCCCCTTCACTTCACACACACACACACACACACACACACACACACACACACACACACACACACACACACACACACACACACACGCACACATTACTTTGTCCCTATAATGTGAACGGGCTACTGGCACCGTTCCACTTCCTCATATCACACAAGAGACGCCACACACCAGTATAGAAGAGATAGTCACTTACTCACTTGTTGTAACTTGTGGGGGCTATATTGTCTTCCATGAATTATATTTCGAAGCGATGTTAAATTGCGTGACTGTCACACTCAAAGGGTGAGACATGGCAGCCCTGATTGTATTAAATAATATGGAAATGTTATTTCACTCACACAAATGTTGACAATAATATATTGACAATACTGTGTATTTCTTTACAGACAGACAAAAGGTTCTAGGGAAAGATGCACATGAAATCCGTTTGGATCATAGTGTTCTGAAGATAACGGTCCGTATACCTGGTGATGACAGTTCAACTTCACCAAAACAGGTTAGTGGCTTTTATTGGCTACATCTGTTTTTTTTGCGGCTTTCGCCTTTATTTTATATTTTTTATGGAGGGACAGACAGTAGGCTGACAGGAAATGGGGGAAGAGAGATAGGGGAGTGACATGCAGTAAAGGCCGTCGGGATCGGGAGTCGTACCCACGGCACACTGCCAGACTGGATACCAGCCAAGGTGCCTGGACCGCTGAACCACGGCATAGAGTGGTGAACGTTGAAATGTGTTACACTGGCATGCGTGGCCTACCGAATTATGTGACTGAAGTGGGGTATACTTTACGGATGGAAAGTGACCTGGAGAGTTTTGGTTGTCGTTTGAAGTAGTGGATTCTTATATACTACCAATGTCCAAATCATGATGGCAGTTTGGGATAATGGTAACTAATACAGTTAGTAGGCCACAGCCGCCACACAGACTGGAACATGCCGAGAGTGCAGAAAACGACCTCTGGAGTCACGCATCCCGTCAGTGAATTGTGTCGATTGACCGGCTTCTTGATTGGTCAGAGGCAGTTTAAAGAATCACACCCGTGTGAAGTGAGGGGCGATCTTATAATTGTACATCATCATGACGTAACATGTCTATTTGCTCAGACACTATGACGTGAAATTGTCTATTCATTGTCAATGGGAATTTAATGTTTGTATATGACGATCTTTTTTAAATAGCCGATTTGCTCGTCCACATAATATGACGTACATTCTCAATTCATTGTCAATGGGAATTTAATGTTTGTAAGACGAAAATCTACACTATTAGCTGAAGGGGCTAGTGCCCCTCAAAAATGCTATGCAAAATTGGTAATCAAACAAAACAAAAGCTATAAATAACCAATGACCAAGTTTTCTCTTTGCCTTCTAGAAAGCATCTGCTGATGGCACCAACAGGACATGTAAGTAGCTATTTATATGAAAAGAAAAGAAAAAAATGAGATGAGATGTCTAATAGAGCATCGCAGTCCCGCCCCCCTTTCAGAACGACGAGGCACATGGGCGGAGCTTGAGGGGGTTCAGGGGGTGCACTGCACCCCCTGGCAAAAAAAAAGAAAAATAAACGTTTTTTTTTTTTTTTTTTTAAACTTAACTTCTGGCTTCTGACTGTAGTTTGTAATCATCTCTCTTATCATGATATGATGACTCGCTGTATGGCTGTAGTGCATGTGTGTAATGTCTTTTATCGGGTGCACGGTCTGGGAAGAACCTGTTAAACAAGACAATACCAGCACTCACGGAACTGTCCTTAAAGGAACTTTATTGTTTCGATTTCCCAGAGTATAATTTTTCAGTTCCTTGTTCCTTGTTCCTTGTATATATATTTATTTTACCTTCCTTGTCTGGTTAAATGTGGTAATGTGTAAAAAGGCTGAGTCAGACTTGTTGTCTGCGCACACCTGACAAAAGATATGAAATATTCAGACTGTACATGACCAAGACATCTCCCTTCAGGAACGGTATGGGTATTTGTGACATGGGGTACCAGAGCTAAAGGAAACCCATATTACTAAAGTATGGCTTTCCCGGTGTATTGTGCAGGAGGCCATCCAGCTGGCTTATGCCAGTACAGGGTTTCAGCCTCCTGAAGGCCTTAGGACCCAGGATGCTGCCATACCCTGCGTAGAGCAGGGTATGCTCTACTGTGGGCCTCTGCTGGTAGAATCTAAAGCAGCAGCATCAAATATTTGCGAGAAAAACAAAATAGGTCAAAATGGGCATATTGTTTTACAGCCCAATAAATCGTCTTCCATTGGCCTTCATTGAGTTGATTGATTGAAAGCTGACATGACAAGCCTCTGTTACGGGTCTCAGGGCTGCTGAGTACCTCATTAATAAAACTTAACCTGAATAAACAGGGATAAAGACGGAGCAATGAGTGTTGCTTTTCTTTCCAGAATGTAACTGAAGGGAACCGGAAGCTGCGCTCCTTATATTGGGACCCCAGAGAACCTGGGCTAGAACAAACGTTCCGTCCTCACTGCATGTTACACTTTGCTAGTGCAATTAATTCACAGTATTAATTGTAAACCTTCATGAAACGAAATTATTAAATAATTAAACAGACTCTTAAAACACATTAAGTTGGGTCACACTCTCCTGGTGCTGCAACACCTTTGTTGATTTACTCAACATTGGGGCTAATATTTGTCAGCCCCAGAGCCTATAGTTCAATCACATTGGAAGTGGCTCGGGAGGCATCCTTTGGTTAGACATAAGGTTGGTGTGGGGTGCCTTAAAACGACCGGATTAAGGTTGGTGAGGGGTGCTTTAAGGGTTAGGTTAGGTTTAGGTGTGCTGTCCCGTGGGAGGTTAGGTTAGGGTGAGGGTTTGAGATGGTTAACATCGGTAGACAACTTGACTGCGTGTGCGTGCGTTTATCTTGATTTGTGAGTTCTCGGCACAGTACCATGGGTGTGTACGCATAACAAAACCATGCTGCTTCTATGCAACGATTGGTATGTGGTAATGTGGTTGACACGCACTGTAGGAGGAGAAGATGAGTTCAGATATGTACCAGTGCCACTGTCTGCTATTTTGTTTAAAGCGGCATTACACCTCAAGCAGACTGTAATTATGAAACCTTTTAATTAATTGTCTGGTTTGGGTGTTATTTTGTTCATAAAGTGCATGCTATTCTTGTGTGATCCTCAACACAGGATTTGATATATCCAGACTAACATTATTAGTATTGCCTTCACCACCAATAACCATGATAGTACAGCAGCTATCTGCACCCGGGGGCATCACTATGCCAGCTTGTGCATGTGATCGACATTTGCATTAATGTTTTATTTTTGCCACGGACATGCAAAACAAGTGATCAATGATATTACCAGAACACAAATGTATAGCCTACAGTACTAATATACTCTTGACGTGTCATATATTGTCTACTCTATTCCACTGCGCTACACATTTTAAAATAAGTCACTTATTTTTGGGGAAAAGCTTACGGCATGTTGTGCCCTTGTAGATCAGCAATTGTCCTTTCTTCTTAGCCTATAATGACATGCCCAAAATCAGGATGTCAGGGTTAAAGTAGTTAGATATATAGTTACCCAACTAACTTACCCAGCAAGACTGGGAAGTTATCCACTGTATACTGGCAGGTGGCCGTCCTGAGACAGGCATTATATGTGGCATAATGCATGGTCCAAGTATATTCCATGTTTGGGATTTCAATAAATGGGTCTTATACAGTAAGTACAGTTGCAGTCCGAGAAAGGGACCCTTAGCTGCAAAGGTGAATGGTGAATTATTGCAGATGGCCTTTCAGAGGACAGTGTTACTTGGGGACATGAGGAGACAGGAAGTTCTACAGGCTAAACTAGTTTTGTTTGTCAACGTAGCTTAAATAGTTGGTGTCAGTTCATTAAGGTGTGTACTCTAGGTTGATGAGACAACTATGCAATGGAAACATACCTGAGATTCAAAACATATAATTAAGTACATGATGAGTGATTCATGAAGGCCATGCATGTCGGGATTTAAAAGGAATGTTTCACTGTTCACTGTTTCACTGTGTTGTTGTGGAGCATTTGCTATAACAAAGTAGATAGACTAGACCCCATGCAGTATAGTGTCATTGCTGTAACTTGGTATCTGTAATGTGTTCTGTTGCTGCAGGGTGAACTACTGTATGGGTAGCATTATAGTATAATTGATGCCTTACAGCCCCCCCCCCCCCTGTCTGTTTTGGAATGAGGGAACATAGGGCTGAGGGAACATATAGGGCTGAGGGAACATAGGCCTGAGGGAACATAGGCCTGAGGGAACATAGGGCTGAAGGAACATATAGGCCTGAGGGAACATAGGCCTGAGGGAACATAGGGCTGAGGGAACATGCGTACGGTCCCCATTACAGGATACTGGTTTCTTCAGTATTATGGCAGACGAGGCCAGGTCCTCTAAAACGGAAAACAATTGTCAATTTGTTTAAGATACGTTGAGCAGCTTGAAATCAAGGAGCTGCTATAGTGGACGCTATAAACACAGGACTGGAGATGGGTGGTTTAAAAAACATCCCAATTGTTGCTCAGAGTTATGACGGTGCCTCCGTAATGTCGGGTCACATTTCAGGCGTGCAGCAAAAAAAATGAAACCCGTGCTGTGTGTGTGTGTGTGTGCGCACGCACAGCACTACAGGGTTTCATTAGTACAGCAGGTAGTAGTGTGCTGCTGTACTACCTAAATAACTATTTTTTTAGGGGTTAGGGCATTGTAAAAACGCTAAAATAATAAAATAAAGGTTTAAAAAATCGCTGGTCGCTCGCCAAGCTGTCGCACCCCCTGGCGTCTAGTTCAAGCTCCGCCTATGACGAGGCACCAGAAAATAATTCCCCATTAATTTTTCCCAAAGGCGTTTCAAAAAGTATTTATTTAAAGACATTTAAGCCTCGAACAAAGCCAACAGCCGAGTTGACAAATCATGACAATAAACACATTGGGCCAAACGAATAATTAGAAAGAAGAAAAAAGTGTTGTACCCTCCCCTTACAGTCACAGTGCAAGGGTTCATAAATAACAATATCAAGCATGGGCGTAGCTTGAACTTGACGCCAGGGGGTGCGACGCATGGCGAAAGACTTGAGAAAGTTTTTTTTACCTTTATTTTATTATTTTAGCGTTTTTACAATGCCCTAACCCCTAAAAAAATGTTATTTAGGTAGTACAGCAGCACACAGTGTGCTGCTGCACACACACACACACACACACACACACAGCACTACGGGGTTTCATTTTTAACTGACGTCAGCACACAGTCCAACAACTGCTGCGCATATTACTCTTAATCATTGATAAAGTGACAAAGATAAAGAAGGGAATACTAGAATAAAAAGACCACAGCAAGTATGTTGCTGCTCCACTAGACCACGTTACTGTAGGCTACCAAACATATACAAAATACTGTGCAACACTCTGCCAAGCGTGCAGCCGAAACAAAAGACTGCATCCTTTAAAACCATCCATCCACGCATGCTTCTTGTAATAGAAGGTGGGGGGGTGGCGGGTTTGTTGTGTCCAAACTGCCCGGACACGGTGGTTCATGGTTGTTCTGCCGGCCGCTGTGACTGCTCTGCTGGGGGTGTGGGGGGCAGGCGGGGCGGCTGCCTCCACCTCCCATAGAGTAACCATGGTTCTTTAAGTATCGTTTTCCTTTCAAAACCGAGGTGCAGAAGCCACCTCCACCCTCTCTGACTGACTGACTCACTTCCGTCGCAAGTCATTACGAAAATAAAATAATGTGACATGATGACTACTCTAAAATGAATGTATTGTAAAACAAAACTTAATAGAATTCAGATTTGTTAAATAATCTTGAACTTTTTCTTTCTTTCTAAAAAAACAATTTCACCCCCAGCCACCAGGGGGTGCAATGCATGCAAAATGATATAGTGTCCCCATGAATACTTTATACTTAATAACACCCTGATTGGAGTCTTGGGGCTCCATTTTCGTCACCGCTAAACCCCTTATCCCTAAACGTCTTTGCCTTTTTTGAATAGTTCAACTAGCCAGTCTACATTGACACGTTGTGAGCTTGTAAATTTTATCTATTCAAAAATGTTTTGCAAAATAGTAAAAAAAAAAGGCAAAGAAGTTTAAATCTCTGTGTGGCACACAGTGTGTGCACTTTTTATTTCATTATTCAGGGCAACTTAACTGGACAGGTTATGTCAGTATTGTTTTCCTTTTCTTTCTGATGATTTATTTCTTGAAGATCATCTAATACTGTGATAAATTAAATTTCGTTTCAATAACAGCTGATGCTGCCATACAGAAGAAAGGCCTTCCCATTCCTGTTGCTGAACATCAGTCACAGGTACACAGCAGAGATGACCAGAGCGACGATGGAGAAGAACTGTGCTCCACTTCTGCTGTCATAGGCAACATTCCCCAGGACATGGGCCACGATATGTTAGAGTTGCTGGCAGAGAACATCTTAAAGCATTCAGAATCCTCTGCTGCATCCCAAAACTTCCGCTTGGAGATCCTGCCACACAAATCATCTGCTGTGGTGTCTTTCCAGAGTGGAAAAGGTAGTTTTTATTTAGTCGTTCTGATTAATCATCTAGAGCAGGGGGACCCCTTAGCTGAGAGAGAGATGAAACAGGGATCCCCCACTACATATTGGATTCACTTAACCCATTCTGAACGGGCACCCATTTTGGTGCCATCGTGTTATGCTTTAGCTATTGAGAAATAGCAGATCTACAAGCTCATATCGCGCCACCGAGTGTCGCGATACGAGCTTGTAGGTCTGCTATTTTTTTGAAAAATTGAGTTCATCAGACCAGTGTGTGTCCAGTGGAAAACCTCGTATGAATCTGATCTCAGGTCAGAATGGGTTAAACCCTCAATATTTGACCTTTGGCTCTGTACTTTGTCTACTCTTTTTTCCCTTTACACTAAACGTCTTTGCCAAAATAGCAAATCTGTGAGCTATTTTTTTGGCTAATGCATTTGCCAATAATCATTATAATGGTACAAATATGTATTGTAGAGCCTAACATCGTTTTCCGCTGTGAAACAGGAAGAAAGTTTTGTGCCCACAACATTTCTTCCTGTTATTAAATAACCCAAGAGTTATTATCAGTCATTGTTTACATTTTCCAAAACATGTTTTCCTCCAAACAAATGTTCTTTCTCTGATACACTTACCTGTTACATGAACACTCTTAAAGTATAATTTGATGAGTGTTTTGAACTTAAATTTGTATGGATGGACCTTGTGGTCCAGTTTATAAGTGGATGTATAACTGAAGTCCAAATGGACTATCATTATCAGAACTCACTTGCTGTACAGTATGTTTTACTTACTCTCTTATTGTCCGTTCCTAAATGACAGAAAACACAGATTTCATTACAAACTGCCCCGGAAACAAGCTTTTCAAGAAGAAAGCCCTATCTGTCTGTCCTCTTGAAGTCACACTCAAAGTCCTAACTGAAGCCATGCCAGGTGTTAATTCTGACCTCCTCATACTTTATTGTGAGAAGGTCGAAGGTGTGGAAGTGGAAGATGTCACAATTAATGAAGAGGAACAGTACACCATCATCACCCTTAAAAACCCCAAAGGTACCAATATCTATAAATGCGTAGATTTTAATTATAAATTCAGATACATAAACAACTAGAACTGCACTCTGTCGAGTGCATACTTGCTTGTTGCACACTAGTAGGCCATAAATGGCCAACTAGTGCGCAAGCAGAGCGCGCAAGTACTTTCGACCGCTACAAACTGTCAACCAATTACATATACATATACTATGTATATGTATATGTAATTTGTCCGTCCCAGCCAACCCGCCACTTTTTATGCGTATGCACCGTCCCAGCAAATTGTGCCTGATACGGCAGTGGTGCCAGATTACAATTACATACATGTATACACAGGAGCATTACCTTTAATCCTCCCAACACTAAAACATATCGTCATTACGTCACCATCGAAAACCAATTACACTCTGGCATTGGGTCCTTTAATCCACATATTTCTTACGTCATCATTGAGAGCTAGTTATACATATACTATATATATGTAATTTGTAAGTTGATTAGCGGTATACTGTGGTTACTTTGCGCCAAAAACCGTCCCAGCCAACCCGCCACTTTTTATGCATATGCAAATAAAACAGCAAATTGTGCCTGATTTGCTGGGACCAGATTACATACATGTATACACAGGAGCATTACCTTTAATCGTCCCAACACTAAAACATATCGTCATTACGTCACCATCGAAGACCAATTACACTCTGGCATTGGGTCCTTTAATACACATATTTCTTACGTCATCATTGAGAGCTAGTTACTAGCGCTCACCATGTAATCTGGTCCCAGCAAATCAGGCACAATTTGATGGACATATACACACCATGTAATCTGGTCCCAGCAAATCAGGCACAATTTGCTGTTTTATTTGCATACGCATCAAAAGTGGCGGGTTGGCTGGGACGGTGCATACGAGCCGGGCGAAACTATTACTTGCGTGCTCTGCTTGCGCAAGTAATAAAAGAAAACTAGCAGACAAAATGAGCGAGAGTCTAAAATCACAACTACAAGCTCCTAAAGCCCCTTTCATCTGTGGAAATTGTCCTAAAATAAGGGTGATGCTAGGACAAAAGCCACAGTGTTACCTGAATCAGTAGGATTCTTGCTGAGAGCATTATATATAGCAATCTGTCCATTGCATTATGAGATATTGTTTGTGTAATTGTAAACTCATACCTAACGGTGATGATACAACATATGGCACTGGGGCCCCCAAACCAGTAGGGACCACCCTGGAGCATGTATGAACCTTTCTCTTAAATAATGTAAAGGACAGAAAGTAAAACATTTCCATGTAAATGGTTTTATATGAATTTTAGTTAATGATCATATTTAATGAACATGGTACTAAAATTATTCATCTTTTTCTTTTAGCTGTTTCCAAATTAATTGAAGAGAAGCTCCTTATCAAACAGCAAGCGGTCAAAGTGTTTCCATTTTATGACTCTTTGGGCTCGGCACTTTATGGCAAAGATAGACCCACACTGAAACTCCCAGCTGCCTTCACTGAGAGCATTGATCAATCTATATGGACATACCTTAACAACCACAAGGCTGCAGAGACCTTCCACAGTGATCTGGCAAAGCACTTTTGCGAAGCAGAATTCCAAGAACAATCATCTGTACGTTTAAGGCCCCTTCCATCACTGCTGCAGCAAAAGGATGTCAAAGCCAAAGACATCACAGAGTGGGCACATGCAGCAAAGATAGCCCTGGAACGAGTTTTGTCCAGGTTCAAATCTCTGAAGCTTCAGCTTGGGAATGGGATGGCATGGGAAGAGTCTGAAGTGAAGATTAGAGAGGCGCTGTTGACTGAGGCTGTAGTAGTACTTCCCGATAAAGACAATGGTGTCTTAGCAGTGGCTGGCCTCTTGGATGATGTGAACAGACTGGAACAGAATCTTAATGAGATACTGGGCAGTACTGCGAAAATGATCCAGAGAGCAAAGTTCAGCATGACTGAGAAGATCAAATTGACACCATCTGTTTTCCATATCCTCTCTCAAGATGGCATTCGGGATAGGCTGTTGGATCAATATCCAGAGCTAAAAATAACCTACGACGGGGAGAGCCAGGAGTTATCATTTTGTGGTTTAAACAATGAGGTTTTGGGAGCAAGCACAATGGTAGGGAAGGAAAGCATGGCATTAAAACGAAAGGTTTTAGTGTTAGATCAGTTTGTGCTTGAGTTTTTGATGGACGGAGATCAAGAAAACCTTACACGCTCACTTTTCCCACCAAAAGGAATCAATGCAGTGCTTGAGCTAAATGCAAAGACAGTGGATCTCCTTGCTGTTTCAGACAGTAATCTGAGTGAAGCTGAGGAGCAACTGAAAATGATCCTGATATCCCAATGCATCAAGATTGAAGACATTAATGTCCTTGCGATGCCTCAGTGGCAGGAACTGGTCACTCGTTTGGATAGTAACACCAACAGTTCATTCAGGAAAATCCAGATTCAGACAACTGGCTCTCACTCAGCTGAGGTAGTAGCAGTGTCTGGCTACAAGGACAGTGTATTACCAGTTCACAGTGAACTTCAACATTTCTTACACCAGAATGCTGAAGTTGAAGAAACGGTTACCGTGAAGTCTGACATCATCGCCAGATATATTGAAGAACAATGTAAAAAGGCTTGGTCAGAGCAAGTGAAAGACAAGGTAGTTGTTTCTTTCAGGAACAAAGCCATCTCCCTAAGAGGTTCCAGGCTTAATGTGTCAGATTGCAAGCCCTTCATTGAAGACTTGGTCTCTTCGCTATGCTTTGATACTTTGACAGTCTCTGATCCAGGAGTGAAGAAGTTCTTCCAGGAGAAAGATATTGCATCAGTCATGATTCATGGTTGCTTGGTCCAGATGGTAGATGGGGCAGATGGTGGACAGGACCTCAGCCCTGGAAAAGTGCCAAGCCCTACATACCAGGTTGAGACCATTGATGGAGTGGAAATTGCTGTTTGCAAGGCTGATATGTGCAGTTACCCAGTGTGTGCGGTCATAAATTCATCTAATCAGGGCTTGAAGCATACAGAAGGTCTTGCAGGAACGCTCTTGGATGCTTCTGGCCCTCAGTTGCAGGATGAATGTGACAGGCTAATTTCCCAGAAGGGACAGCTCAACCCTGGAGAATGTGTCGTGACTGGTGCAGGAGGAAGGCTGGTGTGCAAAAACATCATCCATGTAGTGGGACCTGGATTCAACCAATATGACCGTGATAGGGCTGTGGGACAGTTGAGAAGAGCTATTAAAAAGAGTCTGGAACTTGCTGAGGAGTGTGGGTATATCTCTGTGGCATTGCCTGCTATCAGCGTGAACTCAGGATTTCCCCTCACCTTATGCGCAGACACCATTGTCAGAGCAGTGAAAGAACATTGTCAAGACATGTGTGGTGACAACACCTTGAAGAAAATTCATTTTGTGGACAAAGATGACAACACTGTTCAGGCTATGGAGACAGCTGTCAGGACGGAGTTTGGAAACCACGGTGTTAGTCATTCTCAACAAAAGCATCCTAGCACACCCACCAAGACAGGTGTTAGCACACCCACCAAGACAGGTGTTCTTCGCATTCAGAGCACGAGTAACTCAGATCAAGTTGTGACTAATGAGGGGCTGATCATCATGTTGACTAAAGGGAATATCCAGGATGCCAAGGTAATCTATTTTCTTTATTATTTCCCATGTAGTTTAGATTGATGTAAATTAGTCTTAATAGCTTTTGACACGGTCCTCTTGACTTCTTAGAGGTGATAATATATTTCTTAAGACTACCTTGTTGATTTAAAATACTTTCCTTACATGTTAGACTGACGTGGTCGTGAACACGATTGGTAAAGAACTTGATCTGGGCCAAGGAGCAGTCTCAAAAGCCATCCTTGGTGCAGCTGGACCCAATCTTCAGGCACTGGTGCTTGACCAGAAGTCCAGTGGAAAGGCTGGTGATGTCATTGTTACTAATGGCTGCAACCTGAAGTGCAACAAGGTCTTCCATGCTGTCGCACCACAGTGGGACAATGGGCAAGGCACTGCTGAGAAGGTAAAGTATGCAACTTACCTACTTCATTTTACTTAATTGTATCTGTCTGTCTGACAATGTTCAGCTTTTTTCATAGAAATGAAACAAAATAATTCTACATGGCATGTCTTACAGATGCTGAAAGTGATTTTGATGGATTGCTTGAGCCAGACTGAGAGCCGCGGTCTGACCTCAATAACCTTCCCGGCCATTGGCACAGGGAATCTACGCTTCCCTAAAGAACTTGTTGCTTCTCTACTGCTGAATGAAGTCATGAAGTTTAGCAGTCGCAAACAGCCGAAACACTTGAAGACAATAGTGATCATCCTTCATCCGAGTGATGCATCCACAATCCAGGTAAACAAAACCATTGCATTCATTCAAATGCGGGAAGTCAAGAATGGTGTAGTATGTCATTATTTGTGTGTATTTGTAATATATACACAATTACACATACACAGTGGCGAGAAGTTGCGATTCTTGCATATTTAATTTGCTGCGGTTTGCCTTCACACATGGCTGTGGCAAGCGCAGCAAGGAAACGAAGCAGGGAATTTTATCAATGTGTTCAATTCATAAAATACACAGTGGAAGCTATGGTGTTAAAAAATATACTTCGAATAATAGTTAGGACTTTTGACGTAAAGTGTCGTCGGGGACTGTGTGTGTGTGTGTGTGTGTGTGTGTGTGTGTGTGTGTGTGTGTGTGTGTGTGTGTGTGTGTATATATATATATATATATATATATATATATATATATATATATATATATATACACACACACACACACCATTGTGAGCTGCTGATAATGACGGATGTCTCTCTGTTGCTCTCCCCAGGCTTTTAATGATGAATTGAGGAAACTCACCCATTCAGGTAGTTCCCAGCCAACTACACATAGTACAGGTAGGCTGCAAGATTTGGTTTGAATGACTGTGGGCAATAATTGAAAGTTCGCTAAGTGATAATAATAATATGCATTTTACAAAAGGAAATGCGCATAAACCAGCAACATTGTTTCAAATTTTTCAATTGGGCATAATATGTGGTTAGTCAAATTGTCAATAACACAGATAGTTCTGTGTTATTGACAATTTAACTAACCACATATTATGCCAATTATGAAAATTGCTCAACATATGCAAGTCCGGCAGTTTCTAAATGCTGGGACCCATACTCAACATTTGTAACATAAAACCTTGGTGTACTCAACATGGCCGGGTTCACAATGGGCTGGCAAGTAGACTAATACATAGCACTAATATTATTTTTGTATGCATCAAGTAGTTTGTGTGCCTCATGAATCAAAAATATTGCTTTTTGGTGAGTGTTTGCTCTGTAGTTTATCTATTGTTGTGTTTGTTTCCTGGTGCAAGGTCCCTTTTCCAAAATCATCTCAAGCTCAGGAATGCATGAGACCAAAATGGGAAGTGTGGACATACAGGTTGTCACAGGGGACATAATTAAGGAGACGACTGACGTTATCGTCAACTCTTCTAATGAAAAATTCACTCTGAAGTCAGGTAAATCATGTGGAACCTCTCCCTCCGCTATACTGTTTTATGTTTTAGCGGCCAAGATAATCTGAAACAAGCATTAAAATCACATATGAAGTCAGACTGTGCCATGTTTTCCCAATGCAATCTTATGGAAGCCCTGTCCGCATGCGCATGCACATGCGCATGCGCAGTACTGCTTCCGTAAGATTGGATTGGGTAAACATGGCGGCTTCCGTGCACAGTTATAGTACAAACACACCATAGGAAAATAATGGTTATTCATTCCTGTTATTCCTTTCTTTGTTGTATTCTGTCTTTTGCTACTCCAGGAGTGTCCAAGGCCATTCTGGAAGCCGCTGGTCAGAATGTTGAAGACGAATGCAAAGAGCTTGGTAAGAACCTTAAGAAACACTAGCACAGGGGTTCTCAACCTAGGGGTCGTGACCCCTCAGGGGGGGGGAGGGGTCCCCAGATAATAATAATAAATAAATAAAAAGTTGTTTTTGCAACTGAATGGCTGGAAAAAAAGCAGCCAAAAAACGTTGAGAACCCCTGCACTAGCACACCATATTCCCCACAATCATTAACAAGTATAGGAGTTGAAAAGTTTAAATAGCCAGGTCGACAATATAAGGCAGTAGCTTCCCAACAAGGCGATATTTTGCACCAAGGACTCAACAGTGATGTCACTGTTATGCAACATGGAAGTAGTACAGACTTGAAGCTGTTTATAAACCATTCAGTACATCACTGATGAATCCTTGGTGTCTTCATATGACTGAGTCAACTTTTCACCGTCGCCTTGGCTTTTTTTTCTTCCTTCATTGATTGATTTAAATATTTATTAACAGTTTGCAGAATTACAGTACATTTCAAGCACAAACTCAATACAAAGACTGTTAACTGTGAGTGGACGACCCAATTAAGCATTACACTTGTTTACAACAGGGTCCACCATGTTCAATTCATCAAAACATTTAGAGACGTACAAATAGACACTTCTATATAGTTAAAGAACAGAACAGGAATTCATCATAAAGGAAGCGATTCATCATACAGTACATGGGCCCTATGTATAATTATATGCCGGTGTCATCACAATTACACGTGTATTGTATGAAAAGGATATGGTAGAACCTCTTCCCACTGTAGTTTAACTGTTATATTATGAAACAGCTTTATTGCTGCATATTGAGAGGGCTGGTCAAAGTACACTGTTCTAGTCAGAATTGTAATCAAAGTGACGCTGTTCACATTTATTATTGTATTCTTGTGCAATTTTGAGAGTTATAATATGCCTTATTGGATATATTTTATGGCATTTTAAATGTCAGTGTGACATTTGAAAGTTTTCTCAACATTTCACATAAAGTAAACATTACTATGTTTTTATAAAAGGAAAACATGTCTACATTGTCTACATTCAGGTGCCCAAGGAATGCAAGGCATGATAATGACCCAGCCAGGTAATTTAAAATGCAAGGCGATCCTCCACCTGGTTGTACAGTCGACCCCAGCGATGGTCAACAAGGCTGTGAAAGATGCTCTTCAGACGTGTATGGAAAACTCCTACATCTCCATTTCCTTTCCTGTGCTTGGTACAGGTGAGATCTAACTGCAGAATATGGAATACATGGGGGAAAAGTGTCCATTGTCTGTAGCTACATGCAGTACAAGCAATACTAGTCAAACCAGTAGGTGCCATATATCCACCAGGGTCTCATTTCTGTAAAATGACTTAATTTCTTTGCAACAACTGTAAACATAATAATAATAATAAAGCTTTATTTATATAGCACCTTTCAAGGACAAGGTCACAAAGTGCTGAACATGTTATGTAGACAGCACTATAATTGCATTGTATGTAGTCATAGCACGTCATAGTACATATGTATAGCATAGTAGTATATATGTATAGTTTATATGTATAGTTTCATTATATAGATATTCCACTGTTACTTTCTTAGCTTACGCATACCATACCATGATAAATGTTTTTATGTGATGTATTCCCATGCTTTTTTGTTCTTGCTTAATGTAAGTCGCTCTGGATTAAGAGCGTCTGCTAAATGCCTATTTGCCTAATTGTAAATTGTAACAACAAGAGCATAGAACATATCATATATCCAAAGGCAACAACAAACATGCTTTCTTGTTTAGAACCTTGTTTAGCTCGAGTTAACGTGTAAAAAAAAAGCTTTCATTGATGGCATCTTAGGATAGATGTAGATCTATTTGACAGTGCAGAAACATAATTGCCTTCCTTGATGTATTAATGAGCATCAACGACCATCACCTGGGCAGTCAAAGACACACAGCTCCCCTCTACAGTGCTCTACTATTGAAAGTGACTCTCATTTCTCTCCAAAAGCACTTGAATATGATGGAATATGATTTTTTTTATCGATTGTATCGATATATGATATATCGTTACATGCCTAGAAAAGATCAATCCATGCAATAGCAGGCATACAAATACAAAACACATAATGGACAGCATAATGGGTCACTGATGTCCATGTAACACTGCGACAAGATGGTGCATGCTGCAGCCTGTCACTTCTCGTTGACACAGAGAGAGCTCATTCATCATCATACTATAATCATACTATAATTCTAACAATGTCTGTCTGTCTGTCTGTCTGTCTGTCTGTCAGAAACACCGCCGTAGCTCCTCATTGCCTGCACCACTCGCTCCCACTTTTCACACAGGCATTGACCATATGAATATGGAGGTCTTAACGGAGCCCTTTTTTTTAATTTGACACATTAATGATTATTAATTAATTTATTAGTGAATTAAAAACGCACCGGGCGCAGTACCCCCCACGGCCACAAGGGGGGGAGGGGCAAATAT
Source organism: Protomyctophum parallelum (assembly GCF_964188405.1). Taxonomy (NCBI): domain Eukaryota; kingdom Metazoa; phylum Chordata; class Actinopteri; order Myctophiformes; family Myctophidae; genus Protomyctophum; species Protomyctophum parallelum. The sequence continues at coordinate 25,331,122 of NC_139707.1, read as the reverse complement.
CTCACAACGGGTAAGGGCTAGTTCAGGAAACAGAGCAAAATGTGTCAGATGGATTATGTTTCCTTTGTGTTAACAGAAAAAACAGGGAAATATACTGTAGGTCTTACATGTAACTAGTAATGCAATTGTTTGCTCTAAATTGCAAACTAACTTATTAGGTTACTCCGTTACCAAAAAAATTATTCTCGTTATATATCTGTGTTATTTTTAACTACGTTATACACCCAACACTGGTCAGGAGCATTGGGGAGGAAGCTGACCTATCATTTTAGCTTAATCACATAATTCACTATCAAGGACCACACCACCAATGAAAACATTTAACAGGGTTATTGATGACGGGACGAAGGACATGATTATGAACACAACCGCAACGGGCCATCGACGGCGCCAGGGATTTGAGCCGAGGTGGGGAGGCTTCGGGATCCGGCATGCTCCCGGGAACGTCGGACCCCCGTCAGGAACCTGTAGGCAGTGTAGGGGGAAGGTGAGAGAGAGGGGGAGTAGGATGAGAAATGTGGTGGGGGAGAGCCAAGGTTAGATGAGCTATTAATATAGGGGTGGAGGTGGCCTGATTGGAGGTTGCTTGATAGGAGGTGGAGGTATATGCGTTGGAGGTGTGGTCCTGCTCCTGAACTTCAGCTATGAGCTCCATTAAATTAGCATTGTATTAACAATGTAGTCTGCGTATAACCAGTAAGACGCCTGGGGGCGAGAAGCGACCTCGCTCTAAAGGGCGAGGTCCACCTGGGTCACAGCAGACTGCTGGGCAAGCGCTGGCGTTTTGGAATGAGGGGGTCAGATCAACATATCCGACTGGGTGTCAGCACAGACTGCTGGGCGAGCGCTGGGGGTCAGATCAACATATGGAATGAATTCTGTACTGGCCATATATGGAGCGTGTCTTGAGTGTACAGGGTTTGATGGTCAGATCAACATATGTCAGAACAGGTCAGCTCCACATATGGAGATCTAAGGGTGGCAGCGGGGCTGATGTTTAAATGGACAGGTATCAGTCAAAGGGAGACATCGAAGAGGAAGGATGGATGGGGAAAGCAAAACATATGGAATGTCAGAACAGGTCAGCTACATATATGGAGATCTATGGGTTTGAGGTGAGATGTAGAGTTGCTGGCCAATATTGATGACCTCAGGGATCTCCATATATGGGCTTAATATTGATGACATCACGTGATGTCACGAGGCATGACCAGATATGGGGCGTAATTGACTGACGGGAAATACACGATTTCATAATAACTGCGACGTGCGGTCCCAAGTAATGCTAATTGTTGATATTTACGTACCAGGCCCATCAGAAATCTCATCGAACTAAAGAATTATTTTGTTGTTTGGTTGAACCCACAAGCAAGATCCTTTGATATTTTCTGTGTAGGAATTTTGCTGTTTTCCTTAACAAAGCCATGTGTTATGCGGTTTTAGGTCAAGGCAACGTACAGGCAACCCAAGTGGCTGACGCCATGTTGGATGCAGTGGTGGATGTGTTGAGTCAGAGCAGTCAGAACCCTAGTCTGAAAACTATCCGGATAGTTATCTTTCAGTCACAAATGCTGAAGGACTTCCACAGCAGTATGCAGAAGAAAGAAGGCACAGGCCGGAAGGACAAAGGCGCCGACCAGACGGACAAAGGCACCGGCCAGAAGGACAAAGGCGCCGGCCAGACGGACAAAGGCATGCACCAGAAGCACAAAGGGCCTTCATCCTGGAGCTGGATTGGCCAGATAAAAGGTAGGTGACAGCTCGTTAGAGATGATCAGTTTGAGGATTCGTTTGAATTTTAAAAATCTCTTGACCTGGTGCCTGACACTATGGTAATTGTAATTTGTTTAGAATTCCCTTCTAAATGGAGCTAAATATTTATGAAGTATTTTATGTTAATCTGTTAAGGTTGTACCAGTGGTACAATTTGTATGTATTTTCATTGTATGACCGTGTTAAATAATATGCTTATCTGACATTCTGAACTAATTCCTGCAGCATTTTTCATGGGAAGTGCCAGCAGCCCACAGAAAGAAGAAGACTTTGTCATTGAAAACCCAGAAGTGGACTGTGTTTGCTTCCACATCTGTGGAGAGTCGCCAGCCAAAGTTCAGTCAGCCAAACAGCACATCAGTGACCTGATATCCCACGAGCAGGTCGTTCACTCCATTGATGACAATATAGTCCTCAGCTTCTCTGAAGCAGACCTTGAGCGCATCAGCAGCATGCAGTCAACGATGGCCATCTGGATAAAGATAGAACGCAAGAAGGGCGAAGCCACCCTCACCATCAAGGGATTCTCCAAGGATGTGGTAAAAGCCACTGGTGCCATCCAGGAGATGATGAAGAGGGCCAGAGTAAAGGAGGAGTTTAGGAGACAGGTAGAATCGGCTGGCACAAAGGCAGAATGGCAATACAAGGCTCAAGGGCTTCAGTTCGAGAGCTTCGACCCCAAAAACAACTACTACCTAGAGCAGGCAATGGATAATAATCTGCCTCTTGTAGAAGTCACTGTCCAGGGTCAAATGTACTTTCTCACAATGCCACATGGAACTGCAAAAGATGAGCAAGGCTCAAGTCTGGAAATCAGGCGCATTGACAAACTGAACGGTAAGTTGCGTAAGAAAAGTACGTAAGTATGTAGTAAGTATGCAGTACTTAGTTTAGACAGTACTTGGTTTAGACTAGTCATTGGTTAGACCAGTCATTAGTCCTACAACTACAACCCATCTCAAACCCTCACCCTAACCCTAACCTCCACGGGGCAGCACACCTAACCCTAACCTTAACCCATGTCTAACCAATGACTAGTCTAAACTTAGTATGCACCCCAGTATTTATGGCTTGGTATGCAGTATTCAATTAGATCGGTTATGTAGAGGGCCATGTATGTATAGGTTAACCCCATCTGAAATGTCCTGGTGTGGCAAACCGCACAATCTGGTGCTCCAGTTGATTAAGCGATATTACAGGAGAGGGAGTTCTTTACCATCATTAATGCATGCCTGCGATGCTGCAGGAAAGGCAGTGCAAAAGTGCATTAACGACAGTAAAGAACACCCGAGTGTAATATTGCAATTACCCTCAAAACTAAGATAATCACTAAAAGAATCACAATGTTTTGGACAGATGTAGCCACTACGACCACAAATGTCCCAAGAAACTTGCTAGCCTAGCAACCCAGTCCGCTGATTTCTATGTTTTGATTAGGTGTTCCTTTATGCTCGTTTAATGCACAGCTACAAGGCTGTTTCAACCAATCAAATTGCTTCCTTGAAACGACCTGTTGTATAATTAAAACTAATTCCAAGAGTTTTAAAATACTAAATGGCCTGATTTACCTCTGTAATTGATTTTAATGCTTTGAACTCTACATTCAGATGCTAACAATATGCCTCTGCACTGGAATGTCATGACAGCCAACACACCGTGCGAAACCTTCACCGTCCAGCCTGGAAGCCCAGAGCACAATGAAGTCCAGGCTCTGTTCAGTGACTCATGTAACGAAACTGTTATTAAGGTAGTCAATTTGTTTATATGTACTGTAACCCTTGCTTGCTATGCAACAACTCCCTTAGGCTGGATTTCCACTTACTTCACTTAAATAAGGCTTAAAGACATTTTCAGTAATAATAATGCAAAATACTGTATGCTATTTGTAGCAATTCACTCAAGTCAAGATCCATGTTTTAAGTCAATCATTATGCAGACTCCAGAATAGCTTCTGCAATGCTAGTGTTCCATTGCTACTGAAAATGTCCCAGATTCACCACAATGATCAAGATATTGTGTCTCACACATTAATACATGCATTGAGAATGATAAAAGTCCAGATAGATTAAAGTAAAAGGTCTGTAGCAATGCTTCTTGGTGTGATTGCTGCCTGCCTTTCCCCATGCTATAGCTTTATATAAATATTACATTTCTCAAATGTAAATATAATAATTCATACATGCAAAGAAAAAAATCACCCTGCACTTTGTGGGTAAATATGCACTGGGGCACAGGCTAATTGGCTGTAGCTCATATGCTCATATCTGATGAGTCTACAGGCAGCTAACAAACAAACGCAGAGATATATGAGAGTAACCCACATCATTGTAGACTGTCCCACTTGGTAATAACAGTCATTAAAATATAACCAGCCACAGAAGAGGAACAACCAAGTATTTTTATTCTCCCCCAGATTGAGAGGATACAGAACCCAACTTTGTGGAAGAGCATCCAACTCAAGAAGCAGGATATGGATCAGAGAAACGGCCATAATAACAACGAGAGACGCCTCTTCCATGGCACCTGCCCAACCCATATTGACATCATCAACGATAAAGGCTTCAACAGGAGTTATGCTGGGAAGACTAATGGTGAGAGTTATACCTTGTAAAATGAGTCTAGAATAGTGTGCATGTTGTTGTGGAACTCAGTAATTTACTAATTTGTCGGGACAATATTCTAGGTGGTGATTGTTAATATTGCCCAGAATGGAGATCTCCATCCTATTAATTAACGTTATGTGCCCAGGACGGAGATTGATCCAAAAGACAGAGAATTACTTGCATAACGCCAGGGCTCCACTAGGCGCGTTTGGGCGCGTTGCGTCACGCGTGCGTGCGTCAAAAAACTAAACGGTTCAATTTTATGGTGACGGAGACGCGACGCAACGCGGGCAGTGGAGCCACCCTCCATTGATTAAAAGGGCACATTCCCGACGCTGACGGAGACGCGACGCAGACGCAACGCAGACGCGCCCAGTGGAGCCCTGGCGTTAGGAGAAGAGACTGGAGCAGCACGGACATTTAGAGCCTTTTATTTAGGTGCTGAGTATACAAAACGACTAACGTTTCGACCTTGCGGTCTTCATCAGAGTCATTTGATGACTCTGATGAAAACCATCACCTGGTTTGCCTGGTGATGGGTGGTGATCCACCTGAACTGAAGCCGCACCCACAGCTGTAGTTGTATGATAAAGGGGGAGGGGTTAGGGGAGGGGCTGATAATGTGATGTCACTATATTACTGTTTATTTCATTGGCCCGTTTCACTGTCAAGGGTTCAGCCTCCAGGAAGAAACCCTAAATACAAGGTTAATACACCATTGCACATAAAAACGACTCCAGGGTGTCTAATGAAGTACTGTCACCTCATAGACACATAAAAAACTGGAAAAATATAAAAATTGTTGCACTCCATCTTTAAGAAAATGTATGCGACACTGGCAATTGGATCAGTTGAGGTGACTGTGTGCAGTGTGCACACATCACCTTGTCCAACAACATTGCTTATAGGCATACCAAACAGAAGGTTCCTCTTGGCAATAGGGTAACCGCAAGCATTTGGACAGTTGCCAATAAACTGCTCACTTTGCCTGTAGAAAGACAAATGCAGCACGTGTGCCAGCCAGGTGTGGTCACTGGTAGTTTGCTGAATTCTGAAAAGAATGCAGTCAGGAATGCAGTCAGTCAATATCAGGGATTTTGAGTGCTTCGATCCTCTGAGAGGGTCTCGCAGTTATTGGGCAATTACTGACCAATTGCTCCCAGTTATTGGCCAATCATTGACCTTACCTGGAAGTGAAATTTATCAGCTGATCACGAGATCAGCTGATTATTTCACTCTTTCATGTATGGGATAATCCAGGACGGGAACCCCTTTTGGGATTTTTAAGTGGTGCAACCACTTCAAGAAACAGCAATGTCCGTCCCTGGCTCTGTCTGTCCGTGTCCCTATGTTTAGGGTACCAAGGGGGGGCGCTGTTGCACCACTTACTTCAGACAGGTCTGATTTTACCATTCAAGATAGGAACCCATTTTTGCCTTTTTGTTGCTATGTACAGTAGGATATAGCAACATAATCTTTGAATACATTGCCATACATTGCTATACATGCCATTGAGCATTGACAATGAATGGCCAGTTTTGAGTGTTTGTGCAAACATACAAATTGAATGCCATTGACAATGAATGGCCAGTTTTGAGTGTTTGTGTAAACACAAACATTGAAGACAAAAGTGAGGACGCAAATTGTGAATGGCTGGAATGAGATGATGTATGAATATGATAATAAGAGCGCCCCTCACTTCGCACATGTGTGATTTTTCATGTATCAGAAACAGTGTATTAATGTGCATTGTCCCATCGAAAGAAAGAAAGACATAGGCAAAGAAATATCCCACCTACATTGGAAAAGAAGACTAAATTCAGAACTGTTCTTGTGTAAAGAATTGTCTTCATGTGGCCTTTATGCCATGAAGATACCATGGCTAAAACACGCTTTCTTCTTCTCTGTATTTTCAGCTGCTTGTTATGGCAATGGCACCTACTTTGCTGTAGAAGCCAGTTATTCCGTCCAGGACATATATTCCAAACCGGATCTGCAGGGGCAGAAGTGTATGTATCTCTGCCGTGTCTTGACTGGAGACTACACTCCTGGCAAGAAGGACATGATCGTGCCACCAGCCAAGCCCAATAGCTCCAACCTTTTTGACAGTGTTGTGGACAACATGCAAAACCCAAACCTGTTTGTCATCTTCCACGACTCCATGGCCTATCCTGAATACTTAATTAGATTTAAGAAAAGCATGTAGAGAGAGAGGGCATGGAAATAAGGTGCCTTACATTTTTCCTAGCTTAGTAATTAATACCATAGCATAAGTAATCTTTAATAAGCATTAGTGATTCTAAGGACCAACCGATGTTTAAATGGTCATTTTTGCCTACATTTATTTGACATGTTGCTGTTGATCATAATGCTCTTTGTTCATCATTCTAGTTGCATCTAATTCATTCTCTAATCATGGTGCTGAGGTTTTGAATATGGTAAGGGCCACTGTATACTGTATGTTTCCTTCTGATTCTTCTGTAGTCTTCAAGCATATATATATACATTCCAGATAACACTGAACACTTTTATCAGATTGTATAAGAACAGAACAGCATGATAAAACACTGGGTCATATATAATGGTTAATGTTAAACTAATGAAAAGTATCTGAAGTCCAGTTGGTGAAATATATTACACCATTGCAGCATTGATTTAATTAATCACAACTGACTTCATATTGTATGGTGAAACGGCTGCCAAAGCACTCCAAATGACTGATTAATGACAAACAAAGAGTTTCATATGAAATATGAAACTCGAAAATATCTGTTTAGGATCACTGAGTTATTAAGCATTTATAAACTTTTCATTAAAACTTTCTCTGCGACTGAATTTCCGCAAGACTTACTCCTTGGCTTTGATTGATTAAGCACAGTAAAGTACAGTTCATTACAATTTGGTATGATTGGTCTGCCAAGAGGATTAACAACGCAACATGCACCAGGCTTAATGTATTTATACTACTTCTTCCACTAGCAGAACTAAATATTAAATAAACCAAGATGCCTACCATCAACATATACCAATCCACAAAACCCACCTTTGTATGCCTTGAAACCTTTGATCCTGTAGGCCCATGTTTGATAGCCAAACGGCCGGAAATTTCGCTGTAATTTTGTGGTACCCAGCCCCCCCAAAAGAGAAAGGCAGACAGGCAGACTAGTCGTTGAATGCAGGCTGCCATGCACAGCGACATTGGCAGGGGTTTCCACAGCTACCCCACAACACAGCGTCACTGTCTGAGCAGAAGCTCTCAATGTTTTAACCATAATACTAAATGTACAATAACTAAACATAAATCTCATTTGAATTGGATTGCAATAATTTACCAATCCCATAAATGCAGTTGTTCATGAGATGATAATGATAAGAGCGCCCCTCACTTCACACAGGTGTGTTTTTTATATATAATTTGACTTTTCATAATGAAAGTGAGTGGAGCTCTGATTGTGCTGAAACATTGCAAAGGTTTGAGTCATATGTCATACATCATATAGTCGACTGACCTCACAGGCTGGCCACATGACATCTGAGATCCACATAGGACACACGCCATTCCGCCATAATGCAGTTTTAGCCACTGTCGGCCTGACAGAGATAATAACTATTCCCTGCAGTTGTTTTGGCCTTAGTGACATCAGCAATGATGTCAACATGTGACATCATTGATGATATAGTCATAAGTTAAGTTTTGTTCCACAGACCTCTTGGAAGTCAGAAAAAGAAATTGCACTGAGCTTGATAAACTTCACAAAGTTAAATGCACACTCCAGCAGTCAGAGGGTAAAAACAACAACCTGAAAGAAATTCAAGGTGGCTTTAAACTAAACAAGACTGTTTAGGTGGTTGGCCAGTACTTGAAAACTATTAGCGAAATAAACACAATAAATACATTGCTTTTGGATAATTGTTACCAAAGGGGATTCGTCGAAGCTTGTGTATTCCCAAGGACTGAACTCACTTTTAGAGGAGATGCGTTGTGTAAATGCCAGAACTGAGAACCCAGTTAATTGGAGCTTGACCAATCAGAATGGTCAGCATACCGTTAAGCCTGTTGGAATACTAGGCAGAGGTAGAGGAGGTCCACAATACCAGCAACTAAGACAAATAAATGGCTCCAACAGAATTAACAATGGTAGCTGCCAGCCAGCCCCCACAGCTAACACCGTCAAGGCTAGAGATGACTGGAAGAAATATTTGAAACTCCTCCCAAAGGACACAAGAATTAAAACCTCAGATGTGACCGCAACTAGAGGAAATGATTTTGAAGATCTTTGCCTAAAGAGGGAGCTTCTTATGGGAATCTTTGAGATGGGCTGGGAAGAACCATCCCCAATCCAGGAGGAGAGCATTCCCATTGCACTGTCAGGAAGGGACATCATGGCCAGAGCCAAGAATGGCACAGGAAAGAGCGGAGCCTACCTTATTCCCTTACTTGAACGCATTGACCTGACGAAAAACTGCATACAGGCTCTGGCCATTGTGCCTACGAGAGAACTGGCTCTGCAGGTGAGCCAAATCTGTATCCAGGTCAGCAAACATATGGGTGGGGTGAAGATCATGTCAACCACAGGTGGAACCAACCTACGTGATGACATTATGAGACTTGACAAAACGATACATGTGGTCATCGCCACCCCTGGGAGGATCTTGGACCTGATCAAGAAGGGAGTGGCCAAAGTCAACCAGGTGCAAATGATCATCTTGGATGAGGCAGACAAGCTCCTGTCTCAGGACTTTGTGGTGATGATGGAGGACATTTTGCGCTTCCTGCCTAAACAGAGACAGATCCTTCTTTACTCTGCAACTTTCCCCAACAGTGCGCAGAGGTTTATGAATTCTCATTTGCATAAACCGTATGAGATTAACCTGATGGAGGAGCTTACCCTGAAAGGGGTAACTCAATATTATGTCTACGTGACTGAAAAGCAAAAGGTTCACTGCCTTAACACTTTGTTTGCCAAGCTCCAGATAAACCAGTCCATAATCTTCTGCAACTCCTCTCACAGAGTAGAGCTCTTGGCCAAGAAGATCTCCCAGCTGGGCTACTCATGTTTCTACATTCATTCAAAAATGAGACAGGAGCACCGCAATCGCGTGTTCCATGACTTCCGAAATGGCCTGTGCCGGAATCTTGTCTGTACTGACCTCTTCACGAGAGGAATCGACATTCAATCTGTCAACGTTGTCATAAACTTTGACTTTCCCAAGCTGGGGGAAACGTACCTTCATCGCATCGGCCGATCTGGCCGTTTTGGACATTTGGGTCTTGCCATCAACCTGATCACTTATGATGACTGTTTCAACCTCAAGGGCATTGAGGAGCAACTAGGAGCAGCCATTAAACCCATCCCCAGCATAGTTGACAAGAGTTTATATGTGGCATAGTATCTGAGCAGCTCAGAGAATTGTTTTGATATTACTCCTTAAGATTTTATCCGAATATCATGCAAATCGGTTCAAATGATCTCTATAGTCATTCATCTGTTTGATTTATCATTATTCCATCCTGATAAGATAAGATAAGATCTTTATTGTCACAAGAGTTTTTCTAATTAACGTTCATTTTAAAATGGAGGTCAATGGCGTTCGATCAGGCTGAAACCGTACCCAAATTTGGGTATTTGGGTCATAGATAGATACGTCTTAGATCATTGAGTCCAAGATCAACAGAGGTGTCACGCCGTTATTAGACCCTGACTTACCATGCTTTTAATGTGGTTTTTTTCTTTAATTTCTTTCTTTTTTTCCCTTTTATAAATCTGGATTTGATTTCACCATGAAAGAGTGAAGGCTTAAGTTGGTTTCACGTGAACAATGCTGTCTTGGCCTCTTCCACTGACAACAGCCTGTAAACGACATGTCGCACCACTCTAAATGGCCCTCTATAACGCGACTGCTGTTTTAGGCCACTTCTTGTTAGATTACCCACAATACCCAGTGGGTACGATGCAAGTTGGGAATGCATGCGCCTCTCGTTTGTGCAATACCTGTTGTACTTGTTGGACTGATAATGCACACGCCATTTTGGAAATAACTTGGGCCCCTTCCCTACTTCCTTCAGGTGTCACTGGTGATTCTAATGAAGGCTCTGTTCCATTCTGGTCGAACAGAGTCAGGCTGCTGCTATTGTGCATGTTGGCTCACTGGAAGGGTCTCCAAGTGTCCTTGTGTGGTTTATGGCCCCATACAGGTCTTTAACTCTGAGTGTACAAATGGACCGGGTTAGGTTTCATTTGGTTCATCTGGTTCCATTTGTACACTCAGTTATGGGGGTCCTTGAAATTAAAGTTTGAGAACCACTGTACGCTTTACCCAATCAAATTAATTAAATTAATTAATTAAATAATTTAATGTATTGTTAAAACAGGAATTGAAAGCTGATTTGGAGGCTATAACTGTAGAAAAACTATAACTGTAGAAAAACTTAACTTGATGTTGTTAATCATCTAACCAAAAAAAGTAGATTACATTTTACAAAAAATAAATGTCCTAATTCCTATTATAATAAATAGACAGTAATATCTGAACTACAGGTGACATAATTTTACTTTGTAATGAGAACTGTTGGTGAGATATACAAAATAATTTGTATTTGTCACATCACATCATCACATAAATGTGTAACACATTGAGCTGACAGATTATTATTGTAACGTACAGTATCTGAGGTGACTTACAATATTTATAACATACAATGCTGTATTTGTTGCAGCAAACAGACTGTCCTTCAACTACAAACCCACATCACAACCAGAAGCAGACAACCAATCAGGGGTCATACAGGATATTTCATGATAACATCAATGTATTTTTTGAGTGGTGCAACCACTCCTATAGACAGCTATGTGTGTGTCCCTTAGAGTATATATTTATAGAGACGGCACCGGATTTCTCCTCCCATCCACATTAAGTTGCTCAAAAGCGCATGAGGCGATTTCACTCCTCCTTCCGGGTAGGACAGAGTGAATTCTGGGATTGATTGGGCCAAACACATGAACGCGCTGGCTGTTGACTATCATTGCACTGAAACAGCATTCACGTGTCATCATGAACGTGCGCAATGATAGTCAACGGACCAGCGCGTTCATGTGTTTGGCCCAGCGCTGCAATCCCAAATTCGGCCACTATGTCCATTTCACCTCAGGGTTTCCTCCGGGTGCCGTCTCTATTAATATATACTCTACGGTGTGTCCCTGTGTCCGAGCACGGAAGTAGCATATTGTCACCACCAATTGTCACTGTTATGCAGAGTGTCACTAACCTGACTCCGTCAGATGGGGCAGCAGAGAGAACCCCTGTGTACTCTCTGCTGCCCCATCTGGAGGAGTCAGGTTAGAGTGTCACTGTTGTGCAGCCTAACACACAGACAGAGGCCAGGGAGGAGAGCTTGTACAGTACAGTACAGTACAGTACAGTACAGTACAGTACAGTACAGTACAGTACAGTACAGTACAGTACAGTACAGTACAGTACAGTACAGTACAGTACAGTACAGTACAGTACAGTACAGTACAGTATACCACTCACTTCAGACGGGTCTGATCTTTTTTTAATTATATATACATTTGAAAAAAGAAAGAAAGAAAAGAAAAACGTTTTATTTATCTGGATTTGAATGTATTAGACCTGAATGTATCTCTTTTTGGGTAAAGTACAAAATACAACGCATGCATGCATGCACTCACTCACTCACTCACTCACTCACTCACTCACTCACTCACTCACTCACTCACTTGTTCCACCATTCGAACCAAAGACATTCCTATTTATTAATGGTGGTGGTGGAGAATAAACACTGTCTAAAGTCAGTCCAACATGTCCAATAGGTGGGGTTTTTTCACAGCAGCCATATTGACAAATCGTTGTCTGATGTATTAGTGGGCTAGTGGCTGAACATCACAATCATTTTAACCATAATTTATACATTGGCTATTCAAAAATAGCAGTTGTACAAACTTTCAACATGTCACTATTAAAAGATATGTGCAGTGCACTTTTATACGGTAACAAGATAACTCACCCCTTTTACCCTTTTTGGTGAGTTGTCCGGACAACTCACCAAAAAGTGCAGACAACTCACCAAAAAGTGCAGATAACTCACCCCGGGGTGAGATGTCTGGACTTTCGGGGTGAGATGTCTTCACTTTCCGGGGTGAGTTGTCTTCACTTTCGGGGTGAGTTGTCTGACTGAATATGTACTTTTGGAGCTCTTTTATATACTTTACTGAATATTTCACCAGAATACTTTACTGAATATTTCACAAGAATATAACACAAGAGTCAAATGTACGGTCAAATGTAATGTATTTTATTTAAATATAGAAACAACAGTTTTGGGCAGACAATTTTTTTTTACAAAAAATATAAAAAAAAGGTAAACATGTACAAAAACACTGTTTCAGTGAAAAAGTAGAAAGTGAAAAAGTTGTCATAGCTGCAGTGTGCTGTCCCATTTTGGTTAGCATCTCCACACAAGGTAGCTTCCTTGTGCAGCAAATCGATGAGCAGATAAACTGGCAAGTTTGCTTGCTGTGCTTTCCGATTTAGGCGGTTATGCCACCCCTCGACATCATTGTTCGTCCTGATGGCACACTTGTACATACACCAGTGCTCTGGCTTCCACTGGCCACTTATCCAGGTGGACCGCATGTAGTCAACGAAGGGTTTCAGCTCGTCTGAGGCATATGCAGGAAATCATCATATAAAGAACTAAATAAATAAAGGGAAAAATGTATCCAGTAATGGAAAAAGGCGTGCATTTAGAACTAATGGTGACATATAGTTCCTATTGGATATTGAAGTAGTCTATTTTATTGCATTTTCAGAACATTACAACAACAATGTCTACAATAAGTTATAATTAAGTCTAGGCATGATAGCACAATCACAATATAGGCTACAGATGTAAATATATTTATGACACAGTAAAATGCTATTCCCCACACACACACACACACGACAGGCAAGGCTGTTGTTTGCATCGTTAGCAGGCAGCAGCTAGCTTGGCTAACGTAGTTCTACCACTGCTCTCTATGTGACTCTGTGGTTGTTTCACCATGTTTGCGCATTTATGAGAAATAAAAAACACTAATGTGGGAATTATTTCGGGTACCCCCTGGCCTGGCTATGCGTCGAGTACCCCTAGGGGTCCGCGGACCCCACTTTGGGAACCGTGAGTGAGAGAGAGAGAGCTCTTCTCCTTACAACAGTGTTTCTCCGGATTTTACTGTTAAATAAATAAATAATCTCAGCGAAAAGTTCAGACAACTCACTTCGCCGTCTCAGAAAGTGAAGACATCTCACCGGGGTGAGATATCCGGTATTCCTTTTATACACCCTGAGATTGAATTCTGAGTCTCTGACATATGAGAGATCAAATTCCTACCTTTCAGTCCCTACTTGACATGGGACTATATTGCACTTATAGGAGCTCCAGGCAGGTTGTTCTATCCAACACCAGGGTCTAAATGTGATCAGGAAGAATAGGAAGACCACCTCCAACCACTGCAGAAAGACTAGTTATATTAACATTATAACTATAGCTAACACTATTCCCGGTCGGTGGACTTCAATATAAGATCTTTTTTCTTTTTGTATTATTATAAATATTATTCTCTGATATCGGTATTCGGTATCGGCTAACACAGACATTGTGGTATCGGGATCGGATCCGAAACGAAAAAAGTAACATGTTGACAGCATAAAGCATTAACTCTCAATTTAGGTCACATTCATACCAGAGAGCTTTGCTGCGATTAAAACGAATTCTGCTGCGCATTTTCAGAAAGTGCACTTCGTTTGGCAGGTGTGAAGGCTCATTCGAATCGTAATGCGTATCAAAGAACCGCATTATACTCCGAGCAAAAACGGGGGTTTCGCTTCGCTTCCAATCGCACTTGATTACGATTCGGTGCAGGTGTGAATGCAATCCGCAGTAAATAAAGGAAATGAAGCAAACAATGTAGCGGGTGAGGAGCTGAACACAGTTGGAGACGGAGAAAGCAAGTTTTACGCAGCGCAAAGATGTCCCGTTACCGTGGATAGACGTGGTCGAATGAGGACTGAGGAGACTGAAGCCCTGATCGAAATGAGGACGAGTACATTAATCAATTGCTTAAGAAAACACATAAACACTGCAGTGCAGTGTAATAGTATTATAGCCTACAGAATATTCTGTCTGTCTGTGCGTGCTGTAAACATGGAGTGCTGTCACTGTGTGGGGACTAGTGCAGGGGACTGGAACTTTCATCTCAATAAACGTGTAAACATTTTGCGCTGCTGTCTGTTATATCAGTGCGCTCAGCGCTGTGCCTGCATGCCCAAAAGAACAGTGTGTGGCACTGTGGCTGCGTGCGTATAGTGAGAGAGAGAGAGAGAGAGGGGGGGGGGGGGGGTCCAGTCCCAGACGGCACGTCACATGCACGTTATGAGTATAATTTGATCACAATAGATTTCACTGTGTTGTAGGCTAGGTTTATGAATGGAACACATTGATAAAGGTCCCCCCTGCTGCGTTTCCAATTGCTACGGATGACAGTGTGAAGGCAAACCGCAGCAAATTAAATATGCAAGAATCCCAAAATCTCCGCCCATACGCATGAGTCTACCGAAGTATTAGGTGAGAATGTGACCTAAATCTTTAACATTGTCTAAAGGTGGTTGCTGCGTTTTGCGGATCCGAAAGTAGTAAGCTATCACTAGCTGTCAGCCTGTCACCAAGACCCCGCTATAGACAGCTCTGCGAAAAACGACCCCAGTCCAAAAAAACTTTATATGGATGCAATATTCGGCAGCAGTGTGCAAACGTGATTGACATAAAGTGAGGTTGATTATTGTTTTTACATCCTCCAAATTTCAGACCAGTGTGCAAACACTTATTTCCTCCATCTCCATATTATCATCCCTCGCATCAGCATCAGCATCTCACTGGTAGCTATATATAGTAAAGGTTCACCCAAAAAGTCTCAGTCTCCATTAACGTCAGATTCTCACCTAATACTTTGGTAGACTCAGATCCGTATGGGCGGGGATTTGGGATCCTTGCATATTTAATTGGCTGCGGTTTGCCTTCAAACTGTCATTCGCAGCAATTGGAAACGCAGCAGGGGGGACCTTTATCAATGTGTTCCATTCATAAACTATAGCCTACACAGTGAAATCTATGGTGATAAAATTACACTCATAACGTGCATGTGTCGTGCCGTCTGGGACCCCCCCCCCTCTCTCTCTGTCTACGCACGCAGCCGCCACACACTGTTCTTTTGGGCATGGAGGCACAGCGCTGCATGAGCGCACTGATATAACTCCCCAGTCCCACACAGTGACAGCACTCCATGTTTACGGCACGCACAGACAGACAGACAGAATATTATGTAGGCTATAATACACTGCAGTGTTTTTATGTGTTTTCTTAAGCAATTGATTAATGTACACGTCCTCATTTCGATCAGGGCTTCAGTCTCCTTATTCGACCACGTCTATCCACGGTAACGGGACATCTTTGCGCTGCGTAAAATATGCCTTCTCCGTCTCCAACTGTGTTCAGCTCCTCACCCGCCACATTGTTTGCTTCATTTCCTTTATTTACTGCGGATTGCATTCACACCTGCACCGAATCGTAGTCAAGTGCGATTGGAAGCGAAGCGAAACCCACGTTTTTGGGCGGAGTAAAATGCGGTTATTTGCTGCGAATTAGGATTCGAATGAGCCTTCACACCTGCCAAACGAAGCGCACTTTCTGACAATGCGCAGCAGGATTCGTTTTAATCGCAGCAAAGCTCTCTGGTATGAATGTGACCTTAGTCTCCTTGTCACGGGGCAACCCGTGCCCTATATACAAAGAGACAAACTGCTTTCTATAACATGCAAAGACTATTTTAAAATGGTGTGGTGGAATTGAAATGATCACCGATTGGTCATTTGTCTCTCCTGCACTGCTGGTGGCATTTCCCTTGATGAGGAAGGGCCGAAGTGCTATGCAGGAGAGGGGTGTTTCTTATGCTGTCTGATAATTGTCATTGAGTTTCATGCTGATCTATGACTATAATTGTTTAATTGTAACGCATTATTAAGAACGTGTAGGTTACTTTCCTTCAAGGTGTTATTTATGGAAGTATTTATATTGAAAGTATTTATTGAAAATAAATGTTGCTAAGTGATTCTGTGTCCTGTGGTAGGATCCACTCCTATTTAACGGAGGCTGCAGGGACAGACAGGTTAGAGAGTGGTGGGCAATGACACAGGTAACATCCCTGAGGGAGAGCTACAGGGCCTTGTGTGATCAAGGTACAGCCTGAAGAGAGCTCTTAGCCAGTTGGGTTTTGTTCTATAGTGTTTGCTCAAGTGTTTAGTTCATTTTTCAGTATTATTGGTATTTTCATTTTTTGCACTGTTGAATCTGTACTGGACTTTGGTGGAGGAGTTTTAGGGAAAAATAAAGACCCTTAAACTGCATTACTGACTGTTGTTGGAGCCTTGGCCGTTCGGGCAACAAAGTCCTACCGGAGACTTTAAAGGAGAATTCCATGCTAGAAGGCTTTCTTACCTTTATTTGTAGTTGTTACGTCCCCACCAAAGAGGTCCAGGTGTTATTTTGTGCAAAAGCGCGTTATTGGCTATTTCCCCTACCATAAGCCCTCAATGAATTGCATTGAATTGAATGGGGCTATGGGGTGTTATGGTAATTTGCTTATTTCCATCGCTCAAAAATCGATATTTTTTGTATATCCTCTCTTCATAATGTAAATGGTATCCCGAGTGGCACACTTTACTACTTATTTTGATGAAAATAAGCGATTTAGCACAAAAACCCAACCCCCATTTGTGGTTCACAGGTAACCACAATCTATCTCTGTTTGGATCTTGATAATAGAAGGCAGGCTGTCATCCATTCATGACATGGTTTGTGTACAGAGATAATGTGCATAGGTCCCTGAGAGAAGCAGACTATTAGGCAGCCTATTGTTATATCCAGAACAAGGTGCGCCAGAGACGCTCATTCAGTCCCCTTTAAAAGCACCAAGTCGCTGGATACAAGCTATATCAGCAACAACAACTTTGATTAAGTGCAGACAATCTACTATGCTGAGATCTAAGCTCTGTCTAGAGTAGAGTTTATCCTTCAAAAGTTGGGAATAACTGACAGCAGATAGGGGAATGATGGACAGCACTGGTCTTCCAGTACTTCTCCTGTTGACGCTCAGCTGCCTTTCTTGTGCCGAGAATGAGAGAAATAATTTTCTTCCCTGCCCAGAGGTCCGGGAGACATTTGGAGACTCTTGCTATGAGTTTGTGATTCTCCAGCGTTCCTTTGCCAGTGCCCAGGCTTGGTGTGAGCAGGCCGGGGGTCACCTCGCCTTCATCCCAAATGAAGAAACCCAGTACTTCCTTCAGAACCACCTGGACCCAAAAATGGACTGGTGGATAGGAGCAGTACCAGAGGCGTCTCCACACCTGAGATTGCAACAATTTGATGTTGTTAAAGGTAAGCGGTAGTCGGTAGACAGCTAACGAGTTTTACTATAACATTATTCCCATGAGATCTATAAGATCACTCTATAATGGTAATCGATCTCATCATGCACAGATTTAAAGCAGTAATTGTGGTTAAATTTGTAAGCTAGTATAACTATTATCAATAGTGTTACACGGAAGGGCAACATTTAAACAAGGCAATTCAAAACGCTTTATAAAAAAAGATAAGAAGTGACCAAAAATATCTGATTTACAAGCTCATAGTGAGTGATGCAAGCTTGTAGATCGTCTATTTTTGGAAATGTATTTAATAAAATAAAATAAAAATCAGGATAGAAGGTTCCATTGGCACTGGAGGAAGATTTTGATATTTGTTAAAATGCGCTAATCCCTATATGCAAATTTGTTTTATTTTTTCAAAGGTAATGCAAATAGCTGAAATACAAGTATACAGTATACAATAGGGCAGCATTCATTAATGCAATATGCATTTACACGGTTCTCCCCGACAGAGACGACACTTTGGTCAGTGTTGGAATGTTTTCTCTGCAGGTCCTCTTTCGTGGCTGGATGGTTCACATATCAGCTACTCCAACTGGGTGAGCAGCCCACAGCCAGAAGCAGGCTGTGGACACATTCTGAGACACTCAGCCTTCCGCTGGATGGCCACAGGCAACTGTACTCAAGAATTGCAGTTTGTCTGCCAGTTTAGTATGTTTATTTATGTCTTAAACATATGCTGTACAAAGTGTACATGATTAATGATTATGAAATGAAATCCTAAAGCAGCTACAAAAAATACTGTCTTTATACTTTCCTCCCCTGTCGTAGAGTCTGGGAGACGGATTGCGTGTGCAGGTCAGAGTGTCACTCTGCAGTGTGATGATGGTCAAGTATTAGAGATCGAGGGAGGCTTCTTCGGTCGTAAGACTGTCCACTACTGTCGGTCTGGCCTCACTCCCTCACCCACGTCCACAAAGGATCAGTGTAGCTCGCTGGAAGTTACGCATTCATTAAAAGGTAAACACTATGACCATCTGTTGCTTTCGTTGTTGGACTTTTAAAGATAATAATTGCATAATGATTACATGGAATCAATTTCATATATCACTTTATCCAGAAATGTTATACTTTTTGAGCCCCTCCACTGCTCCAGTATGTGGCTTTTGAAGATTACGTCATATGGCAGCCAAGTCTATGTGATTTAATGTTTGTTTAGGGCAATAAGGATGTCATGTGGTTGATATAAATACATCTTGTAACATATTTATACAAGAAACAAGTCAGAATGGAAAAAGGAAATAAACAGTAACCAACTGTAACCAATGAGGATAACGTTTCACAAAAGCAAAAAAGGCACTCCTCAAATCACAAGAGTTCTTTGCCTTAACAGTAGGTCTTTTCAATGCAGCCATTGAAATAGAGAACCACTTTGTCTTCAACAATGGATTAAAAAAAACAGTTTCATTAAAAGGTTCTGCATGGTTGTAGAAGCTGTAATGCAATTCAATAATGGTCTTTCTTGAAAGAGGTGATTGCTGGATGCAACAAAAGGGACATAAAGGGGTATATTATGACATGCAGAAACCCAATATATGAAACAGGTGATACCCTCGTCAAATGCAAGGCCATACAATGAACACATTAAAGCCTCAATACAGTCTAAGATATATCAAACCACATTGAAGTAAATATTGACCCATGGATTTTACAGGCAAGCATGTGTTTCATGTATGAATGGCAGGCATAGAGATGAGAGAGTGTACCGTGTACTCCTGTGTAAACCATTTACAAAGCACAGTTCATGAATGGTAAATGGTGCATGTAACTGTCCCAGCAATGGGATTTTGTAATTTTCTATTTATCTATTTTTTATCTATTTATCTATCTAACAACTTTGTTGTTAAAAAAAAAAAAAAAAGGGAAATATATAACTTGGTTCTTTAAACTAGCCTTTGCTTGTTATACACATATCCTGGGTTGTGTATTATTCTAGACAAAGACACTTCAATTTAAATGGACAATGTTGGATGAGGGTGTGGTTGCTCCCCCAGAGCAAACGCTTGCTGCATTAAAGGAAGAGCAGGCGCTTTTAGAAAAAAGGCTTCAGACTGAAGGTGAAGAGTCAGAAAGAGAGTCAGTTAAAGAGCGCCAGTTAAAGAGCGCTTAAACAAAATTGATGAACTCCTGGCTCAGCCTGTTTTGAAAAGCGTAGAAGTTGAGCAACCAGGTAAACCTGCACCAGTCAGACGATCAAGCAGGGAAAGACACCCAACAGAAAAAATGCGTGAGTTATTAGATCAGGACAGCAGGAAGAGAGTGAGGATTTTTTTCTCTTCATATGAAAAGTTCAAGTCAGAGGTGCGGTGCGCCAGACGACAGTTAAAGGAGGAATGCACAAAACCGGCCGACCTATCCACGGACCGGCCGACATATCAAACGACCGGCCGACCTATCGCACCGGCCGCAAACGACCGGCCGACGGAACAAATGGATTCTGCCCTCCCTCAACACTTTCATTGACTTGGAAACAGCAGAGAAAATTAAAGCAGAAGCACAGCCAGTCAAACTGAAATTGTCAACAATGACCGACAGGGGTTCAGTGGTCAGATGCCAAAGAGTGACTGGCCTAAGAGTCAGAGGATACTTCTCACAATAAATGATTGATTTGCCACCTGCATACACTCAAGAGTACATACCGCTGGAACAAAACAGCATTCCCACTCAGAAAACAGCAGAGCGCTGGGCTCACCTTCACTGCATATCTGAAGAAATGCCTGAATTGTTGGACTGTCCTGTTGGTCTCCTTATTGGTTATGACTGTGCAAGGGCCCTGAAACCAAGAAGGATGATAGATGGGGAAGATCATGAGCCATACGCAGTCAAGACTGACCTAGGCTGGAGTGTGGTCGATGCTCAAAGGGTGCAAGCTCAAAACATGGAACCTTGAAGAGGACTGTCAGGAATGAAGAAAGGGAACAGGAAAAGGAGGAAAGGAAAGAGACGAGTGAAGAGGAAGGTCCATGGGGGCAGCGTAACTTAAGAGAAGGTCCGACAAAACTTAAACCTCCAAATCAAATGCAAACCAGAGTTACTATTTAAGAATACAAAAAGGTATTATTTTTGGTTGGTCAAAGGTAAAAAAAAAAAAATGATGATGTGACACTTGGGTTCAATTAAGAAGGAAAATACAGATTTCTACAGCCTAAATAGCTCAAGGCAGTAATAAATCACTGTATTTTGGGGCCAGTGTAACTGTCCCAGCAATGGGATTTTGTAATTTTCTATTTTCTGTTCTATTTTATTACTTACCTTTCGGCAAATACAATATGGGAACATTATAGCTATGTTTATTTGGGTACACATTGTATTTGGATGCCGTGTGTGGTGTCTGGTCTCTAATGCTGTTCACATTATGACCTGGTGAGGGCATGCAGGAAGAAGCCCTGTGAGTAGAGTGAGTCAGTATTAATGGCACCTGTGTGAGCTGGCTCAGTCAGAACAGAGTTGCAGGGGTGCGAGGAGCTCTCCTCACGTCAAAAAAGAGCGTCCTCAAATATGAAATATAAGAGAATATAAAGTAGCTCCTAAAAGAATCGGCAGAAGGCGCACACAGTATGTTACATGTTGTTGGTTTCTTTGTTTGTAAACAGTGTTGTAGTTCCGTCGATTGTTTGATTGTTTGTGTGTCTCATTGTGTTTGTTTACATATAATCCGTAAGTCATGATTGACTGCAAGGACATTCATAGTTCATATTTCAGTGTGTTTAAGAGAATATTTGTATGTTTTGTGTTGCAGTTTTTCACAGTGTCCAATGGGAAAATAAAACTACCTTAAAGTCATCAGTTGGAGCGTTGTCATATTTCTGCTGGCTAGGAGCCGCTATAGTGCATTCATACAGCGCTTTACAATGTACATTACATAAGTGTTTTATGCATTAGGACACCGAACTGATGGTGTTGTTGTTGATGTTAATTTATGAAATATTCAGGCAATCTTGTTTATTTTAGTGTTTTCAGGTCATTATCATAACCTTTAAATCAGGGACCTTGTCTCTCTGTTGGATCTGTTGCCAATGTTTTTCACAGGCCCCTTTTCCACCACGGGTTGGCCCGGTTGAATTATTTTTCCCCGCCTA
Organism: Protomyctophum parallelum; assembly: GCF_964188405.1. Taxonomy (NCBI): domain Eukaryota; kingdom Metazoa; phylum Chordata; class Actinopteri; order Myctophiformes; family Myctophidae; genus Protomyctophum; species Protomyctophum parallelum. The sequence goes on along the minus strand of NC_139707.1, from coordinate 25,309,128 downwards.
ATATTGAACCAGTTCAGAGTGTTTTCACTGAAAATGTATTGATTCAGAACCCTGGCAGTTTCGGAACGGGAACCAAAATATGGCCGCCGGTTCCGTGAAAGCACCATGGTTCCAAGAATCTAGAACGGAACTAGTTCTATAGAACCAAAGCTCTTTTGGTGGAAAAGTGGCCACAGCTTATACAATGAACACGAATATGAAGTGATAATTTGATATCGTATCGATTTCCCCTGGTATTATTGTGTCTAGGCTTGGGCATAGCAGTGGTGGCCATTTTGTGATGCCACAGATTGAAAGCCCATTCATGTTTCACCATAGAGATTTCCAAAAATATTGATGGAACCAAGCCATCCAGCATGGTGAAACATGACCATAAAACATTTGATGCTCTGTCAAATAAATAATACTATTGAATTATGTTATATAGGCCTACTATATTTAATAATTTATTGACACAATAATTGATTTAGAGATATATATATATATATATATATATGGGAAAAACTGTATGGGTTGTCAATCTGTAGCACCATAAAATGACAGTCACTGCTTGCCCTATAGCCCAGATTGTAACATAACCACTTAAGCCAGGAATATTATGTCGTATAAGGGGGCGGGGCTATGGGGTAGAGTGGCCGGATGGGAAGCGGAACGTTCCCAGTTTGAAGCCGGTCTCCCCCAGAGTTAGTGTCAAAGTGTCCTTTGACACTAACTCTGAACAAAATACTCTGAACCTCTAATTTCTCACGATGAGCAGGTTGGTGCCTTCCTCCGCATATGAATGTGTGTGTGAAATGGGTGAATGAAATGCATAAACTATGTAAAGCGCTTTGGATAAAAGCGCTATATAAATGCACCATGTACCATTTATAACAAATATACAAAAACATATCCATGCTTGTGTATGCTGTTTTAGCTATTTTGGAAAATTTGCCCAAAATAGGGAGGCCAGGGTTTAAGTGGTTAAGAGACTTGAGAACAAACGCAGACACTGCCTTGTTTGTTTTGTCTATCCTATAGGTCAGTGTGACGGACACCAGGTCTGCCAGGCTGTAGCAGCTGTCATCTCCTTTGATGATCCCTGCCCTGGACTAGGAAGTTACCTGTCTGTGGATTATCAGTGCAGAGACGGTCAGTAGCATCATTGGGTGATTGCTTGTTACTTCCAGTCCCACTCTAAAGTAGTAAAGGTGTAAGAAAAAAAATCCTGTGTGGGCATTGGGTCCATTTCCCCATCGCTACAGCCACTAATGATTCAATCAATCAGCAGATCTGTCTGATACAAAGGCAATCAATCCCATAGGCACCAAACAGTACTTCCATAATACTCTGGCTTCTTGGTTTCACTTCTAGCCTGACCAGGGAAGGGAAGCCAATTAAGCACGCCATCTTTGACTTTCTATTTTCACTATAGTTTCGGTCTAATTTCTTTTTTTGGGTCTTGAACTGAAAGGTTTGGGAACCTCACACATCTGAAAGGTTTGGGCACCTCACACATCTTTGGACATGTCTTGCCCACAGGACTCAGATTATCAATGGTCAAGCTGGCTGCTGTCTTTGATAATATCACCATCAGCATAAAGTGCCTCTACCGACCGTTGCAGGGCAATGCTACCTGCAAGCTGAGTACTGGAGATGGCTCCATCACTGAACTTGAATACACTCCAGCTAGGTGAGTACTGGAGATGGCTCCATCACTGAACTTGTACACACTCCAGCTAGGTGAGCAACATCAGTGGTTGACTGAAACTAACACAAGAACTGTTGCTAATGTTTTACATTAAGTCTATGGTAGCTTCTCATTACGCAGTTTACACCATCAATGACTCAATAATACATTTGTTAAAGTTACTAAAGGACTATTTCATGTAGGTACTGTAACACCTTCCATAGTGCATCTGAACGATATTGTTCTTGTTATTCTAGAAGATGTGAGCAGAGTCTGCTCACATCTTCTAGAATAACAACAAGAACAGCAGACAGCAGACTTATTCATTCAAAACAGAAAAATCACCAGCAATCACACAAATGTACTTTAGATACCTTTAATTTAAAGTAGCTATAAGCAATATAGGGTTAGGGTAAGTAGTATTCAGACAGCCAGCAATGGGTAAAACGCTCCCCAAAAAAATAGTCTCTGTGACACATCTAGGGGCCACAATCTGCATTCAAAGATGTTCCTAGAAGCTTTGTCATTGGTCAATTTGCCTGTTTACTTCACACACACACGCACGCATGCACACACGCGCACACACACACACACACACACACACACACACACACACACACACACACACACACACACACACACACACACACACACACACACACACACACACACACACACACACACACACACACACACACACACACACTATGATGACCTGGAGGGTTGTTGGCTTGGGCACGGATTCATCAAACATGAGTATTCTGAACATTTTGAGCACCTCAGAAAATCTGTAGCTCCAACGGTTTAGAAGATAGAGTCATGTTCGAAATAGTGGTCATTTAAAAAAAGGGCGTGGTCATTTTCGGGTATTTCGCCCCGTATAGAGATTTCTTCACAGTTCCTAAGTTGTTCGTGTGTTGGTTGTAAACAAAGTGACAGAGAGACGTGGAGCAAACCCAGGGGATTATTTCTAACCCATACACAACCTATATACATAAATTACATATTGTAACATTTTGCACCCTGAGCAGGAGTCGAACCCCGATCTCCAACTCAGTAGACAAGGCAAGCAACAAGCCGCACCAAGAGAGCTAGCTCGCATGGAGGAGCAAGTTACAGCCGGGTCTTTCGCAGGGTCGTTACAATATTTTAGCGTGATGATTACGTTTAAAACGATTACCGGTGAAGCCCATCACACACCGTCTGTGAAGCGGGTGCGCAGCGACGTGGCACAGTATTGCCGCGCGTCATAGCCGCACAGCAACAACCACAGGACGTGTCGTGCTACCGCACGGCTGGCCAGCCACACCCACGGATTCCCGGATTTCCAGGCGTTGTCGTGCGGCAACGCCTGGAAAATAGAACAGCGGCGTATCGGAGCGCCAGGCGTGAACGCGCGCCAGCGAGCGTCTGACGCCGCCAGTGTGGCATAGGTTAATTGAAAATAACGGAGGCGGCTGTTTTGACCCGCGGCGTTCACAGACGGTGTGTGTTGGGCTTAATACATTGTCTGCGTGTCATCTTTAATGGGATTAAAAACGGAGTAGTTTGTAATCAAAACCAGCTGTGTTTGGAGGATGATGCAGCAATGGGAATCAAACGGGTGAGCTTCATTTTTATTGGCTTTTATTGATGTGGGCCTCGACACTTCATCACACGATACGTTTTCGTTTTCAGGAAGTCATTAAAATTTGATTTTATGGACTTTTTATATAAAAATACACAAAAATGTAAATGTTTCAATTTTTTTGGAATCCATTGTTAGGTATGCCCACATGATGAAAAACGTATTTTTCATTTCATTGGGTCTTGGACCATTAACTCTCAAACTTTTGCTGTGATTGCTTCGTTTCTCAGTTTGGAGCAGCATTTTTTCCACACATATACCTTTCCGAGGGACTTTGTGGTGAAGGTGGAATGTACCAGTAACGATGTCGATGTCACAGCTCAAGAAACCATTACCATTCAGGAGTCCATCACAGGGCTTCGTGTCACAAAGTGTCACAGTGGGAATGTGTCATTAGATGGAGATTACTGTAAAGCCTTGTACGGGGCCCTGTTTCAAATTCAAGTGGAATTAGAAGCAGGTAAGAAGAAACTATAGTCTGACCATGTTAAAAGAGCTTGCAGTACATTTTATCGCTTTTAAAATGTGTTTGTTGTGGATGTGTTTTAACTCAGTAGCATCACATATTTTTGTAGCTTGTATGTATCGTTAAGCCATTAGAAATGCAATGAAGCATAATCAACAAGTTAATGTGATATGTTCCGTATGTGCTAACAATACAGTAGACAATATTACAACAAGATATCACATAATAAAATAAGTGATGCACGATTAATCGGTAATCGGAATTGGCCATATCGGACATTAAAATACCATATTGGTATCGGAACGGTCTCAAAATAATACAGATTATTTCATCGGTTTTCACAAGTAAAAATGTTTTAAATTAAACATTTTAAATCATCAATGAGTTCAATATAAATCAAGTGTCTAGTACCTCTAGTCTAGAACAAAAGCCAAATCAAATATAGTGTAAAAATGTAAGTCAAAAAACATTTCTACATTTAATTTGCGTAGGCCTATACTCATCTCATTCCGTTGTGAAAACAGACACTTGGAAAAGAGTATAGGCTATTTATTGATTTATTTCATAGGCCTACTTTATTAACAGGCTTTGGGCCAAGCCCCTATATGGCCTAGGTTTGTTTCCATTGTGGTCCTCTGTATAATATCGGAATCGGTCAGAATCAAGAATACAAGATAGTCATAGTACCATACAATAAATAAAGTATAAAGATTTAGCAGCAATGGGGAGTGTAGGCCTACAGAATATAAAAGGAGAACAATGTATAGAGATAATATACATACAACACAATGCACTTCCCTAGGAGAGATGGATAAATAGATACATACAACACAATGCACTTCCCTAGGAGAGATGGATAAATAGATACATACAACACAATGCACTTCCCTAGGAGAGATGGATAAATAGATACATACAACACAATGCACTTCCCTAGGAGAGATGGATAAATAGATACATACACCACAATGCACTTCCCTAGGAGAGATGGATAAATAGTCAGTCTGGTAAGGCAGCAGAGTCAATATGCAGTGCGGAGCAGGATTTTAGAAGCTGCACGCTACAAACCCAAACTACATTTTAACCATCATCATACGATCAAGCTGTATTATTATTATTTTTTTTTTTGGAAAATTAATAATACAATTAAAAGCTCACAATAATTGTAAGATTCGTAAAAGTGTAGAGCAGACGATAAAATGATCCCGTTTTAAAGTGTGTGTGTGTGTGTGTGTGTGTGTGTGTGTGTGTGTGTGTGTGTGTGTGTGTGTGTGTGTGTGTGTGTGTGTGTGTGTGTGTGTGTGTGTGTGTGATTTCGATTCAGAAGTTCAAGAATTCATATTCTCTGAATTCTGTCTCTCGCCTGCATGGCAGGTACCGATGTGACCTACAGACTCCAGCATGGAGCAGTATTTTTGGCAGGTTCATCGGTGGTCAGAGGAATCACAGCAGAGAACATCACAGTGAGTCCAGAGATGATGAAGCTGCTGGCCCCGGGCTGCCACGTCCTGCGTCTTCATGCATCGAACAGGGTCACAAGCCACGGCCCAGAGACCATAGAATTGAAGGTGAATAGAGCAAAAGATAAAATGTGATATTATTCTTTCTACAAACCCCATCCAAATATGAACATATTCAGCATCCAAGTAAAGTGAAAGCAAAGAGATACAAAATTAATTAAGTTTCACGCTAGTATCTTGCATCATCAACAACAGGCTGTTGATGCCACCCCAACATGAACATGCAGGTTACAGGATTCTCATTCTGTTATACCGTCGCTGCCTGCAAGGATGGCCGCCGTGCCATTTCTTATAAACTTTCTAGTTCATACGGGGGTCGTGAGTCCACGGTGGAGTTGTTGTTATGTTGTTGTTGTTGTTGTTGTTCATGAGTGCCGCGGTGCGCGGCGTGGAGAGGGCATCATGCGCACTGGCTGGTTGGAGCGCAGCGCAACAGCCTCAGTAGTATGGCATATTGTCTGTACTCTTGTGCACTCTTGATTTTCTGTGTCTAGGCTGGCGTTTGTGTCGAATTATATTCGCTAATAAAGAGAGCTTTAAAGGGGATATTGTCTATCGTCAGTATAGTGTATATCATTCTTGTTTTTAACCATAGGTTAATTAATATTGTTTTTTGATTGAATACTTTATTGAAAATATATTTCAAAAGGATAAATTCACAAGAAAGCTGTTAGGCTTGTTTCCATTGTGGTCCTCTTGGGGAAAGGGAAGGGGAGCAACAGACAATAACAGTACAATACCGACAAAAACAGCAGGCAAAAAAAACAAACAAACAAAAAACAAACAAACAAAAAACAAAAAACAGGACAAAATTCATATAAACTTACCAATAAAACTGAAATTCTTTTCTTTTCTTTTCTTACTTTTATTAATGTTTTTTCATTTGTGCCATTTATCTATTCTACACTATATTTTCATATAATATTTTCATATAATATCAAAGGAACTGGTCACCTTGAGGCTGGAAGGCAAGCCATTCCACTGAACTGCTGCCGAGTACAGGAATGATGTTTTTCCCATATTATTATGAAAAAGGCAGGGTTTAAAATCCGTAGGGCTCCCTCTGGTGTAGTGCCTGTGAGTATCACTAACCGTTGCAAAATAGTCACTGAAATATTTGGGTGCTAAATTATTTCTAATCCTGTGAACTAGACACATTTTAAATTGGGATACTCTCTCCTCCACTTTAAGCCACCCCAGACTGGTGAAGTGTGCAGGGAGAAGGTGAGTTCTAGGATGCAACTTCAGGATCACTCTAACCATGATAATGGTGGGCCGTGATAATGCGGCGCAATAATGGTAGGCAATAATACAATACAACCAACTTGCGCAAGCATTAAAAAATGAGTTTTAATTGTCGGATAACGAAAAATAACATACAAATAATCTAACAAGATACTTTTCTCAGAAGGTAATTTGTAATTTAACGGGATTAGTTTTATGGGCAGTAATCCTAATCCAGTAACCTAACGACGTTACTTACAAAAGTAGCTATGCCCAACACTGTCTTGTGACCAAAAAGAGGATCCGGGGCTGGCGAAAGTGTTGAAGCTGAACCAAAATACAGTGCAGTCCGTAGTCACAGAGGGGTGTGTCGTGTGTGTTGGAGCATCTATAGTCATTGTGTTGTACTGCTGTACCTCCTGTGTCCAGGTGTGTGTGTTGGAGCAACTCGCAGGCCTGCAGGCCTCCGTGATGGCGGAGGAGGGCCAGTGTCTAGGATCCTCTGCTCTTGACATTGTTGTGTCCCTGGAACGGGGGGCCCCTGCATTGCTCCTCTTCTCTCTGATGGGAGACAGTGGCCCCAGACAGCTGCTACAGGAAATGAATACACGCCAGCACATTTTTCAGATCACAAACACAATCCAAGGTACTGAAATAAAACAACAAAACAGAAGCACTAAGCAAACGGCGCTGTACATTAAAGGCCGTGAGGTGTGTGTGTGTGTGTGTGTGTAACATTCCCTCCCGTTACCATAGACTGCTATCTGGGGCCAGTGCTAACAAAATGCACGAAAAAGGGAGCAAAGAAGAGCCATGATCCGGTCGCGTGACCGGAAGTAGTAATCTGCCATTTTCCAGCCAGGGTCGTGGCCGTGATCTAGCGATAGAAACACTATGCTAAGAGGTCGAATTAATGTTTTATTAAGCTTCTAACACTATCCTTTACCTCATTCTGAGCCGCTAAAGATTGCGTGTGCGTGCATGCACAGAGTTTTTAGATTTCGGTGATGTCACACCATGAAGCAAGCGGTGGCTATAACGGAAGTTAAAATACGGTAAACAAATATTATTATTAATTTTGGAATACCGGTAATACTCTTTTATCAAATCTCGTGTTCTCGTGTTTGGCAAAGGATTGTTTAATAGCTAAACACGAGATATCGAGGTTGGCATAGATTGTGTTAAATTCCGATAATACACATTTTGAACTGGAACCCAGGCTGATGAATGGAGGTTTTTTGGAGTTCTCCCTCTCTCCTGATTCAATGAAATTTGTAACCCACATGAAAATGTGTTTTATTAACAGAGTTGCAGAGATAAGTAGACACCCCCGTTACTGAACAAACAGGCCGCATAATTCCCATAACCTCATATCAGTCTTAACCGGCCATATAAGTCAGTTTCACGATGTTTTCGCTTCGGCGCCAGTAATCTCACTTCCGCATGTCCTAGTCACCTAGTTGCGGTAGGCAGTATGTGGAAATGTCCATACTGGCTGCATTGAATGGTCTTGATAAGAACATACTATACTGTAGGTTGATTACATTCAAATATCAGCATGTACTGTAAAGTTGATTATTATTAATGAGAATGAAGGTCTCAAGAATGTTCTAAAATTAATTTAGCAGTTGAATATTCATCCTCAAATGTTTTTGTTTTTTTGTTACAGAATCTTTAGAAGTGAAACTCAGAGCATGGAATTTCTTCTCATCGTTGGATGTAGATGTGGAAATGCATAACTTGGGTTCCTGTGCCACTCACTTCATCCCCAGATCAGACGGTTATGGAAGTGGCTTGTTGAACTTCAACCAGGAGAATGGTGTGCCGGTAAATGAACCCTATAATGTCCCTATTCTGACTGAGCATAATCATAATTTATAGGCAAACGTTTTGGGGAAATAACCAATCTACAAGCTCACAACATGAACCCTATAATGCTTGTAGATTGGCTATTTTCGCCGAAGAGAAAAATAAGTAGACCTCTATGGGTCTACTTGAACTATTACAATTACAATTGCAATTACATTTATTTAGATTATAAAATTGTTTATGAGTCATGACTGAGATTTGTTTTCATTTTCAGAGAGAGGAAGAAGTTCGAGTTCTCAGATCCGTAAACAAATTAGGAATCAAAAAAGTGTCTTCAGATTCAGGTTCACATTCTACAGATTTGGTTTCAGATTCTTCAGATAAACTTTCGCATTTATTCAAATTCAGGTTATGATTCCTCTAAATCAGTTTCACATTCTTCACAGGAGACATCTCTCTTGAAATATTACATAATGGTTATCTGGGCAACAGGGACTACAAACAAGAATGGTCATGCAGTAAGACGTTTGTATTTCCTCTCCACAATACAGTGGCAGATTGTATGCACCTTGAAATTAAGAAAATGCCAGCACTCATTGTATGTCCTTTTCACATGATTGTATTTACCTTTGACGAGAGTTGATAACGAACGTGTTTCGGCCTGTGAGGCCTTCGTCAGCGCTATCAATAACGTTATTACCACTTTAATGTACTCTTTCAGTACCATGATTAATTTTAATTTCTTTAACCCACAGTGCACCCCTGTACATGCCAAGGAACATGGTTGACATTGACCCACACTATTACAAAAGCCTGTCTACCAAAACCATTTGAGTATGATAGATACTTATTGAAGGTGACTATGAGGAATAACGGTGAGGAGCATGCAGGTAGATGCATTACCTATGAACCCCGTCAGTGGCCACACACTTCCGTTGAGTTGAGGTAATTATTTGCATACAATGCATGTTTTCAAATCATAGTATTGCTGTCTTAAATCAACATTTTCCGAAACATGTTTGCAGTGTATGGGGAGTAGCCATGTAACGCACAATGATTTTTTTGAAATTATTATTACAAACTGAAAGGGCAACATGTAGTCAAGACCAGTTTGACAGAGGTCAGACAAAAACAAAAAAAACTAAAAAAACTAACATCATAAGTGAACTAATGACTTATGATTATGTAAATAATAATAAGAATAATAATAAGAAAAATATAAACTATTTATATACCGGTAGCACCTTTCATGACATGAAAGTGATTTACTGTACAGGGCAAAAAAGGAACTAAAACGTAAAATAGCATTAAAGTGCAATTGCAGTAATCGAGTCGAGAGATTGTCGAATGACATGCAATATTTCTTAGATGAAAGAAGGCATTAGGCTGACACTTAGCCTGGATTTTCATTTAATTTCAATTCAAACTATATATTTTTTTTTAATGGGAAAAAATGGGTAGCGTAAATAAAGACATCAACTGTGGGTAAGGGGGGTGGAGGTTGCCAATAACATTACAAATCTGTGTAGAAATGTGTTAGTGGCAATCAGTATGCATACTTGTGTTTAAAATATCAACATTTAATTTGCGTCTATGTTAAATAAAAAAATGTATTAATCTGTTATCCCAAAACTGTTTTAATTTCAGATGCACAAACGGTTGTATAAACCCAGAGAATCACAGGACTGATATTAATATCATGCTGATATGTAAGCAAGCAAATGATTGCCCAGCAGACTGGGCATGGCACATTGAGGATCCACGAAATAGTAACAATTGGGATGTAAGTCTCGCAAAATTACTAATTTACCTTCACAGCATTTGGTTGAAGCTGTTATTAAGTGATCCAAGCTAGTGTCCAGACAATATTACGATGATTCCGCATGCAGTGATCATGTTATAATGCTTGGAACATAAGAGACAAGAGTCAAGGGAGTGTTTTCTAAACATATCTTTGTCTAGCTCATTAATTTGATGACACTGCCGGTTTTAAATATTAGAAAAATAATGGTGATCAAATCAATTCTCAATTAAACACCCTTTTAAACATTTTGATTCCTTTTACAGCAGAATATCGGAGGAAGGACGAAACAATGCTATTTGAATAATGACAAAAGGCCACTGATAGAAAGAACTGACGGAGCATCCGAATACAGAGTATCAAGACGTATGATTGACCATGCCATTCATAATAGGCTGAATATAAGGGTTGTGGTTTATGGTGAGTAAGTATGTATATATAATAAAGTGTGGTGGAACCAAATAAATAACAACAAGGTTATTATATTAAGTAAAACTAACTAAAAAACATGAACTATAATACAAAAAATAAAGAGAACTAACTAAAACTAACCCAAATCATACAGAAAATGTTCTTAGTAGCCTTATTCTATGTCAATATTTCAAAAAATGTGGGTCATATCTTATCCTGCAATATTAAAAAATAGCATAGGTAGAACAAGGGTCATAGGTTGTGAACTTGTAGGACTTTATACAAAATCTAAATTAAACATGCAAGCCTGCTTTAAAAACTAATCAAAACTAAATTGAGATTGCTCCCTCCATTGGCTCCCAGTCGCTGCCCACACAGAATACAAAACTCTGATGCTGGCCTTCAAAGCAACCAAAGGTATGGCACCCCCCTATCTTGTAAGTCTGATCGGACCCTATACAAACCTTCCCACACGCTCAGATCAGCCAACGCAGGGTAGCTGGAAGTACATTCACTAAAAATGCTGGGACAACGCTCCACACACCCAAACTCTTCTCACTTCTGGCTCCAAAACAATGGAATATACTTCCATTTGCAATCAGAACTGCAGACTCACTCCCAATCTTCCGCCGTAGTCTGAAAACTCACCTCTTCACACGCCATCCTGGCCCTTAGCACTTGCCCTCTAGCCTCGACGACCTTGCAGGCGTATGCAAAGGCTCAACTTATGTAACTTAGATAGCATTTTATGTAGACATAGCACTATATAATACTCTAGTCTATGCATAGATCCATTATATAGATATTCCACTGCTAGGTTCTTAGCTTACGGATGATTCTTGATGACTTTTTTAATGTATTTGATGTATGCATGTTTTGTTCTTGCTTACTGTAAATTGCTCTGGATTAATAAAGTCTGCTAAATGCCTAAATTGTCAATTGGGTAACACTTTATATTAAGGTCGCCTTTATAATGCATTATAATGAGCTTATAACATTATAACACTCGTTATAAATGATTGTAATCATGTATAACAACTTATAACCACGTTTATAATAGTATAAGTGCTGGTCATTATGAAGTGCTGTAATGTCTGTGTCATAATGCATTATAACCAATGTGTTTATTAAATGGAATAATGTCTTATAAACATCAATAATATGCTATAGCATATTATACATTATACATTCTTTGTCACAGAGTCATGCTATAGGGTATTATAAAATGATACAACTGTTTATAACCATTAAAGAATGTTGCCACTTTACTTAAAGGTCTCAAAGTCCTGCTATAGCATATTATTGATGCTTATAAGACATTCCATTTAATAAACACATTGGTTATAATGCATTATGACACAGACAGCACTTCTCTAGTGCCTTTATAACCACCTAAGTTATAATAGTTATAATGTGCTGTTCCACTGAGCATAATAATGCATTATTACAATTATGTTATAAACGTGGTTATAAGTTGTACATAAATGATTACAAACATTTATAACGATTGTTATAATTCCTTATAAGCACATTATAATGCATTATAAATGAGCTTATAATGCATTATAAAGGCGACCTTAATATAAAGTGTTACCGTAAAGTGTAATTGTACATTGTATAGCAAATCTAATTAAAATGAACTACTAATAACCTTGCTACTATAATGCTCTTTCTCAAACTTGGAAGCAGATTTGATTCTCTGATCCTCTTTGAAGCGCCTGAAAGGCCTTGTAGACAAACACACATAATTGTTTTCTCATATATTATAGGGAAGAATGATGAGGGGTACACCAGCTTAACCATTCCGACAGTGAATCAGAATCAGAATCAAGCCCAAACAACTCCATCACGTACTATCGCACCCATAAATCCTTCAAACCGACCTGATGTCACTTCTGTGAATCCAGACCCACTTGAAGTCACCTCTGTGAATCCAGTGATACCTGAAATTATCGTTGCCACTCCATCTCGCCCACCTGATGTTGCCAGGACCACCACTTCTTACACGCCATCACCGGGAGAGACAACCTCTATAACTTTGACGACAACCACTGACAACATCAGTAGCTTTTTTTGCACCCTTTCACCTCCAAAGGGAACTATTCTCGATGCTTTCAATGTAACCTGCACCACTAAACGTCCATGTTCAGGCTGCTGGTATTGCTTTCAGACCGACGAGGGTAGGTATTCAAATTTGACCTTCATGCAAATTATACCACCGTGGCTCGGATATTCTGTACCTTCTATTTTGGTTCATTCTATCAGAATATGTATGTTTTATATGTATGTCTTGTCATTCTTTACTGTTTACAATGAATTGCTGTAATTTTCAGGTCAACATATACGATGCAGTAACGACAGAAAGATGCAGTCCGTGTTCCTTCCTCCTGGGCCTGCTGTATCCAACTACACTCTGAAAATTGTGGCAACATTAAGAAATGGTAGTTCTACAAACACAACCTACATACTTACAGAGGTTTGTCAAGAAACTTAACAAGTACTTTATGATAATTTTGCCATATCATGTTTTATGCTTTGTACAGAATGTAAGTAATATGCCATCTCTTTTATCTCATATTTCAAGTTTAAAAAAAACCTCACCCATATATATTAGGGGTGGGACGATATGGGTACCTCACATATATTGTATATTGTATGGCGATATTAGGCCATCGATAATGATAATATCACGATATTCGATATATTGCGATATTTGCGATATATTGCAAGAGATTTCATCAACGATATATCACGATATCTGCAACTGAAAATGAAAAAGGATAGAAAGGAAAAAATCAGGAATTACTACCGTAAATCCCCATTTATTAATCCAGGCTTTTATTTGTCTCAACCGATTCTGATACCGGTCTTTTATTGGAAGGAGGCAGCTATAAGAAGGAGGCCTATATTTCTACTTTTCAAACCGATCATAATTAATAAATCACATTTTGTGTCAGTTAGAACCCAGACAAATGTGCTGGGCTCATGAAATATTAAACAGTGCAGTTGCAGGTGCTCACCGGTGATTTTTACTTTTTTAAAATTGCTTATGGTAATAACATCAACTCATCAATTTAACTTGAACAACCAATGTCAATTTGAAGCTATGATTCCCTGCTTTCATATGACATGAAAAGAATATCCAATGGCAGTCCCTCAGTCAAATCTGGTCACAAATATATATAGGCTAATTTCAACTGAGATATACTACAAGTAGGCCTACTGTGGTCCAGCCTATTTATTGCACATGACAATGTGCAATAAATGGCTAATGACAAATGAAGATGCAAATAATAAAATTAAAATAAATGATATGGGGGTACATTCACAATGAGAGAAAGAGAGCTAGAGAGAGCTCGTTCGTTGCATAAAAGGTAGATCTGCTAGCAACATGGGGCTGCTGTGACCGCAGATAGCAGCCCCATGTTGCTAGCAGATCTGCGTTTTATACATAAAAGGCTTTAGTCTACTAGGAATAAGTAACTTGGTCATGTTTTACGGATGATACGTGACCCGTTTTTCCTCCCAGAATTATCCCCCGTTACGTACGCTCTGCGACCCGTTTTTCCTCCCGGACTTTTTCGATATTTGCTGGCGGCGTATCGATTATTTATCGCGGGAGGAAGTATCGATATTGCAATATCGATATTTCAGCACACCCCTAATATATAATACTATATATATGGCTAATCACAAAAATAGCCACTGATATACAGTGACTTATTTGAAATATTTCTCCAGTGGGTTTTTGTGTACAGTACATTAAATGCTGCATGTCCTTGTAAAATGTGTATGAAATATTAGTATTTAAGACATAATAACTTGGAACTTGGCACACTGTGGGCTGTGGCCTACAGTATGTTAATAAAACAGTTTTTGCTCGCTTGCTCATTCATTCATTCATTCATTCATTCATTCATTCATTCATTCATTCATTCATTCATTCATTCATTCATTCATTCATGTGTTTGTTCTCCTCAGGTGCAAGGTATAGAAGAAGACTCTGATTCATCTTCACAGAAGCTTCAGTTAGTGAGGCAGTTAGTGAACGATACGGCTCAGCTGCTGAAGCAAGGCCTACTGTCTGGAGAGAGCTTGGGACAGATGTTCCGCTCTGTGTCCGATGTACTCAACAGTCAATCCAATGAGGCAGATAAGGATGCTAGGCAAGAGGTATGCCTGCACAAGCATTAAAACTTTGAAGACCCTAAACGTGAATGTTCAAGATGCGCTCCATATATGGCCAGTACAGAATTAATTCCATATGTTGTTTTCACGTATGTAAATCACCATATGTTGATCTGACCCCCCATGCCAAAGCGCCAGTGCTCGCCCGCAGCAGTCTGCCATCTGCCGTCACCCAGGAGGATGCGTGCATGCAACCTCAGAGTGTCTTACTGGTTGTAAAATGCATGTGGAATTATTTCCTGGGCCTGTCGTCGTCATGAAAGGGGGCAGAAATACACTCTATAAGTGTTGCTTTGTGAAGTGCTTTGTTTACAACAAGCTTAGTTGTTTCAAATGTGTCTTGAAGGTGCGTGAGCAGATGCTGGGCACTATTATAACTGTATTGGAGGAGGTTCCCATCATGTTTCCGCAGGCAGTGGAGCTGTTAGCTAGAGGACTGGCTGGGATCATCAAGAAGGGTTCTGAACTCAGCCCCTCTGCCCAGGTACACTCTGATAGATTGGACCTCCCGTTTGATACAAAGGGTTCTGAACTCAGCCCCTCTGCCCAGGTACACCCTGATAGATTGGACCTCCAGTTTTATACAAAGGGTTCTGAACTCAGCCCCTCTGCCCAGGTACACCCTGATAGATTGGACCTCCAGTTTTATACAAAGGGTTCTGAACTCAGCCCCTCTGCCCAGGTACACCCTGATAGATTGGACCTCCAGTTTGATACAATGTTGTATCTCTGGGACCCCAATCTGCATTGTAAAATCAAGTGTTCATTTAACTCTGAAAAAACTAAAAAGGAAACCCATTTATAATGATAATCAAAACATAAAACACCAATGCAAATAAACAACATAGGAGAAAATCAGGAAAAAAACATAGGTGTTCAATTGGGTGTACGGTAACGTGTCAGACAATGACATTTGCATTCCTCCGTGTTGCGAACTTGTTGATTGGCTATTTGGCTTAGAGGAAAAACAGGATTCTTTACTAAATTAATGGTTGTATCATGTTCTCACCACTAGAAAGACGCAGCATCATTGGTTAAAAAACTCAGCGTGTGCCTTCGTGACCTTCCACATCCCTTGGATCCTCCCCTTCCACTTACCTCGGAATACAATGCGTCCAAGGCCATTGTGGAGTGTGCAAGCAATATCCTGGACTATGCCTCAGATGTGAGTGTTGGCGGTCAGCGGTGGCGCTGTGAAAATACTGATTCTTCCATTTGCTATATATAAAGTCCTTGATGTGAAATGTCCTTCACAGAAAAGCATCGCTGATGACCTTCTCGGGGCTATGAGCAATATCCAGAGTGTTTTATTAAGAGGGACAAAAGTTCATGAGAAGGCCGTCGTTGTTCATCAAGATCTTATCGATGTGTTTGTCAAGAGGTGAGTTAAGAGCTCGCACTCGTAGGTATAAATGGAGCGTAGCCTGCAGAGTTAGTTCATGCAGACATACTCGAGGGGGTTCATGCCATGCTCAAGGCGCATACTTTACTCAAGGGGTTAACATGCTGCATTACCATGTGGGTGTATAAGTGTGTGCAAGTCCCACACGTCATTCGCTGATGTGGCAGTCAGCTGACCAATTGGGTGGGCTACTTAAGCTCACCAGTCTGCATGCTCTTCCTGCCTTCCTCCAAGGAAGCTCTGACAAGGAACTGAAGTGGTCACGTACGTGACTGGGCTGCGCCATGACACTTTCATGGACACTTTCATGGGAGCCAAACTACCCGGAAGTTTGGCAGAATGCATTGGAGTCAATGAGAGCTCAGTGACCAGCTCATGAACAAACATTATTTATGAACAATTGAGACCTTTTGTAAAGTAATCACTTCTGGAAAATAACAGAAGACATGTAACACATTATTGTCTGCTGTGTTGTTATTCGATGTGTACACTGTGTAATTTTTATAGAGGTATGGTATCTCTATAAAAAATAGAGATACCATAAAGTACAAAGTACATTTCTGAACGCACCAAGTATCGCGATACTTCCCACCGTTTCCTGTCTGGCAGCCAAATATCGCGATACTTCGGAGCCAGAAACGATACCTGCTGCTGTTTAGATCCTCAGATAAAATTATATACTGTGCACTCTGTGCACATCGAAAAGTAAGTGATTAGAAAACAACCTGTGATATGTCTTCTGTTATTTTCCAGAAGTGATTACTTTACAAAAGGTCTCAATTGTTCATGAATGTTTGTTATGAGCTGGTCCAGCCGGCTCCATTCACTGCCATGTATTCATTGCACTTCTTGTGTGAGTTTGGCTCCCATGAAAGTGTCCATGAAAGTGTCATGGCGCAGCCCAGTCACGTGACCACTTCCCTTCCTTCTCAGAGCTTCCTTGCCTTCCTCTGCATATGGTTCCTGGTTGTTATGTGATGTTTTCTCCCACCACCACCTCAGCACAACCGGTGGGCTCTGTTATTTATGTTCCTTATGGGGGTTTATTATATATCTATCTCCCTGCAAAAAAAAATTAATCGCGCTGAGCAGGGAGAAAATCCAGCAGAGTCTAATATCCTATGCACACTTGTATTCTCATTCTATAATAAATATTGGTTAAATCTATTCGTGAGTTGTCTGACTGAACTTCTATTAGGGAGTTGCGTCACCTCCGTTCACTTCATCGGGCCAGGTCTTCTACATACATAGCCATATATTGGCTTATTTTAATTAATACATTTATTTTATAATAATAAAAATCAGAGGAAAGAGGAAAGTTACATATACTGTAGTGCATCTTTAATACACTGTAAGTCACAAGTGTCTAATATATGTGGTTTTCTCCCCAGAGTGTCTCCGGGAAATTTACAGATCAATTTTACCATTCCTGATAATGCATCTGCTGGATTTTCTCTTCCATACCTACCTTCTAATATAATTCCTCCAGATGATCATAAACCCGTAGATGTTAAAGTAAGTGTACGTGCCTGCGTGCGTGCTTGAGAGTGTGTGCGCATGAGCGTGTGCATGTTGTGTGTACAACATGGGTGTTGCAGCAGTGTGAGAGAAGCATATAATTAATACTCTCTTTCCAGATGCTAAGTTTGAAGAAGAACCCGTTTTCCTGGAGTGAAAGTGGAAACATCAGTGGTGTTGTAGGTGCTCTGTCACTCACCAGAGAGGATGGCTCAAGCATCCGTGTGGAGAACTTGGCAGAGGATATTGAGGTATTAAGGAATTCCATTTGATAGGGGACAATTCAGTCAAATGTGTCTCAGTCTGTACGATTATCATTTTCTTAAGCTAGAACCATAACCCTCAATATATCATTTTATCACGACACTAAACACCACCATCAGATCTGCTACAGTACAGTATGTCCCTGATAAGATCCTCAACATTGAGTCAGTACATCTGCAAATATAATGCCTTGTAAATATGCTTTAATTATGAATTTATTTAGGCATTTTGCATGATCCACAGATTTTCTTGCCGAGGTCTTTGGGGATGGAGGTGAACAATTCCGTTTTGGATCTGCGAAACTACAGCACAATGAAAATCAACATTACTTCATCTGACACTAGCCTGGTGTTAAAGGTTCTTTGACATTGATTTTAATATTCATGTTAAATATTGGATAATTGTTATAATACTGTGTTTGCAAATCTGCTAATAACCATCAATGAACTTAGAAATTATTCAGTGTTAAACCATTACCATTTTACCATGTCAACAATCCCATGTTGACACTGATGCCAGTGCTGGTATTGGTTCTTTGTGAATGTATTAATGACTTTGACAGATGACAGATTTTCACAACAAAAAAAAGAAAGAAAGAAAAAAGGTATAGGCAATATGTAATTGAAATCTGAAAATAATTTGTGCCAACTGACCCCCATAAAAGATTTGTGTTGTTAAATTGTTTCAAAAATCTTCCCAATTCACATACCTTTCTTTCATGATTGTTGTGATCTTGTAGGCTATATGTCAAGGTTTGACTGCGCTGCTTACAGAACTCGCCTTCGTCTCGTTCTTGCACACAGGCGTGCCATTAATGACAGTAACGCACACCCTCTCGTGTAATATTGCTTTATTAAGACATCAAGACAGCAAAAGTAAGACATTTAAATATAATACAAAATAAGTGAAAAACAAAATAAAGAAGGATTAAAGAAGGATTAGAAAAGAACTAAGAGTTGTACAGACCTGCAGTTAGAACATATTTAGCACTTTTTGACAAAAGAATAGTCACAACATTGGTGATCTAGGGCTCTTCGTGATTGGGAACGGCATCGAAACCAAAAATCGGTCAGGCTTTATTTTAAATATTGGTTACAAAGTAAGTATTGATATTGTATGTTACAAAGCTCTGAAAAGTTGAGGGGAGTTGAGTACATTTGTGAAGAAAAACAAATCAAAAATAATAGTCAATATGTGGAAGTGTCTCTAACCAGTGGTGGAGTATTTCCAACTTTCAGTACTTTTACTTCTACTCCACTACATCTCAGAGTCAATAATTGTATTTTTATATAAGCTTACAATGCGAAAATCTTATAAATCAATACTATTGAACATCTATCTATCAACATCTATCTATCAATCTATCTATCTATCTATCTATCTATCTATCTATCTATCTATCTATCTATCTATCTATCTATCTATCTATCTAACTATCTATCTATCTATCTATCTATCTATCTATCTATCTATCTATCTATCTAAAAATATTGACCCAAAGTATAATAAACCGCTTCGGACAAAACCTCATAACTCCATTGGACCCTCAAACTGTCTGCTGAAGCAGCTAACTTCACCACCTCTCCACCACTCAATGCAAGTAATTGACAATATACAAAGTCAAAATACCAACTTATATGAGGCAGTATTGCATTGTTTTAATAATAGGCCTATAAAGTTTAATTTAATTTATAGATGTTTTTTGTTCGGTACATTAAGTACATTTTTATGCCAATACTTTTGCACTTTTACTCAAGGACATTTTGATTTCCACATTTCAGTGTTGATACTTTTACTCGAGTAAAGAACGTGAGTACTTTTTCCACCGCTGTCTCTAACCATGTATTGTATTCTTCTAAAGATGGAACCCTCGGTGGATCCTCTACCCCTCAAACTCTATCTGGGTCACGGAGATTATCCCACTGACACCAAGTATGTGGCCATGACTGAGATGCCTCATCAGGGAGAGACACAAGGTGACACATCCTTTTGTTTACAGCTTGGTAGAGATGGGACATACTGACTGATAAAAAAAACACTTTCAACCGGGCATATCACAGATTCTCATAAATCTTCAGTGAAGTTTTATGAAAATATGTAATGCCCGGTTGAAAGTGTTTTTAAGTTAAAAAAAATGTGATCGGGACATCCCTATAGTATCAGTATCATATTATATCATGATATTAGACTGGATATTGCCTGTGATTTTGGATATTGTACTAAAGATAAATATATATATATTTCACAAACATTAAATAGCAGATATACAAGCTCACAATTAATGAGTCTTTATTGATTGCTGAGGGAAATTATAGTTTACGTATAAAACATGTGAAAGAGAATATATTATACTGTATAAGAAGACATTAACAGTACGTTAAAGTCTAACGTACTGTTAGAGCGCGAGTGCATGCGTGAGCAGCACCTTTCATGAAATGAAGTACAGCTCACAGATGTGTTTATGTGTTGCAGAGGAGAAATACACCTGGCTGCTGGATGCCAAGGATTTGAAAGGAAACACTGGAGAGCACTATCTCGTAGTACGGCCCATTGTGGGCCCAGGAATTAAGTCTGTCAATGCCAGTTTAAACATCGCATCCATCGCCACCCAGTGTAAATACTGGGATGAATCAAAAATGGACTGGAGTACTGATGGCTGCAGGGTAGGTGGACAGCGGTAGAGTATATAAATCAACAACAGAACAGAACAAACTGCTCAGGCTAAACTGCTGGACGTACTTTTCCATTCAATGCCTTCCTAGGTTGGTTTTCGGACAACACATCAAGCCACTCAGTGCCTCTGCAACCACCTGACCACCTTTGGGAGCTCCTTCTTTGTCACCCCCAACCCTATCGACCTGTCACGCACTGCGGAACTCTTCGGGACCTTTGCTGAGAACCCTGTGGTCGTGTGCGTTGTCGGTGCACTCTTTCTGGCGTACTTCCTTGTGGTTGTGTGGGCGTGCAGAAAGGACATACAAGACACAGCCAAGGTACAGACACAGCAGGATCAGGGTTGTTGTGAAGCTGCATTGCTGAATATTGTGGCCGTTGGTGAATGGCCCTTGGTGAATGGCCCTTGCAACTTAAGTAGAAAAAGGAAACCTTCAACCTTGAATAGAACTTTTCAATGCAATATGAAGTGCTTTTATACGAAACAGGATAAAAAACAAAAACAAACCTACATAGGCCTACCCAAAGGATTTCCTGCAAAATAATTAAAAAAATTAAATGCTATAGTCTCAAAAGGTTGTGTGGTCATTGAATGCCCATTATTCTGTTCTGTATTCACTGGGAAGACTGAGATGTTTTTGTGCCTTCTGACTTACAGGTGAAGGTGACAGTACTAGAAGACAACAACCCTATGGATGAGTACGGTTACATGTTGACCATCAGCACTGGCCTACGGCGTGGAGCCGCCACCTCCTCTCAGGTTAGCTGGTTGAGTATTCATTCACATGTTTTACTTAAGTGTCAATACTGCAATGTAGAAATTCAAGGTTCAAGGTTCTTTATTATTTGTCTCCCGAGGAAGAAATTTGTCTTAGACATGCAAGCGTAGCCCTTATGTCCATGTCGCCGCAGTGCAGCGCCAGTACATCTTTCTTGCATCATAGAAGAAAAATAAAACATAGATTTCGCCAAATTATTTTGCTGGGTACCCAAATTATTTTCCAAAAGAAAAACTGAATGGCTGGGAAATGGAAATTAAGAGTTTACATAGTAGGCCTACACATAGTGCATGCATAAACTTTCCTTATTGATTCTATTACTTTGTCGTATGACAGGCTGAAAATAGCAGATGCTGATCTACAAGGTCAAGGGACATGCACAAATTTTGGCATGTGCAACTTCATGGTCTCAACTGCGCATATTTCTTTCCTTCCATGGAGCACCATGGCGTCGCCCGTACGGTCTTCGCGTCTCGTCCTCTTTAGACAGTCCTTGCCGCCGTGGAGATAGCGACATAACGAAGGCCTAAATATGCTCAACTATTTGTTGTTGGTTAATGGTTACATAATTGTATTTGATCATTTTGTTGTTGGTGCGATCACTGCGATGCAATCATGTTTCCATGTTGGTTCATTCTGTAGGCTACTATAATTTATTAATTTTTAATTGGTGTGTAAATGGAGCCTATAATTGTAGCCCTTTTCCCAAGGCTTTTGCGTTGTTATTTATTGTATATGTGAGCATTTGCTTGCTATTATGGGTGGTGAACTTCAAAAATAAAACCTGCAACGGAAAGCTTGCAGTCACAGTGTGCACCTTAATTACCTATTCCGGTGTGACGTGAGCTTCTATACTGTAGTAGCCTAGTACAGCGACTGGACTGGTGACTGGACATAACCCACTTTTCTATACTGCTTATTCCTGTAGCCTACAGTACATGTGCGTCTTTGACCAACCAATTTGTGAAATAAAAAAAATCAAATATGAATTATATTCGAATATAATTTTTTCCCCATATTCAGGGATATTTGAAATTTGAATATTAATTTACCAGCCATACCATGCCTTAGTGCAAAACTCTGCTGTAAATACTAAATATCTACACTGTCTTGTTATTTGTTGAGGTGAAGATTAGTTGACATTCATTTTACTAGGTGAGCGAGCTGCACCACCTGACAGCTTTGTGTTTGACTACTTTTTTGAACAGGTGACAGTAACTCTGCAGGGTGTAGATGGAGAGAGTGAACCACACCACCTGACGGATCTCGAGAAGCCTGTGTTTGAAAGAGGCGACGTGGACACATTCCTGCTGACCACACCCTTCTCCCTGGGAGACCTGCAGGGCCTTAGGCTTTGGCATGATAATTCAGGGGCTCACCCTTCTTGGTGCGTATATACTAGTCTGTAGCTATACATACAAGCAAGCTGCAGCAATGAGAAGAGTAGCCTCGGGGACCGTAGGCGTTTTGTTTTCAAAAGAAAAGAAAAACAGCCTGGGCAAACAACGCAGGAAAACTGGTATAGGGGTGGGGAGCGAACCAATAGGATGCACCAGCTGTTTTTGCCGGCAAATTAGATGGTTTTCCTCCACCCCTCTAGACCAGCACTCGCACTCACACAGGGGTCCTTATAGAGGGGCCCGCCAAATCTTTGTGTGATGGGGAACATTAGCTTGGCTATTTTGGGAGAGTTGGTGTAGAGGGAGAAGGAGCAGTCCAAGTACAGAACCAACGGTCGGTCATAAGCTGAATATATTGAGGGTTTAAAATGTTAACTGTCTGAAAATACACATTAGTGTGAATCTAACATACTAATAGAAAAGATAATATATGTCAAACAAGTCTATGAACCTATCTATGAAGTCAATGAAAGCTGCAAGTACACAATTGTATACAATATGGGGGTCCCTGCATCTCTCTCTCTGCTAAGGTGTCCTAGGCCTGTTGCAAAAATGTTGCTTCAATCAATTTCAGATCAATATACAGGTATGTACCTGTACAGTATCAACCCACCGTGGACGCAAAATGTTAGCCTGGCTAATAAGTCAGACCGAATCAGCCGTTAGTCTGGCTTATTAGCCAGGCTAGCGAAATGCATGAATATGGCCATAAGCCAATTACCATCGCTTTCAGCGATTCGTCATCACGTCACTGTAGCACGCTGTAGCATGCTGTAGCATGCTGAGTGCTAATGTGGGTTGTTGCCGACTTTGTAATTAAAGCTTCTGCACTTTGACCACATAAAAAGTTACACACGTGTTGGTGCATCAAGTCTAATTATGCTACTGTACTTGTAGCCCAGCTGCCAGCCTCGTTCGGTACTTGCTATGCATTTTAATCAGAAAAGTTGAGACGGGTTATGCAGGGGCGGCACGCCGCGGCAGTGGCTCAGGGAAAGAGTGGCTGGATGGTAACCGCAAGTTTGCCAGTTCGAACACGGACAAGTGTCCTTGAGCAAGACACTGAACCCCTAATTGCTCCTGATGTGCTGGTTGCGAAATAAAGGATTTATGTAACTCACATTAGACTGTTAATGTTCCATTTTCATATCATTCTAATGGATTTCAGAGGTCGTGAGTAGCCTAGCTCCCCTTAGTTTCCTCTGAAGTAAGAACAAACATAGCCTACAAAGTTTACAAACCATCCATGGCGTGTCTCGACAGCTTATTATTTTAAATTGGGCACATAACGAGGCGCGCCGCCGCACCGAGGGACGGCGGTCATAATACTAATCATTTTGGAAATAAAATAGCCTGTAGCCTGCAGTGGACTGTAACATTGCGTGGTCATACACTACAGAATTATATCATTTATTGTCTCCACCAGGCCGAAGGCATGGGGGGAGAGTATGTTTTGCACTCCGTCCGTCCGTCCGTCCGTCCGTCCGTCCGTGTGTCCGTGTGTGTGTCCGTCCGTCCGTCCGTCCGTGTGTCCGTCCGTGTGTCCGTGAGCAGCTAATCTCGGCCACCGTTAACCCGGTCGATGCCAAATTTTGCACACACACTCCCTGGATGCCAACGATGAACCTCTGCCCCAAACTTTCCAGAACGGCCTGTTATAGCGCCACCAAGAGGCCGCTTTGTGCAAAACAAGTTTTTGCACAGTACACCTACAGATTTTGTCCAAACATCACGCAAATTGGTACACAGTCTCTCTAGAGCCATTCAACGAAACCGGTCTTTCAGATTTCTCACACTCCATCCTGATTGGTTAAGATTGGCTTCCAAAGTTCACAAGAGTGCTCAGTTTCAAACAAAATGCTGCAAATCATGAACACATCGCGTGATTTCCGTGAAATTGTGCACCCACATTCCCACTAGGCCGAGGACGAAATGCCACATGAACAATTTCAACTCAGCCTCAAGGTGGCGCTATAACTGGCGGAAAACTGTTTTTACCTCTAACTGCACGGATCTGTGCCGGTCGATGCCAAATTTTGCACACACACTCCCTGGATGCCAACGATGAACCTCCGCCCCAAACTTTCCAGAACGGCCTGTTATAGCGCCACCAAGAGGCCGCTTTGTGCAAAACAAGTTTTTGCACAGTACACCTACAGATTTTGTCCAAACATCACGCAAATTGGTACACAGTCTCTCTAGAGCCATTCAACGAAACCGGTCTTTCAGATTTCTCACATTCCATCCTGATTGGTTAAGATTGGCTTCCAAAGTTCACAGGAGTGCTCAGTTTCAAACAAAATGCTGCAAATCATGAACACATCGCGTGATTTCCGTGAAATTGTGCACCCACATTCCCACTAGGCCGAGGACGAAATGCCACATGAACAATTTCAACTCAGCCTCAAGGTGGCGCTATAACTGGCCGAAAACTGTATTTACCTCTAACTGCACGGATCTGTGCCGGTCGATGCCAAATTTTGCACACACACTCCCTGGATGCCAACGATGAACCTCCGCCCCAAACTTTCCAGAACGGCCTGTTATAGCGCCACCAAGAGGCCGCTTTGTGCAAAACAAGTTTTTGCACAGTACACCTACAGATTTTGTCCAAACATCACGCAAATTGGTACACAGTCTCTCTAGAGCCATTCAACGAAACCGGTCTTTCAGATTTCTCACATTCCATCCTGATTGGTTAAGATTGGCTTCCAAAGTTCACAGGAGTGCTCAGTTTCAAACAAAATGCTGCAAATCATGAACACATCGCGTGATTTCCGTGAAATTGTGCACCCACATTCCCACTAGGCCGAGGACGAAATGCCACATGAACAATTTCAACTCAGCCTCAAGGTGGCGCTATAACTGGCCGAAAACTGTATTTACCTCTAACTGCACGGATCTGTGGATAACTATGTATGCCAACTCCCTAGAGGCCAAGGAAAAACCTTTGCCTGGAATTCTTCACATCTGCTCATCCTGGTGGAGACCTGTGCCCAGAAGGGCACTTTTTCTAGTATGGATCTGTTGGTGACTATATGACGTTGATTAGGCCTAATGATTAGGTTATTCATCACAGCCAGCTGGGTTTAACGAGATAGCTCAGTGCAACTGCAACATGACGAAAACCTGACGTTTCAGCTATCAAGTGATAATCTGGTTGATTTTTATAAAACATTTAGCATATGAACTGAAGCTCATTTGGTGTGCCGCAAACCAGAGGCCAGCCAGCGGTATAAACAACCACCCCACTGTTCACTTCTCTCTGCTCATGCCTGCGCGCAGTCAGTAGGCTATGCGTGCTGCCGAGCTCGAGTCTGACTGAAATGCCAGCGTGCTGCGCCAAAAGCCACTCCTCCGTCTTCCTCCTGTCACAATTAAGTGGATCAAATAACAGAATTGCTATTTTTATTCACGGAAAATCACTGAGCCCGAGGCTCGGCCAGGCCCGAATAATTAGCATATTTTTTGGGCCCGGTCCGGCCCGAAAACGTCGTGTCGGTGGTCGGGCCAGGTCGGATTCGGGCAGAGTTTGAGAACTTTTTCACTTGAGTAAGACTTCTAATAAATAGCATGAATTTGGGAAAACTGAAAAACGAGTTTTCTCATTCCCTTCATATTCCCTTCATCCCGTTGATCAGTCAATCTGGACGGACGGACGGCAGGGTTTCTATATGATACACACATCTGACACATGATGACCCCAGTCAATTTGTCATTTGACACGTGCGTTTTGTCCTCAGGTATGTGAGCAGGATCATGGTGCAGGATTTACAGACGGAGCAGAAATGGACTTTTCTGTGCAACTCCTGGCTGGGCATAGACATAGGCGATTGCGTGCTTGATAGGATTTTCCCTGTTGCTACGGAGATCGATTTGAAGAAGTTCAGGTGAGTGATAGTCCTTGTGCTTCTGCTGTGCACAGACATCTCACGCACGCATGCATGCACATTAGGTGTATACTGTATCAGTACGTACTGTTGTATGTTATATACTGTATGGTTTCTCTGTATGACCAATGTTGGCTTAATTTGTTTCTTAACAGCCCTAGCATCCCTATTCTAGGGGGAACATCCACCAAAAATAGTATGTAATACTAAAGATTCGCCAAAGAGACTTGACGTATATCTACTGTGTATAGGTAGAGGATCAGGTATAGAGCCCAGGGGCGTACATTCGACTAAGTATAGGGTTTATGTAGTTATGTTCTTTTCTAATTTAAAGTACGACGTTACTCTTCATTACTACATTGACCAAGTTTTAAGACACTCCCTTGTACATTAACTTGAACACACCGTGTTCTTTCTCTTTTGGAAGAAATAAAGAGCTCTGAATTATCGCATGCAGTGAGGAATTTTGCTGCTTCAAATGACTATAGGCCTACTAGTGCAGTGCCTGATTCTGACCTCCATTCAGAATCAGTGCTCAGTTAGAGCTGCCTGGAAAGTGCATACTATTGCTTTTCATCGTATACCTACTTTCTATTCAGTGTGTTCCAAATCACACAACAATTTTTGTGACAATTTCCCCAGCAATTTGTTCTTCATGAAGACAACCAAGGACTTCAGTGACAGCCACCTGTGGTTCTCTGTGATCAGTCGCCCTCCCGGCAGCCCTTTCACATGCGTTCAGAGAGTCTCTTGCTGCTTCTCCCTCCTCCTCTGCACAATGCTGACCAGCATCATGTTCTTCGGAATCCCCACTGACCCGTCCGAGCAGACCATGGATCTGGGTACAGAGAACAGTGCAGTTAAACCAGGAGACATGCAGTCAGTAGCGAGATTGTTGTGGCAAACATATTTTTAACTCTTCGCTTCTGGGCGTCCGTCGCCAGCTGCCACATATATATCATTTTGGGGGTCCTTGACATGAAGAAGTTTGAGCACACTGATAGGCCTATAAGTTTTTCAGAAAACTGTTCGAAGACATTTGTAGAATCAGCCTCATGTCATAATGGGTTATAGCTCTAATGGGTAATTGATTTAATGTATGTATGTGTATGTATGTATGTATGTATTTTTGTAAAGTACAGTATGTTTGTATGTGTATGTAAGTCACAGTACGTATCTGTGTTGTGATTACAGGTCATTTCGAGTTCACCTGGCAACAGTTCATGGTCGGAATCCAAAGTTCACTCATCATGTTTCCAGTCAATCTAATCATAGTGAGCATCTTCAGAAACACTCGTCCTCGAGAAACGTCTTGTTGTAAGTCCTCACCAGACGCCACTAAGCAGGAGAACATTCAGGTCACTCACGTCTCCTTAGTGGAAGTCAAGGATATCTCTCTAGACACCATCATCAAGGTAAAGATCAGTGGTGGTAGTTAAAGTAAAAGTATCAATACTGCAATATAGAAATACTCCGTTTACAAGTAAAAGTCCGGAATTCAAAATATACTTGAGTAAAAGTACAAAAGTATTGGTATCAAATTTGAAAATAGCCGCTCACATGCTCACAATGTTTTCTCAGGATGTCACAAGAATTTCCCTCTTGCTCTCTAAGACTGTGAAAAGCAA
Organism: Protomyctophum parallelum; assembly: GCF_964188405.1. NCBI lineage: Eukaryota > Metazoa > Chordata > Actinopteri > Myctophiformes > Myctophidae > Protomyctophum > Protomyctophum parallelum. The sequence continues at coordinate 25,280,859 of NC_139707.1, read as the reverse complement.
CCTCCCGATAGAGTCCGACTTTGGGCCCGGGCAGCAGGTCGACATCAATACTGTTCTCTCTGTGGTGGAAGACTTCATCAAACAGCATAACAAAAAGAACAATTCCACTGCCTGCACTGAGGGATCTCACGCTCTAATTGTAGAGCCACAGCCTCCAGATGTGAAAGCTGCATTCTGGAGAAACACACGTACGTATATACACATTCTACTAGTTTTGCCTTTATTTCTTTTTTAAATCTCAATTTGGCACTTCAATTGCCACTAATCTCTAGAGGTTATACTAGTTTCTGCAGTTGAGCATTGTTTGTCACAAACGTGTCATTCAAAGTAATTAGCTCACTTATTTGGAAAAGATACTGCATGATCCGTCTAATTACTCCCTGAGGGGGTTTGCACCCACATGCATGGAGTTTATTATCCTGCTAATATCCAGGTTGGTCACTTATCAACAATTAAAATATATGAATAAGTAATAATTTATTCTTAATTTGAGGCAAAATGCTCTTGAATAGAAACTTGGCGTTGGCATTATCTTCATCAATCTATGAAATGTCCGTCTTTTACACACTGTTTTGTTTTGTTTGTAAATACATCAAAGATGCAATTATAATCCAGATAAAGCCTTGGCCTGGAAGAGAGGTCATCAGGTGGACCCCAACCTTCTTAGAGTGTTTCCACCCTTAATATAACCACTCCAGTTTGGCGGGAGTGATTGGTCAAATCACTGCCCCTCTCATCCAGGCTTCCAGCTATTGTCCTTTCTCTATGCCTTTCTCTATGCCAGAGCCAACAGGAGACTCCATCTGCCTTGTGTGTTCTTTGCAAGCACTTAGCGGTCTCTAGGACTGTAGTTTGCATCCTGCCTAGGGTCCTCCTACAGTACGTCTCACCAGACTATAAGTCTGTGCGGTGTGCATGCATCCGTCCTTGTCCAAACTTGGCCTTACTCTGGTGTTTTTGAGTCAAGGTGGGTTGTTTGAGCCTTCTCTGCGTCTGTGTCACTGTTGTTGTTGTTGCCGTTTAATCTGTCCTAGTGAGTCTCTCTTCCTCCCCTCCTCTCGGGAGACTGGGGGTATAGAGGGTATGCGCATGCATAAAGTGAATGGGAAATCATTTAACATCATTTAATGCAATCAGATTTACTTTTCTGTTTGGATGTATCAAGGCCAGAAAAGTAGTTTTTTTGCCACTCAGCAGGTGTTCCCGCATAACATCCGGGTATGATGATGATGTCACGCGCATACCCTCTATTGCTCATTTGTACGATCTGTAGCTTGCGTGGTGCATGCCCTCTTGCGAGTGCTGCAACAGCGGCTGTACCATACTGTACGCAAACCTTTATCACCAGCACATGATGCATGTTATGTTTCCCCAGAAGGGGTCAAGATATTTCAGTCTATGTTGTTTTTAAGAAGAGCCTGTATTTAATGTTGGGTTACATATAATAATACATATTATAATGGCTTACAGTCATTATTAAATAATTGGTGCACAAAATAATAATCTTGGAGTAGGAGTAGTTACCAGTGTCAATTTAAAAAAAATTGTTTACAGACACCAGCCCTGAGAAGATTGCAGATGGTATTCAGAAAAGGAGCAACAAGATCCAGTATCTGTACAGACAGCTGTGTCACATAGACCAGGAGCTGAGTGCGCTGGGTTCTCGTGGGTTCCCTGAACTAGACAGCTACACAGAGGCTGTGGAGAAGGTCCAAGGAATGAAGGGCCTTCTGCAGGATCAGCTCCTGTCGTCCAGTCTCACAGACCCTGACCAACACACTTGGTACAGAACGATTTTAAATACTAGCAGAGCAGATATGTACAGCAATAGAATAATCGTGATGCTCGTGACTTTAAAAAAAGTCAAAAACACCTTAAATATTTTCTTAGTAATAGTTAATCTTTCACTCAATAGGGAAAACTCCTGTCGCAAACTATGATGTAATTTGGTTTCTCCCCGACAGTAGAGATAGTAGGCCTACGTGTACTGCAACATGTAAGATACTGTATGCATTGTATAGTCCCTTTGAAGAGTAGCCTAGTAGTCTAAACGTCCTGTGAAAGGAAAGCACAAGGTTTGCGTATAACTAATAATTGCTTAATACAATGTGTAGTAACTGTACAGTTAATGTTCTTATTGATAATGTGCTCCCAGCTCCGCTTCTGAAGATAACACCAAAGGTAAAAAGAGGAAATGCTGTGAAGGAGGTCTACCCTGGTGGTTTGTGTTTGTCGGCTGGCTCCTGGTGATCGCGAGCAGCTGTGTGTCGGGATTCTTCACAATGCTGTACGGGTTGAAATTTGGGAAGACCCGCTCTGTGAGCTGGTTAATATCCATGGTGGTCTCCTTTTTTGAGAGTCTCCTCGTGACTCAACCGCTAAAGGTGAGATGTGCGAATGCATGCACCTTGTCTACTTGATGAAGACACTATAAATGAAGGTATATCCATGATGTGGAAGAAATGTTAACTGACTCACCACACAATATTTCATAAAACCTATGATACCGATTTTATATATACTGTATATATATATTGTAAAATTCATGTTAAACCTTTTTGCAGTAAAACAACATTCAGTTTGTCCTGTTCTGGCATAATTCCATGCAGAGACAACATGTCCCTGTGTGCCTCTTGTTTTCAGGTTTTATGCCTGGCAGTGTTTGTTGCTCTTGTACTCAAGAAAGTGGAAGAGGACGATAAAGAGGAACTTGTTATAGAAAATAATAAGCCAGGTATATTTGTGATACTGTAAATAAAAAGAATAGGTGGAAGTGCAGTGTTTTTGGTGTGTGTGTGTGTGTGTGTGTGTGTGGGGGGGGGGGGGGGGGGGGGGGGGGGGGGTGCGAGCAAGCTGAGTGAACCATACATGTGCTGGAGGCAAATCCTCAGACTTCCATTCCTTAAAAATGATTTTCCTGCCCACCATTAATGCTGAATGAATCCAGTCAGCTAGAGGTGCGGGGAGATGTTTTAATGGCGCTGGATCACCCAGAATAAAGAGAGCAGCTGTATAAGAAATATCCTGGTTTGTGATTTGCATTATATTCTCATGAATAGCACAACATAGCGTCTGTACCCTAGAACCCTAGTACCCATAAACATGAATAAGTGTACCGGGGTCCTCATCACACCTCCAGCAAACCAGACTATCTCTGAGTTTAGCCTTGAACAATCTTGTCGGAGTCCAGTAGACTATTCATTATTTTAAATTGAACTAATCTGGTTCTAAGTTCACGGGACATCTTCTTTGAGTTCCGTAGAATCATCTTCCATTCACTGTCGGTAAAGGATTGATTTAAATCAACCTCCCAAATCCTCTTTACACTTGAGGGCTGACCTTGGTGTGCTATCATAATTTAATAATATGTTGATGCCTCATGTCCAGTTCCAAATAGCTTATAGCTAACAGTATCATACATATTCTGAAGAAAACCCAGCTGAAGAAAACCTATACTGGAGACATGCCATTCAGTAATTATATCTTGATGAAAACCTATACTGGAGACATGCCATTCAGTAATTATATCTTGATGAAAACCTAACTGGAGACATGCCATTCAGTAATTATATCTTGATGAAAACCTATACTGGAGACATGCCATTCAGTAATTATATCTTGATGAAAACCTATACTGGAGACATGCCATTCAGTAATTATATCTTGATGAAAACCTATACTGGAGACATGCCATTCAGTAATTATATCTTGATGAAAACCTATACTGGAGACATGCCATTCAGTAATTATATCTTGATGAAAACCTAACTGGAGACATGCCATTCAGTAATTATATCTTGATGAAAACCTATACTGGAGACATGCCATTCAGTAATTATATCTTGATGAAAACCTATACTGGAGACATGCCATTCAGTAATTATATCTTGATGAAAACCTATACTGGAGACATGCCATTCAGTAATTATATCTTGATGAAAACAAACCTATACTGGAGACATGCCGTTCAGTAATTATGTCTTGATGAAAACCTATACTGGAGACATGCCATTCAGTAATTATATCTTGATGAAAACCTATACTGGAGACATGCCATTCAGTAATTATATCTTGATGAAAACCTATACTGGAGACATGCCATTCAGTAATTATATCTTGATGAAAACCTATACTGGAGACATGCCATTCAGTAATTATATCTTGATGAAAACCTATACTGGAGACATGCCATTCAGTAATTATATCTTGATGAAAACCTATACTGGAGACATGCCATTCAGTAATTATATCTTGATGAAAACAAACCTATACTGGAGACATGCCGTTCAGTAATTATGTCTTGGTGGAAAATGATGGAAAAATCAAATATCTGACACGGACAAGTCTTTCCCTCCTATATAAATTACATAGGTCTCCAGCTGCTTCTTTTCACCTGAGTTTCACTGGGAGGGTGTAATGGGTGCAGAGGAACAAACTATTCTTCCCAGTTTTGGAACCAAATGGACACTCATTCGGTTCCATTTGTACACACAGGGCTATACCGGTATCTCTATGTGCTTCTGGTCATTTCGTATGTCCGTGGCAAAAAATACATTTCAACAAAAATGTCCAACACGAGCCAACATGGCGATGACCCCTGCACATCATGACTATATACTCTTGACACACAGGTGATTGTAAGATGGTCAGAAGAAGGGATAGCAGATTCTACAAGCCGCCACCTCTGGTGGACATCGAAAAGATGAGAATTAACATGATAAAGGAGCAGAAAGCCTTCGCTCTCATCAAGGAGATTCTCAGTACGTATGTCCAGTAGGCCTACAAACTTTGTGGTTTGTTCCAAGTATCAAAATGTACCTAAAGTAACAAAATTAGAATGACCTGTTTCAAGTTTTCAAATGAATACAAATATTTTGAAAATAGCAGATCTGCAAGCTCACAATGTGTCGAATCGCAACGCATTGTGACCCCATTTGGTGTTTTAATTATGGGGGTCAGCAGCCAATTACATATATTTTTGGGGATCCTTGACATGAAAATGTTTTAGAATGACTGACATAGAAACATGGGATTTTCAGAAAACTGTCAGGATTTCCTTCCTTTCCTTCCTTTATTTACGGACCGGGGAGGGGGGGGTTTCCAAATAACTGAATGCTCTTTAAGTACAGTACTTGTATTTAGTTACTTTCCACCACTGGTTGTGTTGCAGCGTACGTGGGCTTCATGTGGATGCTGCTGCTGGTGGCGTACGGACAGAGAGACCCCAACGCTTTCTTCTTGACCAGACACATTCGACAGAGCTTCAGTAAAGGCATCTCAGACAGCATGACTCTCCAAGACATTTTCACATGGGCTGACACTTCTCTACTCCAGAATCTGTTTGGCACTTATCCAGGTAAGAAATGGCATTCAGAAAAGTGACTTTCTTTCTTTCTTTTTCACTTTATTTATGCAGGGAAGCATGCAAATAAATTATTATATTGACATTGACAATGAAAGATAATTGGCATACATGTGCTATACACTGTCCTTCAAAGCAAAAGTCCACTAACAAAATGTTTGGAGTATTGACTTATTTATTTGTCTCAAAGGTCAAATCAGACGTCATATTGGGGGATAAACAATTTCTAGTTTATGTGTACTAGTTTAATGCCTTTTTTATTTTTGATTATTTGCGTACTTTAATACTGAAGCTTGACTTTGACATTAGAAAAGAAAACTCACATACTAGTATGATTGTTGTAGCGACTACTTCTTCCCATCAAACCAAATTAAAGTAGCGATATGAGGCTGAGCTGTCGGCAGGAACTGTATGACGTTAATGACAGGATGTTAATACGACAGAAAAGCAAGGTCCAAAATGTACTGAAAAGGTTGATAAACGAAATGTAGACGTAGGTACACTATAAACTTAAACGGTCAACAGAAAATATTGTGCCTAGAGCTCACCCACATTCTCTCACTGAATGCCCACTGCCCCAGACACACAGCTGACATAACTAAAGGTGATTAGCAGACACACAGCAGGAGCTCATGAATCAGGTAGGAAGTGGGACATCAAAACCAAGCGTTGGAAAAACTATAAAATAAAATAAAATCAACAAACAAAATGTATATTTTGGCTCCTACAATGAATATATTAGGATTCTGACTCTGGGAAAAAAAAGTATGATATAATGCTAAAAGATTGTTGTCAGAGAAGCATTGATATGGATGATTGCAGGATTCATCACAGATGGGAACTCCAAGCTGGTGGGCAGTGCACGTCTTCGTCAAGTGAGGGTGAAGCCGAACGCTTGCCATATTGCCAAGTCCATGAAAGAGCATGTGCATGATTGTCATGCTCAATATTCATGGGAAGCAGAGGACATGGGATCCTACGGCTTAGGCTGGAACCGCTCTGTGCATGATAATGCCTCACAGAGCCGTCCCACTCCTTGGAAGTACCAGACGCAGTCTCAAATTAGAGCCTATCCTATCTGGGGATACGCGCTATACAGAGGAGGCGGTTTTGTAGCAGATCTTGGTCCTGACTTGCAAAATGCCAGCAGGTACTGTAGGCTTGCTGGTAATTAATTAAAAGTGTTGAAGGTTTAATAGAGGCTATGCGCATGATTTCATCATCATCATACCCAGACGTTTCTGGCCTTGACAGCCCATAAACACAAACAGAAAAGTCTTATATTTTGCATTAAACAACGTTAAACTCACTTTGCCACTTGATTTTCCACTCACTTATGCATGCGCATACCCTCTCTATTATTAGTGATGCAAAGTTTAGATCATGTTTCTAATTCTATAGTATATAGAAATACAATTAGTTTTTTCCTATACAAAAGAATCATGACTGTCGATATAAGGTTTATAAGGTTTTGAGCTGTGAAAAGTTTCATCTACCATTGAGTGTGTGTACGTGTGTCCATGTCTAATGTGTCTACAGAAACCTGCAGTACCTATTCAAAAACACCTGGCTGGATGCGTACACAAGGGCAGTCTTTGTTCAGTTTACAGTGTACAATGCCAACGTCAACCTATTTTGCATCGTCACACTCATGCTGGAGACCATGGCGATCGGTACAACTGAGCACTTTCAACATCTGCAGTTTGTGTACAACTTAAACAACTCAAAAATGCTTTATTCAGTAAATCCCCTATAGTGAAATGTTACCCTTGTGAGCTGCATGAATTGAATGATTTATTATTTGCCATGCAGAAACGCGCTTAAACACACTTTTTCTATAAATGGAAGCCATTGTGTTGACGGTGACACAGTAATGAGAAGTTCTCATATTATGTTCTCAGAACATTGTTCTAAAAGAACTAGGGCTGCACGATATGGACAAAATGTTATATCTTTTTTTTATGCCAAATATTGCGATATCAATACGATATACGTTTGGAAACTCTTTTCTTAATTCTTATTGGCTTTCCATATGTTCCACGTATTCATGTCGTAAAATCGGGGCGTTTCAAGGAATATGTAAGGGCATGTTATTTAAATGACGGTCGTTTCAGACGTGACATTTATCAAAGCTCCGACCAAAAAGTTCAGCTGTTTATGATCACTTCACAAATGCCGTGCCGACTGAACCGTACGCCAAAACCCACGCTCGAATTTAAGGCAGAATTTACACTCCATTCATAAAGGAGGGCCATTGTGTTCCCACACTTGTTATAATATTCTAAGTGTAGCAACAATGAAAACTAGCATGGATGGGATGTTGCTGGCTTTAGAAGTGGACGATATATCGATATATCAATGATTATATTGACATATCGCAATACCGTTGCCTTTTTGCAATACTGATATTGTGCATGTTCATACCTCGATAACGATTCGATAACGATTTATTGTGCAGCCTTAAAATGAACCTACTCTACATGTGATAACATTTCTATTTCTATGCTATTTCTGAATCTGGATTATAAAGGAGCGTTCCAGTTCCGCAGCGAGCTGCATAATGTCCGTCTCTACACTGCCCCTGGTGGCCTACACGTTTTTGTCATGGCAGCTGAGGTCATTTACTTACTGTTTATCCTATACTACATGTTTCTTCAGGTAAGCATTAACCACTTGAATGGTATGCCTATATACCAGAAAAGGACATACAATTATATTTCTTAAATTTATTCAGATGCAGTGAAAGCCGTGTAAAATTGGACAAATAAATCAATCAGACAATGGGAGAAGAGATATATGGCCCAATATTGGGCCATATCTTACTATATTGAAAAACATTTTAAAATAGTTCAACTAGCTGATCTAAGGCCTGGGCCGTGGCTCAGCGGTCCAGGCACCTTGGCCGGTAGCCCCAGTGTGCCGGGGGTTCGACTCCCGATCCCGACGGCCTTTACTGCATGTCACCCCCCATCTCTCCAAATTCCTGTCAGCCTACTGTCTGTCCATCTATAAAAAATATATAAAATAAAGGCGAAAGCCACAAAAAAACATTAAAAGAATAGCTGATCTACTTCGACACGTTGTGAGCTTTTAGATCGGCTATTTGAACTATTTAAAAAGGTTTTTCAACATAGTAAAAAACTGCAAATAAGCTTAAGCGTAATAAGGTAATAAGGGTAAGGGCAAGATATAGCCCTATAATATACAATGCTGTATATAATAACCTCAAAGCACGTGATTCTCTCAGAGACTTGCTGCAATTATTCCAGGAGAAAATGTGTGATTAATGCTGCATCTCAATTAAGGGGCCATCCACCCAATAAAGTTCTGAAAGTCCCAGTTTTGGGCATGTCTTTGTAGGTGTAAAATGTAAAATAAAAATCTTTCAAACATAATTTTTCTTTTGTTGAAAATAACCAATGTAGCCAACAAGCTTACAAGTACGACACGGAACACGTCACAGCAATCTTTTTCAAAAGATGCAATATTGCAAGGTTTCTGCATGCCTGACTGTGACAATATACAACAATGTACACATTACACAAAATTGGATCATTTTGCACAAGCTATTCCATGCAGCGCAGTGGGATATTAGTATCGCAATGCAAGGCTAATTCCATTCCTGGCTGCTTTCCCATCCATCCATCTCCTGACAGGGCAAGTTAATGAAGCAGCAGAGATGGACTTACTTCAAGAGCAAGTGGAACTTGCTTGAGTTGGTTATCATTGCCCTCAGCTGGAGTGGCCTGTCTCTCTTAATCAAAAGGCATCTGCTGGGAAACCAGGAATTAAACTACTACCAAAACCACAAAGACCAGTAAGAATCATTTAGCATTGATTTAATCAAATATCGCAATTTTTATTTTTTTTAATGTCAGAAAGACTGACTGGTGTTATCTGGCTGCATTGAAGCGTATTATTCACCTTTTCATTGTTTATAATTGTTTTAAAATTCGAGTAGTAAAAAAATCTAAGTAACTTGGGGCAGAATCGCATTGAATCGGGAGGTAAGTGAATCGGCCAATCCCACCCCTAATTGACAGACCCTTTTATAGACGGCTAGCCTCTTTCAGACTCACCTGATGAAATAATGTATTACACATTACTCAAGAGCTTAAAGAGTCGCTATTTTAGCTGAATGTTCTTGAAACATTTTCTTTTTTCATTATTGTTTTTTGCTGCATATAGATTTGCCAACTTCCAAGACACAGCCATGGCTAACTCAGTGCTGGGGCATGTGATCGCCGTCCTGGTTCTCTTCGCCACCATCAAACTGTGGCACCTGCTTCGACTGAACCCCAAGTTGAACTTGATCACGGCCACACTGCAGCGTGCCTGGACCGACATCTCAGGCTTTCTGATGGTTATGGCCATCATGTGTGTTGCCTACTCTGTTGCCGTGAGTTTGTGTATTATTTTCTTTTCCTTAAACAGTTGTTCTCATCCTGCTTTCAGGGTTCTCTTTCTGTCTTCTTCTCTTAACAACAGCAGGGCTGTATAGCCACTGCCACTTAGTGACTGAGTACTGCAGTTTCACAGCCAATCGTGCAAAAGTGTAAATCATGATGCTTGGTTTCAGTCAGTCATCCTGGCATGACCAAACATCCGTGAAATTAAAGTTATGGAATTAAACTTTGCTATATCTGCCTAAGGTTGTACTTTTACTGCTCCCTGCATGTCACTGTGTCATATTAATTGAAAGCCCTTCAGAGCTGTTATGCTAGTTTTTGATCTTATTTGGTGTTGCTCCATGCCTTAGAGAATTACCTTTGGCTGTGCCAATTTGTTTCATGGTTTCACTTATCTCATGGGTGCACCTGTGATAGATTTGGTGGTACTGTACTACCACCACCTCTATCGCAGTAGAGCTAGCACACACTGTACTATAGGTTCGAGTGAATCTGTCTTGAATATATTCATGATTGAATATGAACACACAGCTCCCAGTCCTGTATAACTTCAAAGTGACGTTTATCCACACTGTTCAATGTTTCATATGTTTTGTATTTTTCTAGTGCAATTTGCTGTATGGATGGAAGTTGGCTTCATACAGGACTTTCATGGACGCTGTTCTGACCATGATCAGTTTGCAGCTGGGCATCTTCAATTATGAGGAGGTCAGTGAGGTTTTTATTACGGCCAGACCAATCATATATTGGTCATTATTTCACTTTTTTAATGACACTAGACCTGTACGTGCCCGTTAGCCACAGGCCTACTTGAGAACAATGCAACTTGGGAACCTAATAATACTTGTTGTCAACTTGTCATAGCACCCGTAACTATCTGCCTGTGTCCCTTTTGTGCCCATACTGTATATGGAGATCTCTGTATCTGTCTGTCTGCCTGTGCCTGAAGAGTGTTGCAAACTGACTGTGAAAAGTGTACTGGTTAAGTAATCAATTGGCAGGTGTGGGGTTGCCATGGCAATCAATTGGCTGAGGCAGAGGCTGGGAATTGCACAGGTGAGGGGACTTAAGCTGATTAGGCCCACTGGCAGAGCCTGATCAGAGCCTTTTGTGGTGGTTCTGGAGAACCGTGGGTACGACCAACTCGATACCGGGCACTGCACTCCCTGCGGGGGTGTGGAACGCATGTGTCGAATGTGAACACACACGCACGCACGCACGCATGCACGCACGCAGACACAAACACACACACACACAGAGCCGTGGCGCATTTATAGTAGGATTGGTATCTACAATTATGCAGCCAATGTGTCCTAAATTTTAAGCGCCATGGCAACCCCACACCTGCCAATTGATTACTTAACCAGTCCACTTTTCACAGTCAGTTTGCACTCTTTAGACACAGGCAGACATCCATACAGATACAGAGATCTCTATGTGGGACACAGACAGACCGTTAAAATGGGTGCTATGACAATGGGTATTGCATACTACAGAGATCTCCATATACAGTATGGGCACAAAAGGGACACAGACAGTGCTATCACAAGTTGACAACGGGTATTATTAGGTTCCCAAGTTGCATCGTTCTCAAGCAGGCCGGTGACCGACGGGCAGGTACAGGTCTAGTCTAACTATAAATTTGCCACGTCTCTGTGTGTGTGCTTGTATGTACGGTTGTAATGCACGTAACTCGAGAATCGTTTGCCCCACCGAATTCCACACCACCACAGGGAGTGCAGTGCCCGGCTTCATGTCTGTGAGACACACCGTTGTCCAGAAACACCACATAATGCTCTGGTCAGGCTCTGCCAGTGGACTTAAGTCCAAGCTTCCCTCACCTGTGCAATTTCCAGTCTCTGCCTTGATTGCCATGGCAACCCCACGCCAATTGATTACTTAACCAGTCCACTTTTCAGTCAGTTTGCACTCTTCAGACACAGGCACATACACAGATCTCCATGTGGGACACAGACAGACAAAATGGGTGCTATGCGCTAGTTAAAAAAATCACACCTGTGTGAACCAAGTGGTGCAACTCCCGTCTATTGGTTCTCTGTATCGTTCCAATTTGTATCATTCCAATTTCTTCTCTGTATCGTTCCAATTTCTTCTCTGTATCGTTTGCGTCCAGCAGGTGGCAGCCATGTCACATACTTCTCTCGTTCCAATTTCACGCATGCGCACACCACTCGTGCTCACACAGGTACACAGGTACATCACAAACAGGTACACAGCTACACGGACATTGCATGCTGGATGTAGAAGTGGTTGCACCACTTAAAAATAAAAGAAAGAGAGATTGGCTAGGCCTATTAAATATGGCTTAAGTGGTTATATAAAAATGCATTTGTGTTTATAATGTATTTTTTGTGTATAAGGTAAATGTTCTCAAATATAAACTTAACCAAATCAAGTTTTACAAATATATTAGGAAATGTTGCACTTTGTGCAACATTACATCAGTAATCGTGGTCTAGGTCTCGGTATCGAACCCAAAAATCTGGCACTGGTCTGCTCTAATGTTTACATCTCCCATTGGACTCAGCTCATATATCGATAGTTGGAGTGACGTGGAGGTTTTCTTTCTATGATATTCCTTGAAGAACTTGCTATCTTTGTTTTAATATTTTAGTCAGTGTACAGCGTACACTGAGTGGATGTTCATTTGACCATGGTAGTCGGTATAATCAGCTCAGATGAATTGACGCTGATACTTCCTTAACAGGTTCTGAACAACAGTCCAGTGCTCGGGGCATTGCTCATTGGATCATGCATCGTGTTCATGACCTTTGTGGTACTCAACCTCCTCATCTCTGTCATCCTTGTAGCATTTAGCCAGGAGCAGCTGCATCACAAGGTAGTTTTATTGTAATGCTATATTATTTAGAAAAAAATATATATATAGTGTACCAGTACTAACTGTTATGAAGATATATATCATCATATATAATGTATTCTTCTTCTGTCATTGAATTCTGAACTAAGTATCAAACTGAATTACTGTTTGGATCAAATATCATCCCAACAAATATTTGCAATAGTAAAATCCCCATACTTATGCAGTCTTCCAAATCTGGATGTGCTGGATATGTGCCTAATTTTCTTTCTTTCTTCTTTCTCAAGTTTGGGTTTGAAATGTAGTGAAGTCAAAAGTACAATATTTGAAGACCTATAATTACTGTCCGCTAGACTAGTACTCAAGCACCACTTGGATCTGTTGAGTATGTCTTTCTCTTGTTCCCCAGCCCTCAGAGGAGGAGGAGATTGTGGACCTGATGTTGATGAAGATTTGCAGTCTCTTTGGGATCAGATGTAAAGAGTTAAGTCACAACACCACCAGCCCTGAGGGGAGTGGCAACTCTGACTCAGTGTTTAATAATGACAATAATATCATCAACAACAATGCTATTGACTTAACCACTTAAACCCTATACGTTTCTGCTGAATTTTTATGCTTTCCGATGTGTGTGTGTGTGTGTGTGTACACCAATACCGTTTACAGTACCATTTATCATGACAGGCCCAGAATAGGGTATACTGACAGGAAGATTTTATTTTTTAATTAGCCTACGGTATATAAACAAATTTTAGTCGTCATGCCAATTATTTCCTGCTTTCTGCTACCAAAGGAATATGTCGGCACCACTGCCCTAAACATGTATTGTTGTTGGTGTTAGTAGGAATAAACACAGAAACACATGTAGTGCCTCCATCCTACTCCTACACTCAACATTCCCTACTGACAGGTGACGCTATAGCCCGTAGGAGTATGTGCAGCAACAAAGATCAAACTCCCTGCCTGGCTTCTCTCCACCAAACACAGCCAAAGATGCTCGGCAAGCCGAATGCACCATGGTGGATTCAAACCCCTAGACTTCGTGGTAGTGGTCAGAATATCAGGATACACAGTTTGCCGGCCACTGCTACAGAGCTGACAATGAGGTTATATCTTCCCTTCTTCTCTGGAGTCCTGCCTCAAAGCAGACCAGAGGTAGAAAACTGTCGTTCCCTGTTGTCATCGCTAGGGACATCCACGATCTCGACCGCGGTCGGAAAATGAGCAGTAGCCTCGGAAACTCAGACGTTTTTATTTCCAGGGAGAAAAGCAGTGGTTCTTTTTTCCTTTTTTTTTCCAATGACCCCTCCTTTTGTATGCATCAGCCCCCACTTACAGGTCCATTTGGTTCCCTTTCAATCACTTTGACCCCTTGGAACACCCTCAAGGACCCCTGGAGGTCCACACTACAGTAGTGTAGCTCCTTCACCACATGCACGCTAATTATAATTACCTGCTTAGACAATGATGTTCCAAGTGTTCGCATGTTTCATTGCTGAATAGATGCAGAGATGCAGAGAGACATTTCGCAGTCTTGTAATTAGTGGCATTCATGATACGCATGTGCAATTACTGTGGTGGGAATAACCTATCATTCTAAATAGAAGAATGCCAGGCAGCACTCATGGAAGTGTACTTCAGGTACTTTAATCTCTCCTGTCATCTCAATTAGACTTTTACAGAATGAGTACTGCTCACATTCTTTCTAGTTCTTTCTATATCACGCGTGAGGATCCGTTCCTCAGATGGTGTTTGTTGTTTACGGTACATGAACATAATGTGTTGGTGTGTGTGGGGATGTTGTGTCATTTGTATACCTAATCTGAAGGTGCAAATGTGTGCATTCTGTGTGTACTGTAGTGTAGTCTATAGCCCAGTGGTTACGCAATTAACCCCCACGAAATAATCATATTTGAACTGGGAACCCCCAAAATAATCATATTTGAACTGAGAATCCCCAGTTTTTATTAGGGTTGTCCCAATCCGATCACGTGATCGGAAATCGGGGCCGATCACGTCATTTTCAAATGATCGAAATCGGATCGGGAACAAAAAAATGTGATCCATAGTATATATATATCAATATTATATCGATATCATGAATGAATCGATAGACTGGATATTGTCTGTGATTTTGGATATTGTACTATTTTTATATGGCATAAGTGTAAAATATCGGATTGGGAAAATCGGCATCGGATCGGGAGCAAAAAAGTAATCGAGACATCCCTATAGTATAGTTTTTAATAACATTTTAGGCAGTAATGGTGGTCTACTTTTGATGCACTAATAACTGCACTAACTCGGACGTGCTTTGGGTGGCTACAACACAACTTAATTGTCAACATTTGTTATACAGTACGAGTACCACCTCATTTAGTCGTCAAAATGAGACACGGCAGGGTAATTAGTTGACATTTTAGGATATCGTCTCATGACATCAACACCAACCACAGCAACAGTTTCTCAGAAATAAATGACATCTCATTATAGCAGAGACATGAACTGAGCCCCTGCTGTTTAGACAGAATAGACACACTCGCACACTCAGTCACGCACACGCAGTCACACACACACACACACACACACGCACACACACACACACACACACACACACACACACACACACACACACACACACACACACACACACACACACACACACCCAGCCATGATAGCTGTCTTATGTAAACTCTATGCTATATTTATTTGTGATGTGTGTTCATATGTGTATTGTTTTTCACTATATTATGTGTTGTATTTTAGAAGTATACTTGCTGTGATCAGGGCAGAGACAAGAGAGCTTGCTCTCAATGGGCCTCCGTGAATAAAAAAGAAAATAAATAAAGAAACTTTATTTTCCCCGAAGGGCAATTGGTTTAGTAACTTTAGTTAGCATCACGTGAACATAAAATAACATGAAATCACATTAGTAAAAGTAGCAGACACTACACTGCATCAATGAACAAACATATTCATCAGTACAGCAATAAGAACAATACAATGACTGTCATAACATATTACCAGCATAGCAATATACAAACAAAATAATGAAGCATGAACATACTGTAGGCCTACCTCAACTCAATTCAGCTCAACTCAAATCAACTTTATTGTCACATGACAGATGTAAGAAGAAAAGGTGGGCACATTCTTCTCCATCATTGCCGTTTCAAGAAAGCTGTAAATAAATAGAAAAAAGGAGCAAACTCAGACATTTGGAGTATTTTATTCGCAGGGTGCAGGCAAAAATAACGTGACAACGTTTCGATGTTAATGCATCTTCCTCAGCCATGACTTGATGAAGATTTTTTGACATAACGTCGCCTTATTTTTTCCCTTGCTCCTGTGCATTCTTTCTTCATGTCTACGAGTCTTGCTCCGGAAATGCACCAGACGGTCACCAGCCTGAACTTGGCTTGAGGCGCGGTGGAACCATGTACATCCTTCGGCTCTGGGCCGTCTGCATCTCAAAGGGAAGGCAAGTTTGCCAAATGATTTATCTTGGATTTGATTGTAATTAACACATTTCCTTTCTGTGTGGAGTTTGCATGTTCTCCCCGTGTCCCCTAGGGTAGGTACCCTCACAAAAACATGCAGTAATCCTGGTCTCTAAACTGCCTCCCCCTGGCCAGCCGGGACGCCTGATGGAGGGGAAAGGAACTGGTTGGAATAACGTGCTCCTTCCACGCGCTACGTCCAATCAGGGAAACTCCCCCCTGTCAGGTGTAAAGGAGCAACTTGGACACTCAAGCATGAAGGAAGCATGAGTTAAGTCCGTTGCTCTCCCTAAGTTGGCGGAGGGTGTGTAGAGCCCAGGATCACAACACAGGATGATTGACACAGGGGTGAAAAATGGGTTACAAAATCGTGGGACAAAAAATATAAATTTAGTAATTAACACATTTTGATCACAAGGTATACTTGTCCTGATTAATTAATTTTGCGCCATGCGCCTGTGGCTTACTGGAGGTTAGGGGTAAGGTTAGGGTTTGGGATAGTGTTAGTAATGGTCAGACTAGACTAGGTCGAACCAATGCCATGTTAACTACAGTAGTCTGGTCTAGAGAAACTAGACTCTAGAGCAGATACGGAAACGATGCGCACACCAATTGTCTCTACTTGTGAATTATGGGATGTGGAAGGGCAGTCCTTAAACCGTCCAGAACAATCAACACTTTTGGGGACAAAAGATGCAATTACTTACAAAAAAAGTAAAGTAATAAGTAACAAGTTACTTTTGGAAGGGAGTAATATTTCAAGTAATAATAATATCCCTTTCTTTTTTTACAGTAACTAGTAATAGGTAATATAATAGTTTTTGAGTGGTGGCTAACCGCTCCATTACACAGCAATGTGCTTATGTATGTCTCTGTGTCTGTATGTCTGAGCATGGACAGCTGCAACACCTAAAGTGGCCAGTAGAGTACAGCACAGAGTGAAGTGGCACAGGGTACACTACACTACAGTACGAGCCCTGGGCCGTTCCTGGTGCTCTGGATGTTCCGGGGACCCCCACACGGACCCCCCGGGGACCCCCCACATGGTAACTGTCATTTCTCGACTGTTTAGGACGCAGGGCCGCTCGCCGGAACCGGGCCGACCCCCTGGGCGCGTTCCTGTGGGTCTGGATGTTCCGTTATTTTTCAATTAAATGAATTGTGCCTTTCAGAGCGTGATTTATACGATTTTACAGCTATAAATTATACAGTATACTTGTCCATGCCACCAACCCAGTGTTCTACAGCAGTGGTTCCCAAACTTTTTGCCCGTGATCCAAATTCCCAAAACAGAAATTAGACACTCTCCCAGGACCTAAACTAGTGAAAATTAGAAAATAGCAGATCTACAAGCTCACTATGCATCGCTTGCTGCATTATGACCTTTTACTTACTATTACTTACAATTTATGGATTGTCTTAGATTTTTCTTTTATTTCATTAATCATTTTGGTTTAATAGTTTTGCTTTTTTTGGGAATGCTTTTTGAAAATGTTTTGAAATAATAATTAAAAACCAAATGTAGGAAACAAAAAACAAGGGGACCTAAAACAATGTGTCCGCGACCCACAAATGGGTCCCTAGACCCAGTGTTTGGGGACCAGTGTTACAGTGTTTCCTCTTCGTCGTCCGCTGTGGTACTGCTGCTCAGAACGGGTGGCGTTTCCTTCAGGGAGATATCATCCACCTGCTTGGGTCCGCTGTCTTCTGCCTCCTCCCGCATGGACGGTTGGAGGCTATCCGGGTCCGAGTTGCTGATCACGTAGCCTGGCAGAGTGGCGTGCACGCTGACCACTGGTGGGCCGCAACTTCGATAGACGCGACTGGAGACGAGTGTGGTGGAGCGGGTGGCGGGTCCGCCCCCAGCCAGGTGGGAGTGGCTACTGGCGCTGTTGTTGTTGTTGTTGAAGGCGCTTAGGACCGAGCGGTAGCGGCAGTGGCCTTGGCCACAGACCGTCGGGCCTTTCCAGTCAAAGTTCAGATTCCAGCGTGTCCATGTTTTCTTTATCTCCGTCTGTACCTAGTGTCATTCGGAGGAGACATTTGCTTGTGAATAGCCTTCTTTTGTTATCACAAAAGCAATGATAGTGCTGCTATAGAGCGTCACAGTCCATTTCAGAACGACGAGTGGCCCATAAGAAGAAAAACAAAACGAATAGTGTTGTATATCCTGCCTTTATTTTCCTCTTTCTAATTATTCGCCCCAGAATATTGTGTTTGTTGTCATGATTTGTCACAATCCGAGTTGGCTTCGTCCGTGGCGGAACCGTCTTTATATAAATACTTTTTTAAAAGCCTATGGAGAAAATGAACGGGGAATCATTTCCTGGGCCACTCGTCGTTCTGAAAGGGGGCGGGACTGCTGCGCTCTATAAGGATGTAAAGAAAAAAATCATTATTTGGCAGTTCAACAAACATATATTTTGTTTTCAGGTAGTTTTGCTTTATTTAGACAAACTATAGTCAGTTATTGCAAAAGCGTAGGCTTATTTGTTAATCTACTGGACACAAAATGGCCGCTAAATATTGAGAAATCGGTGGATGACAATAAGGATAAGGAAAACTTTATTGTCCATTACATTTACACAAAATATAAATTTGTCTTTGGCACACCGGCAGTCAGTTACAACAATAAAACATTACATAAAATACACAGATTAATTAAAATACTATATAAAATGCATTCACATAAACACAGCAAGCAACAGTGATCATGAACAGTGGGTGTTAGGTGAACTATTTAAACATTTTCTTATTTAAAATGTCCACAGCAGTTGGCACAAACAAAGTTTTGAAACCCTTCTTTTTAGCTAGTTTTGCCCTAAGCCTCCTGCCCGATGGCAACAAGTCAAATTCAGAGATAAGAGGGTGGGTAGAATCATTGTAAATCTGAATTGCTTTTTTGGTTATGGAGCTGTTGTATATGTCCTGAAGTTGCAATTGTTTGTCTACAATGATCTTACTTGCCTCGTTGACTACCTGGGTGAGCTTGTTTTTATCTCTAACTGAGAGATTCCCAAACCAGGACACGATGTTAAAAGTGAGAACACTCTCAGTGAGTGATCTATTCTACAGAGTGTACTATAGACCATGGTCAGGGTGTGTTTACTAGCATTAAAACTTCTCAGTTTCCTGAGAAGATAAAGCCGCTGCCTTGCCTTTTTGTAGACGTTATCTGCATTGGTCTGAAAGGTGAGTTTATTGTCTATGGTTGTTCCCAGATATTTAAAGTCACTGACCTGCTCCACTTCCTCCCCACTCATAGTAACAATCCTAAAGATGGACCCTGAGCCCTCGGCTCTTGACCCCCCTCCCAAACACAGCTCCTTGGTCTTAGTGACATTAAGGTCAAGGAAGCTGCTGTCAAACCATGTGGCAATACGGTCGATGTGCTGGGAGTAAGACGGACTGGAAACGTCCTGTAGGCCATGTCATCAGCGTACTTTATGAGAGAGAACTCTTTGTTGTTGTATTTCATCTCATTTGTGTATAGGGAAAATAACAGGGGATAAAACGCACCCCTGTGTTATGACGTAAATTAAACATCAAAACATTAAACGGCATTGACATTGAAGGGAAATTTTGACGCCATTGACATTGAATGGAAAACTTACGTCATATGTAAACGAGAAAATCGGCTAACCAATCACATGTTGGTGGGGATAAGGGACGACCTTATGTAGCAATGTCAAATGTCCGCTAACAAATGGATGTACGATGACAAGAGCGCCCCTCATTTCACACGTGTGTGATTGTTTTATATTATATTGGTTGTCCCACAAAGCTTTTCTATTTCGTGGTATTAAAGTGAAGACTGTAAGTAAGTAAGCACTCACCTCTCCATTGCAGTAGCAGTAAATGATGGACACAAAGAACCCCTGAAAGGAACAGATCACTGTTGTAAAAAGCCATGGTAAAATGGTGACACTGTCCTCCTCAATAGCTCAATTACTGTATTGTGACACTGTCCTCTTTTCTATCTTCTGGAATGAAATATTTATTTCAATCTGCTTGCATTGAAGCATGACTCCAACAAACACATCTGAAAGAGGCAGGTGAGAGCAGATCAACCGATAGAGCCCAATGTGAACTTGGGCATTTTGAGTACCCTAACGTTTTATGTTCGAAATGTTAAGTATGGGTCCCCAGCATCTAGAAACTGGCGATGCTAACTTGCATATGTTGAGCAATTTAATTAAATAATCTGACCCATACCATTAACAACCTATATAAGGCAAAAAAAAATCCCTCGTGCTTTAAGTAGCATGTTCGTGTCAAACTAGGGGGTTTTCATGATTCTGAATCCATTCCAAGCATTCGTTTTGCACAAAAACACTCCTTGGGCTAAAAACGGCCACAGCCCCGGCAGTTGCTCAGGGGTAGTGTGACCGGATTTGAACCCCTGGTTTCCAGTTCGAACCCGGGCTCCCCCATAGTTAGTGTCAAAGTGTCCTTGAGCAAGACTCTGAACCCCTATTGATCCCGCTGTGCAGGTTGGTGCCTTGCATGGTTTCCTCCAGCATCAGTATGTGAATGTAATGCACCTTGGATAAAGGCGCTATAAAAATGCACCATTTACCATTTTATTTGACCATTACCGAAATGTGCTGATCTCATCACATTTGTGATCACGGCTATGGCCGTATTTAGCACAACGAATGTTAGCCCAACGACCTTGCCCTAAAGGGGTCAGATCGACATGGAATGAATTCTGTACTGGCCATATAAGGAGCATGTCTTGAGTGTACAGGGTTCGATGAGGTCAGATCAACATAATGGAATGTCAGAACAGATCAGCTCCATATATGGAGATCTAAGGGTGGTAGCGGGGACATTCTTTCTCTTGAGTGTAGTAGTGTACAGGAATGATTTAAATGATTATTATGTTTTTCTTTATCGAAAAGCCGAAAAATTAACATTTAATGAGGAGGAAAAAAAAAAAGATTTAAAACTCATGGACTAGAAAATGACTGCACCTGGAAGGAGTTGAAGAACAGCTCACAGTACATGCGGACCTCCCAGCTGGGTCCTTTGAACTTGTGCGGCATACCTACGAAGATGATGTAATGGACCCCGAACACCAACACCAGTACCAGGGTGGACTTGGCCAGCTTCCTGTGGACACAAACAATATTATAACATAATTATACACATCCACACAAACAAGATGTTTTTCAAAATGCACTTGAAACAGACAGCAGGAGTGCATATTGATCCAGTGACGATACATGAAAGTGTGGTATCTGATGGAACCACATTTCATTAATATAGCCTAATAATGTTAAACTAGACTAAATTGTTTCACATCTAAACTAGTAGGCCTGACCAACAGGAAGTGTTTGGATAGACGCATGGGCACCATTCACAGCTTGCACTCTATGATAAATAGCTATATGCCTACTTTGATCTAGCTTGTTGATAGCAGCATCTAGACCAGAGAGGTCTCATGTTATTGTTCATGTGACCACACCTAGTGACTTGGACCATTTGGTTTGGGTGTTAAACGACTGTCTGTTTGAAATGTGTATTGATTGAGCTTCTTTATGAACTAGCCAGAACTGTCTATGTGGGGTCAGTGACCTGAAGCCGTCAGGCTGAAGGGTGCATGGCTCAGGCCATGAAGCTGTACTTTGTCTCTGAAAATAAATCTGGACTCCGAAACCCTGATTCATCTGCCTGTGCCTCCGTGCTTATTGTCTCCACCAGCCGAAGGCATGGGGGAGAGTATGTTTTGCACTCCGTCCGTCCGTGTGTCCGTCCGTCCGTGTGTCCGTCCGTCCGTGTGTCCGTCCGTCCGTCCGTGAGCAGCTAATCTCGGCCACCGTTAACCCGGTCGATGCCAAATTTTGCACACACACTCCCTGGATGCCAACCATGAACCTCTGCCCCAAACTTTCCAGAACGGCCTGTTATAGCGCCACCAGGAGGCCGCTTTGTACACCTACAGATTTTGTCCAAACATCACGCAAATTGGTACACAGTCTCTCTAGAGCCATTCAACCAAACCGGTCTTTCAGATTTCTCAGACTCCATCCTGATTGGTTAAGATTGGCTTCCAAAATTCACAGGAGTGCTCAGTTTCAAACAAAATGCTGCAAATCATGAACACATCGCGTGATTTCCGTGAAATTGTGCACCCACATTCCCACTAGGCCGAGGACGAAATGCCACATGAACAATTTCAACTCAGCCTCAAGGTGGCGCTATAACTGGCCCAAAAGTGTTTTTACCTCTAACTGCACGGATCTGTGGATAACTTTGTATGCCAACTCCCTAGAGGCCAAGGAAAAACCTTTGCCTGGAATTTTTCACATCTGCTCTTTATAGCGCCACCAGGAGGCCGACATATGTAAAACACATTTTCTATTATTACTCCTTCACATTTTATCCAAATTTCACGCAAATCGGTACACATGATCTCCATAGTCATGTGATCAAGACAGGTTTGTTTGATTTCTCATATTCCATCCTGATTGGCCACGATTGGCTCCTACAGTTTTCAGGAGTAGCAAATGGCCACAACTCCTCAACGCAGCGTCCGATTGCGATGAAACTGTGCACGCATATTCCCACTAGGCTGAGGAAGAATCCTGGTGGAGACCTGTGCCGATTGGCACTTTATCTAGTTCTGAGTGTTTTAGTCTAAGTCTCTACGTCTGTTTATGGGCTCTATAGGGAGAGGAAAAACTCTCTCATTTACTTCAAAGTGGTGCGTCGAAACCGGTCATGAACAACAACATAATTATACACATCCACACAAACAAGATGTTTTTCAAAATGCACTTGAAACAGACAGCAGGACTGCATATTGATCCAGTGACGATACATGAAAGCAACATGAGTTTGATGAGTCACCAAACAGCCTGGCACTGATAATACAGTGTTAATGATTTCCTATTGACAAACTGACTTCCACAGATGGACATTAGTCACAATGGGCTAAATAAAAACTAGGCCACATCAACAGCATGATTCACTGGCCAAAGTGGCCATAATAACACAAATAAATTGGTTATATATGCATATATTAAAACCCTCTTACTTAACCAATTTCACTTTCAATTTCTTTCCAAAATAGCGAACATAGCCGCTCTACAAGCTCACAACACACCTTGTGAGTTTTTGTTCACCCATAACATAGGGTTGAGTGGTAAAATTACTGCACATATTGAGTGAACACAGAGGGCAGAAGCACTTTCCACAATGTACTTCTAGAATGCATAAATTATATATAGTACAAATGAAGTATGCCCACACACAGATGTTACCAATACATTCATATACTTGTCTGTAGCAGCCTATTTTTTCTTAATATTATTATTATTAACACACACACACACACACACACACACACACACTCGACTCTTCCGCGACCAGTCGTTGCAAGACACACAGATATACAGCATGGAATTGTGGACAAAATCATATCCAACGATAATACAATTTCTAGTCTTGGGTCTGAGAGGCTAAATCTCATCAAATGGTGGTCCGTGGGCCGTGGCTCAAATGCTGAATAAATAATGGGCAGGTTGAAAACCACTGGAGTGGTGTGATTTTTGTATCATGTGTTTATGAGGTGACAGTACTTCATTAGACCCATTGTTATGTGCAATGACCCTAACCCTAAGGCCTGACTCACACGTGCACAACAGATTGATGTATAGCTGATGCATGAGACTTATTGACTGATGCAAGCTGGCAATTCATTTCCAATGGGAGTCACATGGTTTGACACAACATTTTTGTTGTATGAGGGGGTGGGGGGGCAGTCGAAACACAGCCGAAAGCCATACAACACAAATGTTGTGTCAAACCATGTGACTTCCATTGGAAATGCATTGGGGCAAGATGTAAACAAACCCTTTCATACATCTAGTATGCATCAATGTTGTATGCTAGATGCGAAGGTGTGAGTCAGGCCTAACCCTAACAGTGATATAGTGACATCACATTATCACCCCCTCCCCTAACCCCTCCCTCTTTATCATACAACAACGCGGATATCTTAGAGTATATATATGAATAGAGAAGGCACCCAGAGGAAATCTTGAGGCGAAATGGACATAGTGGCCGAATGAAGGTATTGCAGCCTGGCCCCAAACACATGAACGCGCTGTCCGTTGACTAACATTGTACACGTTCACAACGGACGACGCTCGTGCGCGTTCAACGGCAGCGCGTTCATGTGTTTGGGGCCACTCACCATTGCAATCCGTCCCAGAATGCACTCTGTTCCTACCAGGAAGGAGGAGTGAATCCGCCTCATGCGCTTTTGAGCAACTTAATGCAAGTGGATGGGAGGAGAACTCGGGTGTCTTCTCTATAGATATATAACTCTATGGCGGATATCTATTCTAAGTCTGAGCATAGACATGGTAACGCCCCGCCTGCCTCTGATTGGCCTACCGACACTGCCCGTCTTGCCTGTCCTCAGAGATGCAAGGGTACTCTGTGGTAGTACAAAAGAATGGCAACACGCGACAGTAACTTGTAACTTTAATTTTTGTAGAAGGCAAACTAATATTGTTTGTGCCTTTTGCTTTGATTGAATAATTGATTGAACACGTATGTATGTAGGCCTACTATGATTTGATTTGGCTGTGTTCTAAATTAAAGTGTTAGTGTTGATTATTGTGTATTAATCTAATTATAGTAAACTACTAAAAAAGATAAAGATCAAGATATTAATCTAATTATAGTAAACTAATACTGTTATACTAAAAAAGATAAAGATCAAGGAAAAAGAGACCTTTTTACAGTACAATAATGTTTCAAGTTTACAATAAACAGGCCAACGGCATAAACAATATTAGTTTGCCTCTTCTACAAAAATAAAAGTTACTGTCGCGTGTGCCATGCTGTCAATGCTGTCATTCTCGTACTTGTATTATTTATTTATTTCCCACCACTGAGTAACCTCACGGCAGACTATCCAGCATGTATCTTCCACCTCAGAGGAAACTCTGGTAAGGCCGGCAGTGCCGGTAGGCCAATCAGAGACAGGCGGGCGTTACCATGTCTATGCTCGGACATAGAACAGCTGTGGGTGCGGCTTCAGTTCAGGTGGATCACCCACCACCACCCACCAGGCAGACCAGGCATACTTAATGAACTGGTGGGCATGTCCATGTAAAAACGACATTTTAACAAATACTGTACACTTTTTTGAAAAACGTATTCCTCCTTATATAATACCTGATGATCATGTTTTAGGGTGGAAAAAATTATGGCACTCCATCTTTAAAGGGTTAAGCATAAGTTGAGAAGGTCAGCATTGTCACCCACCTGTACTGTTTCCTGCTGTCATATCTCCCTGCATTTGTCTCTCGGATCTTGGTTGCCAGAACTCTCACAATGTTCAGAAACAGGATGAAGTTGAGCTAAAAAGAAGATATTTTTTTAAACTATTACAATTTGGGTATGGTATTTACTTTTTTTTCTTGTTTTGTTGTTCTGCTGGATCTGTATAGCCTGGTAGAACCACTCCCCCTGCTGGACAACATTTGCACAGGAGGAGGGAACTTGAATTCAGTACTGCAGCAATCTGGCGGAGTCAGGTTAGGATCTGTATGCTCACCATGGTTTAAAAAAAAATTTAATTGGTAAATTTATATAGTGCCCTTTACATAGATTGTGCAGTACATTCACACACACATGAATACACCAATGGTGGCGGAAACCATGCAAGACACCAACCAGCAACATCAGGAGCAATTAGGGATTCAGTGTCTTGCTCAAGGACATTTTGACACTAACTCTGGGGGAGCCCGGGTTCGAACTGGCAACCTTGTGGTTACCATCCAGCCACTCTACCCTTGAGCCACCGCCGCCCCTAAAACGACTCAGGGTACCAATGTGGTCAATTTTAATGTAGTTTGCAGGTCATTCCATGTATTAGGGCCACAGAAGCTAAAAGCAGATCTACCAAGTTCACAGTTAACTTTTGGTACCTTGAATTTGGGGAAATGACTTGATCTGGTGTGGTAGGGTTCAGAGTCCCATTTCAGAAATGATGAGATGTATTTAGGACAATCTCCAAGCAAGAACAGGTGCCAATGCAGACATGCAGTTGTCGTCTCTCTGCCAGGGAGGACCATCCAACCTTATTATAAGATACAATGGTGAGTACCATAGCTATCACTTTGTTATATAAGATACAATGATTAGGGTGTATAGTATATTTAGAAGTATGGCATCTTATATTTGGTGGTCTGGTGTAGCTTTATATTTATAGTACACTTTAGTTTGGTTAGTTTATGGTTTATTGGGGAGCAGTGCTATGATGTCATGACAATCAGTCAAGCGGCGGCACCTGGGCCCGGTGCCGACACCCTGTATAAAAGCCTGTCTCCCCAGTCCCTTCCTCAGCTCTGTTGTATTCAGTCAGTGCTCTCTTGCACTTCTCCCACTATGCACCTTCCCCAACATTTCTGTTAATACATTCAACATGCACCCATACCTTCCACTCATGCATACACGCACTACTCTACTGACTACTGATTTCCACACCTCATCGGTTTGCTCTTGATTTGGGTTTGATTTGGTTTGATGAATAATTGATAAATAATTGATGAATAATTTGCCGCAGCTCGCTTGGTCTTCAACCAGCCAAAATTCTCACATGTCTCCCCCCTGCTCCGCTCCCTCTACTGGCTCCCGGTCGCTGCCCGCACAGAATACAAAACTCTGATGCTGGCATTCAAAGCAACCAAAGGTATGGCTCCCCCATCTTGCAAGTATGATTGAACCCTACAAACCCTCCCGCGCACTCAGATCAGCCAACGCAGGGAAGCGTACCCTCACTAAAAACGCCGGGACAACGCTCCACACGTCCCAAACTCTTCTCCCTTCTGGCTCCAAAACTGTGGAATGCACTTCCCATTGCAGTCAGAACTGCAGCATCACTCCCAATCTTCCGCCGTAGTCTGAAAACCCACCTTTTCAGACTCCATCATGGCCCATAGCACTTACCCTACCCCCTTAGATAGCATTTCTGTAGACTTAGATAGCATTTGATAGACTTATAGCATGTTATGTAGACAGCACTAGAATTGCATTGTATGTAGTCAGCACGTCATAGTACATTATGTATAGCATAGTATAGTTTATATGTATAGTTTCATTATATAGATATTCCACTGTTACTTTCTTAGCTTACGCTTGTTTCATGATAAATGCTTTTTATGTGATGTATTCCCATGCTTTTTGTTCTTGCTTAATGTAAATCGCTCTGGATTAAGAGCGTCTGCTAAATGCCTAAATTGTAATTGTAAATTGATACCTTATTTTTGATGGCTTAAATAAATTAATATTTCTTTTGAATACTGCGTCTCCCCTGTTTTTTGTTGTATACTTGGCTCCCCTAGGCCAGGTGTGTGTGTATATGTATGTATGTGTGTATGTATATATATGTATATATATATATATATATATATATATATATATATATATATATATATATATATATATATATATAAGAAAATAGTAGTTACTGCACTTTGGTAGATTCCATGGCAGCCAGCGACATTGTATGATGTCTACGGTGGAAGATAAATCCAACAGGATACAGTTCGCGGACTGCAGACTTTGAGCAATATAATGTGTGTGATGGTTCCAGATTTGATACGCCAGCTTGACTGGAAGCTGAATATTATTAAGGGGGTCCCATATCTGGGCAGATATGTCAAGCAGCGTAGCGAACAAACATCCTCCACATCAAAGAAGGATGGAAAATATTTTATCATAACATGACGTTACGCGAGCGGAGCATGAGCGGACAGGCATTTACGTGGATTCCCACATTACGTGGGATTCATGGACATCTCTGTGAACTTGACGGTGAAGTTGGTTGGTCGGAAACTCACAATTATAATAAGAACATACACTTATCTGCTTTCTGCACTGTACGAATCCAACGTTGTTTAGTGTATAGTAATGCCTGCAGTAGGCCTATTGGAATTGTTTTATTATGGAGCTCCTTTGAGTCAGTTGACTGTCGGTCGGTGTGTGTGTGTGTGTGTGTGTGTGTGTGTGTGCAGGGGAAGACTGCAGCAGCATGCTGCCGCTGAACCGAGTCCAATATGGGTGAAATTCACATTGGAAAATTAATATAACGGCACAGTGAGCCCGGACAGCCACAGACATGCCGGTCTGACAGACAGAGAGACAAGAAAGGCTGTTGATGATGATTATTATTACCACTGTAACTCGCTGATCAGCATATGTTGACAGAGACTCAGCCAATTAAAGTTTCACGTAGGCCTAAATGCCTTTTCTGCAAGCACCTATATCTGCATCCATTTGCGTCGTGGTATTAATTTAATTTAATTAAATGTATTAATCAATAGGGCCTTTTATCATTGCAGAGTTTTAATATAGCATTGAACTGTAAATTCACTTCTTTCTATATGTGAAACTGAAAGTAACTAACATCAGTTAACTTCTGACATTTAACAAGGAGTGAAGCAATGCGTACCAAGTTGGCAAGTTTCGTTTATAATTATATATATTGCGCTGTTTGCTTGAAGATCTGACCCGCCTGTCAAAATTAACTGCTCTACAAGCTCATCGCGGCTGTTGTACATAATTTAAAGCTTGGGGATCCTCTGTGCAGGCTATGATGACATTTTTCGATATTTCCTGTTGCCTTATGGTGTGGAATGGGCGTGGATGTTAGGCGACATCAGGCGAATCGCTTGGGAAAAATGCGGAAAGGATACACTCGGCGATCCGCACAAATGAAGTGATTACACCAGGTTCTCTGAATAACATGGGACCTAATCGTAGGTTGAGAGGACGGATTAATACGATATCAATACGCATCTGTTTCCGCATCATTTACACTGTGGCGTATTTCTCCTTTGTGAATGAGGACCATTGGCTGTAATACAGGCCTTATCGGGGCGCAGTCACAAGTTAACCCAGTTCATACTGTATGATATCCAGTCGGCACGTCAAATATCAAATGTGCTAGATGTTCAGAAATGGTCGGGGAGGCGTCGGCGAGCGCTTTTATCGGCGCTGGATCTTCTCGCAGCTCGTTTCACACACAGCGAGCAAAACCTCGCCGATCAAAGCCGATTTTACGTCAGATCGGGGGTTTTGTCGGCGAGCGCCAAAAATGCTCGCCGACAGCATAATCGGAGCAAATATCAGCAGTGTGTACGAGCCATTACTGTGCACTCATATTCAAATAAACACTTACCCCAATGGCTGTCAGGATGGGGACCTGATAGATCCACTTAATGTTGCCTGCACTTAGCTCCCAACACCTGTGGTTAGGACGAAATACATAGAGAGAGGAGAGGAGACAACCATGTGAAGGAGTACAAAAGCATTATTCAACCTGTTCTGTTGTACTGTTCTGCATGTTTCTACACCATACTGTCCATGCCTAACAGAAACAAACTTTTCAGTATTACCTGTATTACTTCTATATCGGACTTCCTACACCCACACTTTCTGAAATTAACAATAAGGCCATCACACGGCAAGCACTATAACACCTGTAACACACCTGTAGCTTCTTTAACCTCATGCCATCTGGACAAAGATACAGAACCTTGCCATGGAAAAAGGTCTGTTTTAGTAGGCGCCGTTCACACCTGAGGCCTCGTACACGAAATCGAGATCGAAACGAAATCGCTCTCTCTGTTCCGGTGGGAGAGGGGGGGCAGAGCAGCTCGCAATTAATTTTCAATGGGAGTCACTGGGTTTCACAGAGCAGCTCTGCTCCATGGTAGGGGGGGGGGGGGGGGGGGAGGCTCAGGAGAGCAGAACACAGCCATGGAGCAGTGGGAACATTGTGTTCATACCAGCTTGACGGTCCAAAAGCTGGTCTCCAGTCTGATTTCTACAGTGGGAACATTGTGTTCAGACCAGCTCGACGGTCCAAAAGCTGCTCTCCAGTCAGATTTCTCTCTCCATGTCCTCGTCGATCGCTCCATGCAAACGCCACATGCATTTTGTGGGATAGATTCTGCCAATTACTTGTTCGCCATGTCTTCTCCCCATGCACCTAGTAATGAGCGATCAGCAAAGAGCCAACATGTCTCACAGTAGGCTACATCTAGCTTGGTTGAATAACACGATATATATATTTGACATTTGAGTCAACATTATCAGGGAAATATCTAAAGTCAGTGGGCTCCAGCGGCATGTCCTTGTCAAAGTTGTCCTCCTCGTCCTCATCTCCAGCATGCTCTTCCTCTTCCCCAGCTTGTTCTTCCTCCATCCCCTCAGCCGGCTCAGACTCCATGACCATGTTATTATTATCAATAATATTAGGCCATCGACCTTGTCCTCTTTCTTTTTTTTAAGTATTTTTGAAATGTTTGCTATTTTTTTCTCTTCTGACTACCGCTTTTCTGTTTCTGCTTCTCCATTGTTTGTTTGTGTTTGCCATTTACACCTGTAACGTCTTCTGGACCGTTTTCCCTGTGTCTGTAGCATAGACTGTAAAAAATATGGACAAAGCGTTCGCCGGGTCTAACATGAACGTAAAATGAAGCCTGTAATAATATGGTAATTCCTGATGTAAGTCGCCATCTTTCTAGATCCGTTTGGTACCAGCTGGCCATTGGCTGGCTCCGTTTTGGACCAGCTGGCCATTGGCTGCCCAGACAACGAGGCGGGAAAGTACCTACCGATTTCAAATGAGGCTTCACGAAATATCTGGCTGACTGCCCCCCTGGTCTGTAGTCTGAGCACGAAAAGCTGAAACACCTCACTAATACCACTGGATGGCACTGTTGAGCGGTGTCTCACACAAACATGCATGCACGCACGCACGCACCAGGGGGGCAGTCAGCCAGATATTTCGTGAAGCCTCATTTGAAATCGGTAGTTCATATAATGGCCTGTTGTGGCGCTGGACTGGACCCAAAAAGCCCCATAGCTCCATAGAGGCCCATGTATTTTGGCCCAACTTCACCTAGACTGTATTACCTTAATAAACATTATCATGAATACTTTCTTCTTCCAGTCACTAGTTTAAAGTCTCATTTCTAATGTCATAATATTCTTTTTGGAAAATTATGGTCCCATTAATTAAAAAAATGACCATACAGAAAAAAAAAACATCGCGTATGTTCTGAGGGGCGTGGCTACCGTTACAGTCTATGATCGGGATTCCCCTCCCACTCGAGTCAAAATAAAAACCAACGGAGAAGAAGGGGGGAAGTCCCGCCTCGTTGTCTGGGCAGCCAATGGCCAGCTGGTCCAAAACGGAGCCAGCCAATGGCCAGCTGGTACCAAACGGATCTAGAAAGATGGCGACTTACAGTGCAGGAATAACAGGCTTCATTTTACGTCCATGTTAGACCCGGCGAACGCTTTGTCCATATTTTTTACAGTCTATGGCACGCACACTCACACAGACACACACATAGACACACACACACAGGCCAGGGAGGAGGGCTTGTACAGGTCCCCAGTACTACAGCACGAGTACAGTACAGCACCACTCACTTCAGACTGGTCTGATTTTTCTATATTGTACAGTGTCCGGGTAGCTCAGCCTCAGTCGGTAGAGCACTCGTCTTTCAACCGCAATGTCATGGATTCAATCCCGGGCACTGCCAACTCAGTGTATGAGAAGCACGGCTTGAAGTCGTGCGGTAAGTACTGGGAGCTGATGGCGCTCCACCCCAGCAATCCATCTCCCAGGGGTCTAGCGCATTGTGAAAGGGGGATATACTACCACACCCTGGGTGATACTTACTGTATGTAGGACTTTCTGCCTCTTTTTCCGTCATTGTCTCCACCAGGCCGAAGGCATGTGGGGAGAGTATGTTTTGCACTCCGTCCGTCCGTCCGTCCGTCCGTCCGTCCGTGTGTGTGTCCGTCTGTCCGTGTGTCAGCTAATCTCGGCCACCGTTAACCCGGTCGATGCCAAATTTTGCACACACACTCCCTGGATGCCAACGATGAACCTCTGCCCCAAACTTTCCAGAACGGCCTGTTATAGCGCCACCAGGAGGCCGCTTTGTGCAAAACAAGTTTTTGCACAGTACACCTACAGATTTTGTCCAAACATCACGCAAATTGGTACACAGTCTCTCTAGAGCCATTCAACGAAACTGGTCTTTCAGATTTCTCACACTCCATCCTGATTGGTTAAGATTGGCTTCCAAAGTTCACAGGAGTGCTCAGTTTCAAACAAAATGCTGCAAATCATGAACACATCGCGTGATTTCCGTGAAATTGTGCACCCACATTCCCACTAGGCCGAGGACAAAATGCCACATCAACAATTTCAACTCAGCCTCAAGGTGGCGCTATAACTGGCCGAAAAGTGTTTTTACCTCTAACTGCACGGATCTGTGGATAACTTTGTATGCCAACTCCCTAGAGGCCAAGGAAAAACCTTTGCCTGGAATTTTTCACATCTGCTCTTTATAGCGCCACCAGGAGGCCGACATATGTAAAACACATTTTCTATTATTACTCCTTCAGATTTTATCCAAATTTCACGCAAATCGGTACACATGATCTCCATAGTCATGTGATCAAGGCAGGTTTGTTTGATTTCTCATATTCCATCCTGATTGGCCACGATTGGCTCCTACAGTTTTCAGGAGTAGCCCGCTTTGTACAAATCGACACAACTCCTCAACGCAGCGTCCGATTGCGATGAAACTGTGCACGCATATTCCCACTAGGCTGAGGAAGAAATCCTGGTGGAGACCTGTGCCCAGAAGGGCACTTTTTCTAGTTTAAAGTGTATCACTTTGGAGATTTTGTATGTATTTTTAGGTAACATAGATGTACTATTGTCTGTTTTATGATGTATGATGTAGCATGGTTGGCCAGTTCCCACTTGAAAAGGAGTGTGTTTTTACTGGTTAAATAAAGTGCTCGAAGTGCTTGAAACTATCGTACTATGGTAACAATAGTAGCATACAGAAGACAGACATCAGCAGGGCTTCCATTCAAACTCTTGTACAGTATTTCCAGTGCCAAAAGATAACAACACAGCTGGCTGTGTTTTGGCTGATTTATGCTGTGTTGATGCTCAACATTCGTTATCACTCCCAATCCCAATTAGAGTCTAATTATTTTGACCTTTTCTGTGAACACCATGGACTCTCACCATTACAACAATTGCATTCATTCACATTTTTTAACCCATTAAAAACATGTAAAAAATTGTTCTAAACCACCGTTGAAAATCCTATGAGCTTTCTGAAAAAACTATTATTGCTTTGTATATAGTTAAAATCTAAAATGATCTAATTAGGACTTAATTGTTAACTAACCTTGCATCTGCCAGTGTCGCCCTGACAACAGCCCACGCAGCCACAAAGAGAGCTGGAAACCCTGTAATGACAAAAAACAGTAAGAAGCGTTTAACCACCTGTCCTGGTGGATCTGTAGTAGTAAGTGGTTTTTAAATTAGCAATGTCACAATACAATTTCAAACATATTACAATTCTACAAGCTCACAATGTGTCGCAACGTGACCCTATTTGCTTCTGAGATGTACTGTCCATTATTTTGGGCAATTCCAAATGGTGGACATGTGGAATTTCAGCTCACATCTGTCTGATTTTGACTCTATTTAGAATACAGGCTATTCTACTCTATTTAGAATAATGTGTAAACATATAAACATGTTATTCATTCTGTGGTGCAGGTGTTCCATCCAAGGAAAGAAACAGACATGGTTATTTAACATACTGTACCTGCAGAAATGTCATTTCTCAGATGACACTGAATGCTATGAATCATCCTCCAGGCATAATGCACAGTGTTCCACAAGTGCTAGAGGGCTAGCTGCCGACTAGATGGCCGTATAATAGCATCTATTCCCAGATCGATCGATCTATCTATCTATCTATCTATCTATCTATCTATCTATCTATCTATCTATCTATCTATCTATCTATCTATCTATCTATCTATCTATCTATGCTGTAGTACTATTTGTGGCGGTGATGCGTCACATGACTTGACTTATCCTATGGTATATAAACCGTGCTGCTGTTAGAATGATGCGCACCTCTCCGCTGCCACAATCAATCTATATATTACTGTAATTTGAAACCCGTTGCATCGATGCGCCCTTACCTATACACGTGTAGCCTATAATGTTTCCCCCTCTAGGCCTATATAAAAATGACAACATGACAAAATGACAATATATAACTCGTATTTCGTCGGACTCTGATCAATGGGCCTGGCTCTGGCGTGGTATTTTATTGGCTCAAAACTAAGTCGGACAGTGTTGTAAATTAGGCTACTTCAACCCAGACCCAGTGCCCACCTCTAAATGTTGTCTGTTTTGTTGTGTCAGTGAATGGGATCTCAGGAAAAAGACGTTCAACTTGAGAAATGATGTCAAATCCGCTCTCTTTTTTTTTTTCCTTTATTTTGGCCCAAAATGATTTTTTATATAATCCGTTAATCAAAGACCAAATAATTTGCAGACAGCTGGCGTTAATTACCTTGCGCTGCGCAAGGGTATAGGCTATTCACTAGAACGCTCTCAAACGCTGGGTTTGGTAAACTGAAAAGAAAAAGAAAAGGTTGAGTTGTCCTGTTGAGTTGAAATGGTGCCCGCTGCCTTGAATTAGTTGGAATGTAACATTTAGAAGACAATGGCAAGTCGTCGGCGGGTGGGAGAGGTGTGATGATCATTAGAAAAACACGGTCATCCTGACCATTCAGCCGTCAGAGTAGTAGGTGAGTTTAGTTCAGATATGCTAGTGTTAATGGCGAGAAGTGACCGCAGGGAAACAACAGACTTATCAATGGGGCGTGGCATGGAGGTGAACAGCCTTCATCACTGTTAAGGTAAAGCAAAGTTACCATGTTTACTCAGGGTAACTGGACTAAGCTCAAGAACTTGTTTACAGCCATGGTAGGGGTTCAATGCCTTGCTCAAGGGCACTTCAGCGGTGGTAATTTTAACGTGCCGGTCCGGGGATACGAACTAGCGACCTTCCGATATCAAGACAGCTCCGCAAACCGTTCGGCCACCGCTGCCCCCTGTGTTATGGAAGCCCATGTTTGCTTTGATAATAGCCGTATGTTCATTTGTATTGTTGAGTCTTGTCTCACATCTGCCTTTTGACAATACAACATAGATTCTCTGTGGGCTTCAGGTCAGGCCAGTTGGCTAGTCAGTTAAGCACAGTAATCCAGAAAGCTTGCCAACATACTGAAGCACAAAGTACTAATGAATGGAAGAAAATTAACTTTGCATGATATTCAACGTTTTTGAGAAAGATCGCTGTACAGTATATTATAAATATAGCACCCCCGTGGCCCTGGCAACCCCAGTTGAAAATTCTGCCCCCTCTGTTTAAGTTTCATGTACATATTGTTTTACTACATATAAAATGATGTGTGCCCCCTCGCCATTTTCAACTGCCCCCTCAGTCATTTCATCCTGGAGCTGAGCTTTTTGTGCAAATTGTCATGCATTACATCTTGTGTGTGAATTGTGGGTGCGTGTGTGTGTGTGTGCGCTAGCACGCACGCAAATAGCGCTTTTCTCCAAAGCGCTATATAAACACTGTCCTGCATATCTGTGCGCTGCCCCTCTCTCTCTCTCTCTCTCTCACAAACACACACACGCATGCATGCACGTACGCATGGACGCACATACTCCCCACATTGTTGTTGGTGATACTGATACTTATCCATGTAGTCTAATGTGATGTACTGAGAGTTTTTCTACTCACCCCACCCAATGAGTGTGAATCCCCACAGGTATGTTATGTACTGAGAGTTTTTTTACTCACCCCACCCAATGAGTGTGAATCCCCACAGGTATGTTATGTACTGAGAGTTTCTCTACTCACCCCACCCAATGAGTGTGAATCCCCACAGGTATGTTATGTACTGAGAGTTTCTCTACTCACCCCACCCAATGAGTGTGAATCCCCACAGGTATGTTATGTACTGAGAGTTTCTCTACTCACCCCACCCAATGAGTGTGAATCCCCACAGGTATGTTATGTACTGAGAGTTTCTCTACTCACCCCACCCAATGAGTGTGAATCCCCACAGGTATTTGCTGTCTGAGAGGAAGGCCATGAAGATAAGACTATGGAGATAGAGACCTTCCACCAGGATCCAGTAATAGTTGGTGGAAAGGAAATAGATGAAAAGCAGCACTGCCACCTTGCAGCCAATCTAGCGAAGAAACATAACACACACACACAACACCTGCTTGATGACATGATGTATGGAGATGTATGTGTTTTAAATACATTATTGAGATTCTAGTACATGCCTAATGGCCCCTACACACTGTAGGAGTTTTAAAGTTGTCGGCGAGTCATCAGATCGTTATGTATTTCACACTACAGGAGTCTTTTTTTTTTTTATCGGCTGTCATATTATCTTTGTGGCTTTCACACTAATGGCCCCTACTCACTGTAGGAGTTTTAAAGTTGTCGATGAGTCATCAGATCGCTATGTATTTCACACTACAGGAGTCTTCTTTTTTTAAATCATATTATCTTTGTGGCTTTCACACTAAATGATTGATCGCAGACTAGGGATCACACACTGCAAGAGTTCACCAAGATCAAGGTCAAGGTTTCTTTATTTTGTCTCCCAAGGGAGAAATTTGTCTTGGACCCCAAGGACCCGCCCTGCAGCATACAGATACAATACAATACAGTACAAAACAATACACAATACAAGACAACAAAGGCACACAGTGACCCATAAAACATTAAAAAACCACACACCAACATACCTAGTGCAAAAGAGGAATAACATCACCTCATAACCTTCGACCCCTACCATGTCTGCCCTCTGCAAGGACTCTGTTATTTTTATTTATTTAGCGAATGCAAAGTCCTTAAAGGTATTATGACATGATTTATAACATAATTTTAACAACATTAAAAGTCTTGGCCATGGTCCTTCAAACGTGTCTAAAAAGTTTGAACACTCAACTCCACTCCAGTATTTCTTGACACGAGTTTTTGTGCATGTGATAAGTTCATCCTGAGAAGCCATGGAAAAACACATTATTTTAGCCTGTAGATGTCGGTAATTCCCCCTTTCCTGTCAACCCAAGATGCGCTTCTTTGACAACGTGGTAGGAACGTCGTCAAAAATAAAAGAGTCATCTAGGCCAGTTGGTATCCAGTGTAAGTTGGTATCCACAGCCAACAACAGAGCAGATTAATTTTTCTCTAGAAGACATTATTAGTAAGTATTACAAAGAAACAAAGTCGCGGTTGACAATGAGGAAGCGGAGAAGAGAGGGTAGGCACTAGGCAGGGAGCAGAGTGGAGGGGGCGGAGGTTTAGCCGGGATCTACGTATATCCCTGCCGTCCAACCAGATGAGACATTTTTGCATAATTATTCACAAGAGTCCAGACAGCAGAGAATACACTGAATGTTCAAACTTCGTTTTTTTTTTGTGAAATTGATGTCAAGAAAAGCCAAAAAAGCCAAAAAATCTACAAAAATGTGTTTTAAATGTCACAATCCCTTTAAGCCAAACGGTTGCCTCCTGGTCTGCTGTGTGGAGGGTAATTAATCCTCCTTCCAGTCTTTGGAGAGGACAAACTTCTATGATGTGCTTCATAGTTTGCTCCTCACCACACGCACACAGTGGGCTTGGGCTACTGCCCCATTTGTGGAGGCTGGCCAAGCAGGGGCCA
Organism: Protomyctophum parallelum; assembly: GCF_964188405.1. Lineage (NCBI taxonomy): Eukaryota > Metazoa > Chordata > Actinopteri > Myctophiformes > Myctophidae > Protomyctophum > Protomyctophum parallelum. Next base: position 25,243,116 of record NC_139707.1, on the reverse strand, counting down.
TGTCCAGTCCTGAATCTATTGAGCGTAGACCACTGTCTCCTTGGGAGGGTGGTACCAGGGACCTGTTGGTTGGGGTCTGACACCAGGTGTTTGTTTGGGACCTCATTGGACTCACATTCCCTTTTCCAAGCTGATTTGATGGTGAAGTCAGCTGATGGGGGGTTCCTCCAAATTGGTCGTCTCGATGGGAGTCGAGCAGTGGGTGGGTTGAAAATGTCTGCATGGATTGGTAGATGGGGAGAGTCTTTGACCTTTTGAAGCATCCTTTGAGAGACTGCTGCTCGCCGGATGTGTGGGGGTGCTATGTTTGATAATACTGGGAGCCAGGGGTGTGGTGTGGAGCGAATAGTCCCGGTTATGGTTCTCATGGTGGTATTGAGCTGGGTGTCCACTTGGTGTGTGTGTGATGACCTAGACCAGACAGGGGCACAATAATCTGCTGCGGAGTATGACAGGGCCAGTGCTGAGGTGCGCAGTGTGGAGGCTGCCGCCCCCCATTTTGCACCAGCAAGTTTGCAGAGCAGATTGTTTCTGGACTTCACCTTAGCTGCCGTCCCTTTTAGGTGTTCCTTGAAGGACAGAGTTCTGTCGAGGGTCACACCAAGGTAGGTTGGATAGGGTGCATGCTTCAGTTTGAGTCCGCTCAGGTAGATGTCTAGTTCTCTGGCAGCTTTAGCGTTGTGGAGATGGAATACACTGGAAACAGTTTTTGCTGGGCTCGGTATTAGGCGCCATGTTTTGCAGAACTGTTCCAGTTTGGAGAGGTCTTCGGTGAGCACTTGTTCCAGTGGGTCGAAGTCTGGTGCTTGAAATGCCAGACAGATGTCGTCAGCATAGATGAATTTGCGGGATTTGGTGGTTGGTAGGTCATTTGTGTAGATGTTGAACAGGGTTGGAGCTAGAACTGAGCCTTGCGGGAGTCCATTTTGCTGTGTTCTCCATGCACTTGTGTTCTGTCCGAGGTGGACTCTGAACCTCCGGTTGGTCAGCAGAGTTTGGATGATTGCTGTTGCCCAAGCAGGGAGAACCTTTGTGAGCTTTAGTATGAGGCCTTTGTGCCAGACAGTATCATAGGCTGCTGTGAGGTCAAGAAACACAGTACCTGTCTTTAGTCTGTTCTCGAAACCATTTTCGATGAAGGTGGTTAGGGCCAGTACTTGTTCTCCTGTGCTGCGGTTCTTGCGGAAACCTGCCTGATCCACACAGAGAATGTCCTCTACTCTTGGAGAAATACGTTGTAGTATTAGGCGTTCCAGGATTTTGAAGGGGACGCTGAGTAGGGAGATTGGGCGGTAGCTTGCTGGTAATTTGTGGTCCTTGCCAGGTTTTGGTATGGAAATTACTTAGCTGTCCGCCATTTCTTTGGGATCAAGTTTGTTTGTACGATCCTGGTGTAGAGTTGTGTCAGCCAGGTTAGGGCTCGGGGGCCAAGATGTATCATGAACTCTGGAGAGATGTTGTCATATCCTGCTGCCTTTCCACTTTTCAGGCCCTGCAGGACTTTCTCCAGTTCAGCAACCACAAAAGTCTCAGGGTTTCTTTCCTCTTCAAGTGTTCTCTGATGTTTTAGCTCAGTTGTAACTGCTCTTCTGGTGTGTTTGTCTTGCGTTGCCTTTGCAATAGACAGTAGGTGGGATGCAACTTGGTTGGGTGTAACAGATGCTCGGCTTTGGCTAGGGGGCTTCTGTGCAGCTCCTAGGCGACGGATGAGGCTCCAACATTTCCTGCTAGAGTGGGTAAAGTTCAGGTCAGCTACTGTCTCCTCCCATTTCTTTCGCCGGGCTGTGGTTAGCGAGTAAATGAGATGGTCTGCAATCTCAGGGTCCCCTGATGTTTGGTAGGACTGTAGGAGGGCAGCGCTTTCTTCGTCCAGACATGGGACGTAGAGGGGTCGGTAGCCTCGGGGGATTGCTGTGTGGGCAGCTTTGTAGATGGCACTGCAGAAGCGGTGATATGCTTCATCTACAGTGATGGTGTGGAGTGGGATTGTGACGACACTCCGGTCCAGGGTTTCACTGTATTTTTTCCAGTTGGCTTTGCGGAAGTTCCAGCGCATCTTCCTTGGACTGTTTATGACTGGGAGTTGTAGGCCAATGTGTGCAAGCAGGGGCCGGTGTTGACTGCGTGGGAAATCGTCAAGAATGAGGATCTGTGCAGGGTAGGGCGTTCCATTCAAAGAGCTGACCCAGCACAGGTCAGGGGAGTAGTCCTTTTTCCACCTGGCGGAGTGGAAATTGTCTCTTTGTTTGGGGTCGTGTATCAGAGCAAGGTCATTTCTAGATGCCCAGTCTGAAAGTGCCTCTCCATCACCGTCCACTACTGGGTATCCCCAGTCAGGATGGTGGCTGTTAAAGTCCCCCACATAGATGGCAGTGGGTGGGTAAGACCTGCAGATCCCAGTTGGCACTTGGGGGCTTGTACACATTGACAATATGAAAGCCACCAATGGTTATGGTGTCTGAGAAAGGTGTAGTTGTCACATGGTTTGCTTCAACTATTTCAGACCGCACATAGGTGGCACGTCCATGTTTGGCATGTGGAGTGTAGCACAGGAGGTCAAAGCCATTGATGGTGTAGCGGCCTGCTTCCTCTGTGCCAATGTGAGTCTCTTGGAGGCAGATAATGTCAATAGAGTGTTGGGAAGCGAGGACTTCGATGAGGCTTCGCTTGGCTGCAGAGAGGCCTTCGACGTTTAGTTGTAGTATTCGAAGGGCAGGTCCTACTGCGAGGTGCTCTTGGGGCTGTTTGTCGGCTTTAGGACTGTGACTAGGATTCTTTGACTTGGCTCTCAGGCGTTGTCTCTTAGAATTTAGTCTGCTGTTGGGGTAATTAGTTTCCCCGGGCAAGCCCGGGTACTGACGGAGGACGCGACGTGAACGCTGATCCATTGTCCTCCAGGACTCTGTTAAGGAGTGTGATTGACAGAGGGACAAAGGAATGCTTGTACCTATTGTATTTGCACACATGGACCTCGTACCTCCTACCTGATGGCATTAGCCGATACTCAGGGTATAGTACATAGGAGGGGTCAGACACAATGTTCTTAACCTGTCCAGTGGTGGCCTGCTCAAAGATGACCTGGGGTGTGATCGGAGGTGTAGACATACCCATGATCTTCCCTGCCATTTTGGCTAATCTAAGGTCACATTCATACCAGAGAGCTTTGCTGCGAATCCTGCTGCGCATTGTCAGAAAGTGCGCTTCGTTTGGCAGGTGTGAAGGCTCATTCGAATCCTAATGCGCAGCAAATAACCGCATTTTACTCCGCCCAAAAACGTGGGTTTCACTTCGCTTCGAATCGCACTTGACTCGCACGTGCCTGGGTACCGGGTACCCATTACAATAATTCAATTTCGGTTCTCTCTATCGGTTCTCACAGACACGCGGTCACACGCTATTTATTTATTTTCTACCCTTTTAATAGAAGCGCAGGGAACAGAGCTGATCTACAAGCCTACACCGCGTTGCATCAGCGACGCGTTGTGGGCTTGTGGCTTGCAGAGGCGGGGCTATTTCTCTGCATGGAGTTGTCGAGGAGTGTAGAGACAGAGAGACGCGCGGTGCAGAGAAGCATTGAAGCAACATCATTATTAAAGTTTCTTAAACGTAATTTTCAAGTGAAGTTTATGGGAGGCAACTTTTAAGAGAGGGGACAGGAGTCTTGTGCTCTGCTGCCTGAGTTGCCTCACTGCATGATCAGCATTGAATCAACATCAACCCACCTCGGATGCGTGTGTGTGTGTGTGTGTGTCTGTGTGTGTGATCACGGCGTAGGGTCCAGACTCCAGAGGCTCAATTAGTTTAGACTCTAAATTAATTAAACTAAACTCTAATTAACTTTAGAGCTTGCAGTCGAACTGTCGAAGAGAGGTGGCGAAAAAACAAGAAAAAAAACAAATGATAGCCTACTCTGGCAGCATGCACATTTCTGCAAGCCGCCTTTGTTTTCAATGATCCCATCATTCGCACGTCGGCAAAGCCGTTCTCACCTATCGGCTGGAGATGCCCCCCCCCCATTAGCGATGCTAATTGTGTGTGTGTGTGTGTGTGTGTGTGTGTGTGTGTGTGTGTGTGTGTGTGTGTGTGTGTGTGTGTGTGTGTGTGTGTGTGTGTGTGACGTGTGTGTGTGTGTGTGTGTTGCTCTCAGATCTCAGACATGCTTTTATTTGTCATTGTCAGTAGTTAGTAGTAAGAGAAGTAGCCTACAACACTATTGCCCTGGGTAAATACAGAATAGATATATTATATTTAAAAGAATCACTATATTATCCACAAATGGCTCAATAAAGGAGAGGATGTTACACTATTCATTGTACATTATATATATACTCAAATTGACATTGAGCTTTTTTGTTAAATAAACATTTGACCTCTTATTTAAGTTATTTTATACCATTTTGGAACCGAAATAGGGAACCGTTAAGAACCGGAATCGATAAGCAGAACCGGAATCGGTACCGGTCTCGAAAAAATCCTAACGATACCCATCCCTACACTTGACTACGATTCGGTGCAGGTGTGAATGCAATCCGCAGTAAATAAAGGAAATGAAGCAAACATAATGTGGCAGGTGAGGAGCTGAACACAGTTGGAGACGGAGAAGGCATATTTTACGCAGCGCAAAGATGTCCCGTTACTGTGGATAGACGTGGTCGAATAAGGAGACTGAAGCCCTGATCGAAATGAGGACGTGTACATTAATCAATTGCTTAAGAAAACACATAAAAACACTGCAGTGTATTATAGCCTACATAATATTGTCTGTCTGTCTGTCTGTCTGTGCGTGCCGTAAACATGGAGTGCTGTCACTGTGTGGGACTGGGGAGTTATATCAGTGCGCTCATGCAGCGCTGTGCTGCATGCCCAAAAGAACAGTGTGTGGCGGCTGCGTGCGTAGAGAGAGAGAGAGGGGGGGTGTCCCAGACGGCACGACACATGCACGTTATGAGTGTAATTTTATCACCATAGATTTCACTGTGTAGGCTATAGTTTATGAATGGAACACATTGATAAAGGTCCCCCCTGCTGCGTTTCCAATTGCTGCGAATGACAGTGTGAAGGCAAACCGCAGCCAATTAAATATGCAAGAATCCCAATTTCCCCGCCCATACGGATCTGAGTCTACCGAAGTATTAGGTGAGAATCTGACCTAAGGATCTCAGATTTGTATTTTACAGTTAGGTTTCCAAACCAACTGGTGATACCATATGTAACTGTTGCCACTACAAGTAATATAATTTGTTTATTTCTAAAAGGTCATAATGAAGAAGTTCATAATTAAGTTACAGTCATGTTAAAACATTATTTCATGTCTTTTTCTTGTCATGTTGTAATGCTTTTATTTTGAAGGGTCAATGCCACATTCTGTGTCTTTGGTCTGCTCTCATCATCTCATGTCAATTGGTACACAGAAGTTTTGTATATGCAATCAAGCCACAAGCAACAGAAGCAGCAAGGTGCAGCAGCTCCGTTTGCACTGGTCACACAAAGAGACTTTAAAGTTACTGTGAAAGAGACTGTTGAAAGAAAGGTTATAAGGACCTAAGACTGAAGAGATTCCCTTCCTTGTTTATGCACGCAGCCAACGAGGTATTTGTTGTTTGTCTGTATTTTACTTATGTGAAATGTTTGCATCTACATGCTGTGCATGCCATGGTGTCGTTTTATGTTAATTGTAACGTGCTTGTTTTATTGTATTGTTTATAGTTTTCACAGTGTGTTTGGAGGATTGAAGATCGCCTTCAAATAAATCAGTAGAGGAAACCATTTGTGTCGATCTGTCTGTGCTCGGAGGGAGTTACACCATACCAAGATGCGATCCAGACCCGATACATATACAGTAGGTACATCATTTGTTTTTTATTCTAATTCATTTTGACATCTCACGCACGTGCAGGATGCCGTGATACAAGCACGAGACCCACACAGGGCGCATCTCTCTCTCTCTGCGTGCACGCCACACACACAAACAAACAAACAAACAAACACACAGCGCATTAAGGCCCAAAAGTTTGTTCTGCACTGTTGATTCCAATGCGGTTTTATCAACATTATTCAAGTGAAATGCGTAACGGCAATATTGGGCTAATATACCAATATGTACGACACAGGGATTTACAGACGGAATGAAGGTTATATATCTTATCATCTGATCAATCATCTATCCAGACAGACGGACAGACGGACCGATCGCTTTTATCGGCGCTGGATCTTCTCGCAGCTCCTTTCTCACACAGCGAGCAAAACCTCAGAGATCAAAGCCCAATCTTGCGTCAGATCTGAGGCCCATCACTACAAGCACAGACCCTTCAAAGAATGCCTTCAGGCAAAACAATGTGGTGTGTCTGTGCAACAGTATGTAACCAGAAAAAGTACTCACATTTTGTACTTAAGTAAAAGTATCAATAGTGCTGTGTAGATATACTTCCAAATTTACCTGAGTAAAACAAAAGTAATGCCATCCAAATGTACTTAAAGCAGGGCTTGACATCAAGGCTTGTCCTGTTGTCTGGGACAACCAATAAATACATGTACTGTATACACACATACATTTAACAACCCAATTTATCATTGCTTAAGTTAAAGGAAGACATGAAAATAGAGCAAATAAAAACAATCTTGGCAATAACAGAAATAAAATCAATACAACTGGTAAAACCGGTACATTAACAAAAAAAAACATCCAAAGGCCCACAACGGGCTGGATTGCCACAAAGGTGCTATTAATATCTATATAATGAAACTATACATACACTATACATATAAACTATACATATTCACTACTATGCTATACATATGTACTATGGCGTGCTATGACTATATACAATACAATTATAGTGCTGTCTACATAACATGCTATAAGTCTGTGTCAAATGCTATCTAAGCCAACAGAAATGCTATCTAAGGGGTTAGGGTAAGTGCTATGGGTCATGATGGAGTCTGAAAAGGTGGGTTTTCAGGCTACAGCGGAAGATTGGGAGTGATGCTGCAGTTCTGACTGCAATGGGAAGTGCATTCCACAGTTTTGGAGCCAGAAGGGAGAAGAGTTTGGGACGTGTGGAGCGTTTTTAGTGAGGGTACTTCCAGTTTCCCTGCGTTGGCTGATCTGAGTGCGCGGGAGGGTTTGTAGGGTTCAATCATACTTGTAAGATATGGGGGAGCCATACCTTTGGTTGCTTTGAATGCCAGCATCAGAGTTTTGTATTCTGTGCGGGCAGCGACCGGGAGCCAGTGGAGGGAGCGGAGCAGGGGGGAGACATGTGAGAATTTTGGCTGGTTGAAGACCAAGCGAGCTGCTGCATTTTGGATCAGCTGGAGAGGCTTAAGTGCACATGCTGGTAGGCCAGTAAGGAGGGAGTTACAATAGTCGAGTTTTGACAAGACTGTTGTCTGGATTAGGAGCTGGGCTGATTCCTGGGTGAGGAACGGTCTAATTCGTCGTATGTTATAGAGTGTGAACCTACATGATCGAGTGACAGCTGTGATGTGAGCTTTGAACGAGAGCTGACTGTCCAGGACAACACCAAGATTCCTGGCTGTTGGGACAGACGTTACCAGGGCTTGTCTACGGAAATAGTTAGCTCCCGCATAGGGCAGGACTTAGCTGGGAAGAAGAGAAGCTCAGTCTTGTCTGGGTTCAGCTTGAGGTGGTTGGAGGACATCCACTGTGAGATGTCAGCCAGGCATGCAGTGATGCGCTCTTCCACCTGAGTGGCAGAGGGGGGGAAGGATAGGAACAGTTGTGTGTCATCGGCGTAGCAGTGATAGGATATATTGTGAGCAGAGATGATAGTGCCAAGGGATTTAGTGTACAGTGAGAAAAGGAGGGGACCAAGTACAGATCCCTGTGGGACCCCAGTTTGGAGGGTTCGGGGGGATGATAACAGACCTTTCCAGGAAACCTGGTAGGTCCGATCGGTGAGGTAGGAGGAGAACCACTTTAGTGCCGTTCCACCGATGCCTAGCTCCGCTAGGGTGTCTAGGAGCAGCTGGTGGTTCACTGTGTCAAATGCTGCTGATAGGTCTAGGAGAATCAGTCTCACAATATGGCCTAATGACCCATGAAGTTCAAGACCTCCAGTTTCTCCACAGGCTCAGGCTCTTTGATGTGAGCAAGGGAGTCATGTCAACCTTCTATGATACAGTGCTAGGTCGCATTATTAGATATGGCATGTCAGCTTGGTTTGGGACACACTCTGTAGGCCTACAGCTCAAATCTAGAATAGCTAAAATGGAAAAAACAGAGTTGTCTGATCCTTCACATATATTATCTTCAGAGTATGAGCTGTTACCCTCTGGTAGACGTTACTGAGCGTGTCGCTGCAAGAGCAACCACTTCAAACTTTATTTTCTTCCCACTTCAATTGTTCTAATAAACAACCGCCACATACAGTAGTTCATAGTTCTTAGTGGGGAAGGGACTTCTTGACCTTCATTTGTTATTTATTTCACTTATTCTGTGATACTATAACTGTGAATACTCTAGTACGTTTACCTTCTCTGATTGCAATTCAATTTGCACTGATCTCTTGTGATACTATTGTGATAATATACTTGTACATTGCTGCTATTGTGTATTGTCTATTGTGTCTGTTTTAAAAACGTTGATGTACTACTGCACTTTTGCCCAAGACAAATTTCCCCTCGTGGAACAATACAGTATATCTCATCTCATCATTGTCACAGATGAGGCTGAAAATCTGCTAAATGCTCAGATTGTAAATTGTTGATCACAGCAGCCAAATCAGAGTGAACACAGTGTTATAGGTCAGTTGAAAGGGTGCAAGCATTACTCACATACTTAGAGTTGTCCAGTGGGGCCAGTGTAACAGTTTTAAAGTTGTCCATCAGAGCTGAATCAAACTCCTGCAAGCCAGCGGTAGTATCAACAACGTTGTCCTTCACAAAGATGATGATTGCCCGTAACATGAAGGAGACAAACAGATGCATATGGATGTAGTTCCTTGTACAGTGAAGACGCCTGTAGTGAAAGAGAAAATAGGATTGTATAAATATGCCAAAAACAAACTTATTTACAGTCCAAATGTACAATATGTAGACTTATTATTATTATTATTAGCAGCAAGCTGAAGATGTAAGACAGGGGTATAGGTATATTAAGTTTTGCCTGGGGCCAATATCTGACCAGGACTTTTTATGGGGGGCCAGACCCCCAAATTTGACCTTTTTTAACATCTGTCAGCTTCCTAAGGAGATGATGGTCACAGTTTTGGAGGAACTTGCCTCAGACAAGTCTAATGATAATATCATTGTGTCAGTCAAACGGATATCCCTCTGCAAGGTCTGCTACCCGCCACGTGGAGGTGCAGGGCGTAATTATCGACAGCCTCCGTCATGCAAATTCCTTTTCCATGGCCATTGATGAGAGCACTGATAACACAGATGTAGCGCATTTGTGCGTTTATGTTCGATATTTTGATGGAAAAGATCTCGAGGAAGAGCTGCTTTCTCTTATCCCATTAGAAGGGCACACCACTGCAGACGTTATATTTAGGAAAATGGAAGAGTTGTTTAAGCTGCATTCTTTGTCATTTGAGAGGGTTAACCTAGTCGTGACAGACGGGGCTCCTGCTATGATTGGGAAGAACAGGGGTCTAGTTAGCAGGTTGAAAGAACACGCCCCCCAAATAAACGGCCTGCATTGTCTCATTCAAGGGTTCTCTGCGCCAGGCTCAGTGGCGAGCTGAAGAGTGTTATGGATAAAGTGATGAAAGTAATTCATTTTGTCAGGGCTACGTCAAGCACCCAGCATCGGCTATTCCGACAACTTGTGTCTGAGCCCTCACTGACTTAGCTGCGCGTTCATGTGAAGTCTGCGAGGGCTTGAGGGATGTCCCATTTGAAATCGGTAAGTCAGTGAGGGCTCAGCCCCGCCCCTTTATGTGCCCTTTGCCAAAGTCAGCATCGATGCTTACTTTGGCTGACTTTAGCAAAGAAATTACTCACAGTTCATAGCGTATTAGCGTTACCAATGGAATGAGGGGGACCCTCCGAACGTCAATCATTTAAGTATGCAAATTAGTTATGTATCACGGTTAGAATGTCAACAAACACAATAGTGCTTTCTCACTGTTCTCAAAAAGGGACGGAATGGAAGGATATAGGCTATATATTTAATTAATAATAAGGGAAACATGATGAGAAATGACTAATGATCAAAGTAAAAGAATATGGAAATGAAATTTATAATGAATATTATTATATATGAATATTACAACCCATATCACACAGGAAAGTGTATTTATTAAACTAATAATAAAACGATCAGCTTAAATACTAAAATAGACGTGATAGACATGTATAAATAGACCAAGCATGTAGGTAGGCACTGTCTGTGAATAAAGACAGTTTTTATAAAGTGATGCAAAGTGTCATGAATGGCGGACTCATCTTCAAAGTGCTGTCCATTTCTTTCACAACAATTTGGAGCCCTTGCAGCCTGTCACCCTCAAGCACTTACAGCTGACGTCATTAAAGTCAATGAGGGTCCATGGCTCGGGGCTTGAGGGAGGCAATTGGGATTGGGCCTGAGTCAGAAGATGCTGCCCATGATCTGCTGCTTCACAATGACGTGCGCTGGTTGAGCAAAGGAAAGGCATTGGAGCGCTTCTGTGAACTAATAGGAGAGGTCAATGCGTTCCTTTCATTGAAGGAATGTTAATTGCTCAGAAGAGTACAGAAACATAAAGAGACTCACATTTTATGTGCTCACAATGTTCCCATCCACTTATGTGTGTGAGTCCGCCTTTTCATCAATGAATGCAATAAAGACGCACGAGAGAAATCGTTTGACACACACAAACCTTGAGAACTGCCTGTGGATTAAACTGACGTCCAGATATCAAGCGGATTGTGACCGAGGGGAGATGCCATTTTTCACACTAGGTAAGTAGCCTACCTACCAAGCCTGTTGTATTTTTAATTGAGTTAATACATCCCGCATTGTAGGCTAATTCATATCTAATGTAGCGTGCCTGCGCTGTCTTTCAGGAGCTTCTGAGATCAAGCACTTCATGATCAAGCTGAAGATTCAACTTTAATTTTTGACCCAATTCCATTTTTTTGGACGTTTGGCTCTGCATTTGGGTTCAGTCCTTACTGCGAACCGTGACAGTATGTACTGACCATAATGAACTCAGTAGAGCTAAAGCTTTTTCATAGAAAAGTGGCAGAATTAGAAAATGTGGTTTCTCGTATCTTGGCCTAAACTGTGTGCTGAACTCCATGTGGAGATATCAATACAGCAGCAGTGGTTCAAGGAGAGACCATGGGTAAGCCATTTTGTTCCCCACCTGGATGTGGTCCTTGGGAGGCTCAAGAACTTTGAAAATGCCTCAATTCCCCATGCGTCCCAACCGGTTCCCTGCTCTCTCAGGCTTGGAATGGTGAGTCTAGAATATGCTAGTCCTGATGCTAAGTTTGCTAACCAGCAGAAGACTCAGTATATGGACTTGCGTTCCTATTTTTGCAGTAAGGCCAAAATCTCTGAACAACTTCACGCCCCTTATCTGAGCACACGCCTGGATCTGGGAGGTCTGTGCAGTGCCAACAAACTGGGCAAAATCTCCCGGGATCGCCAAGCCACCAAGCTCACCCGGCCAGCCATCTCAAGCCTGCTGTCTGCTCCTGCCCAGAGACCACCAGTGTCTGCAGCTCCCCCTGCAGGCCTGCCTCCCATGTTGGCCGTAACGCCTCCTGTGCCTGCAGTCCAGTCTCCAAAATCTGCAGCATCCTCCATGTCTCCTGGATGTGCAGCATCCTCCATGTCACCTGGACGTGCAACATCCTTCATGTCTCCTGGATGTGCAGCATCCTCCATGTCTCTTTGGTATGCAGCTCCGCCTGCAGCCCCGCATCCTGAGCCTGCAGCCCCGCCTCCTGAGTCTGCAGCAATGGCTCCTGCAGCTCTGCCTCCTGCAGCTTCGGCTCCTGCAGCTTCGGCTCCAGAGCCTGCAGCATCTCCTGTGGCGTCGCCTCCGCCTGCAGCATCTCCTGTGGCGTCGCCTCCAGCCTCTGCGGAATCCCTGGTGTCCCCTCCCAAATTCTTCGTCTCGACTCAGCCCCCGGGCCGACCTCCAGATCTAAATCAGCACGGACACGCAAGAGAGCTGCTGGCACTGATCCTTTATACATGTATGGTATAGTCTGTTCTATTTTTGGTGAAGAGGTTTGTGTAGAGGGAAACAGACCAAGTACAGAGCCAATGGTCTGGCTGCACCCATTTAGTTGTGGTCTCGGTCCTCCTCAGGCTATAGGACGTCAACGCTATATGGTTGTGTTTGTTGTTGGTGGTTAGGTATCATTCCCAGGTAGCCTATAAGATCAAGGGAAGTGGTGTTTTTGCAATTGCAGAGTGTAACTAAACATGGAATGTCCCCAGGACTAATAAAATTGCACACAACAGTACAAAGGAGAGGAGAGGTGATACACCACGACAGAATAACAATTTTGGGGATGACATGACATGAAACGGTTGAGATATCAGATAATAATTGAGTGGTGTGGCTTGTACAGATACATAGAAGACATATACCTCGTTAGAGAGACAGAGAGAGTGAGGTTGAAAGAGCAACAAGAGCATAAAACGGGGAGGGATGAGTCATGATTCATGAAGCTTATTTGAACAATGTTGCTTCAGTGTTTTGCTCACCTGAAGTATCCGATGATGACGATGGCCACTAGTAGAGAACTGAAGGACACAGCGTAGCCAATGGTATACATGACATAGAGCCTGTCAAAGAAGTCCTGCTGTGTAGACAGATACGGATACAATACTTTTAATATCTTTTAAGGCCCAAAATGGTCTTTTACTGTCCTCAGTACATAATGCTGCCTGATCCCTAGTATAAACCACCCCGCACCCTGAGATCCTCAGAGGATCGTATGACACGCCTAGGCTTTTGCCGCACGAGCACCCAAGTTATGCAACACCCTACCCTTGGCAATTAGAAAGGCCAATTATGTCATATTTTAAACAATATTCAGGAGAGCCCTTTCCTAGATCTCCTCAATTGCCATAATTGTATTGCATCTGTTTTAGTCATTTGATACCTGCACTGAGACCAAAGTTCCTTGGTATGTTTTAAAATGTCTTAGTATACTAATTGTTTTATTATTTGACTCGACGAACCTCCTTGTTCAGTTACTTTCCATATACTGTAGGCTTTGTAAACCTTACTTATATATCATTACGCTGTTATGTAATGCTATTTAACTGTTGTTCAACACTTTGTAACACTTGTTTTAAAAAGTGCTTTATAAATAAATATTATTATTATTATTATTATTATACTTTTCAAACCAACAAAAGACAGTCAAAAGTAAAACTCCTAAATATGTCGCAGAAAATCTTAAACTCTTCTGATCATTGTATAGCAAACTCCCACATGTACAGTAACAAACAACATTGTGAAGGCCTACACTGCTAAATGTAAACACATGAAACCTAGCGTACAAGGAATCTGTGACAGTAAAGGCTTTTGAGCCAATGTTTTCTAAGGCTAGAGGAGTATCTAGTGCAACTTTTGACAGGGTTATTTATACTGACGATGATGCTATTCACAGACTCATCCAAGCGACACATGAATCTATGCATTAAGTTCCAGGGGACAGCTTGAAAGATATTGAGTGGGCAGTGTAGAGTGGTGTACAGTAAGCTCTAACTAATAATCTTAACTGCTTCTGAACACTTACTGAACTTGCGTGCGAGTTTGTTCGCCTGTGCATACATCCTACGACACTGTCTGTGTATTTCATCATCTGTCAACTGTTCTGTAATACAATGTCCAAGATATTTGACTTTACTACAGACACCGAGAGTGTTAACCCATTCTGACCTGAGATCAGATTTCATACGAGGTTTTCCACTGGACACACACTGGTCTGATGAACCCATTCTGACCTGAGATCAGATTCTAGAAATGTCAGTCGCTCTTCGATTTTTCAAAAATAGCAGACCTACAAGCTCGTATCGCGCCACTCGGTGGCGCGATATGAGCTTGTAGATCTGCTATTTTTAAATAGCTAAAGCATAACATGATGCCAACACCAAAATGGGTGCCCGGTCAGAATGGGTTAAAAGATAGTTTAAAATCAGTAAATGTTTGACTTTTGTCCTCTTGTTCTACAAATAAGAACAACACTCTTACTGGCATTATATTTGATATCATTTTCAATGCCATACTCAGTACATATGTCGAGCAGCTGCTGTAGTCCAGTGCTACTTGGGCTCAGTATGACTAAATAATTTGCATACATCAAATGATTGACAAGATTAATTACCATTACCCAGCATACAACCAGTATTACAAGCATTCAACTGTTTTGACACATCATCCATATATAAATTAAAAAGAATAGGTGACAAAATTCCTTCATGTCTGACCCCATTGGTGACCCCAAATGGGCCTGATTTACTATTGCCCCACTTGACTCCCATGGTTTGGTTGGCATACCAATAGGCCAAGCTTTCTATGATTGATACGATTATGTTTTAATCGGTTAAACGTATCAGAATGTTTGTGTGTGGTGGGCCGGTCTCTGCTTTTGTCAGATTAACACAAAATATGTTGACGTTTACAGTATCATTTTGTCATGGTGGATTGCCTGCAGTGCAATGTTTTGTTTCAGTGTGCGTGCGTACGTGCGTGTGTGCGTGATTGATTGATTGATTGAATACTTTATTGGCAGAAATGTAATCAGTACAGGGTACATTCAAACACACATCCAAAGGGATCACTATCTCCTTGCGGTCTTTACCCATTTACCCATGTTTGTTTTGAAAGTGGGTGGCACCAGAACGTTGTTTTCACTTCCTCTTGTATAGAAAATGCACTTTTTGTAACAAAGTGCACTGCATTCAGAACAATGTTGCTATAAAACGGCATAAAGAGTCTAGGCCTACAACAAAATAGTGCAAACAAAGACTGTAACAGCCAGGCCTTCAACAACAAATGAATGCACATGCTATGCAAGTGTGCATACAAATATTCAAACTAATGAATGTATCTGTAACTATTTGCAAATGAAATATGTGCAAATAAGGCAGTCTGTCCTCATCAGCAAGTAGTAAACATTGTATAATTTAGATACATAAAGTACAAACTGGAGTAGATACAGTATACATAAAGTACAAACTGGAGAAAATAAATCACAATGATTCCATTATGAAATTAAATATCAAGAATCTGAAAAAAGGTGGTCTGTCCTTATGAGCAAAGTAAACATTGTATCATGTAGATACCAAAAGTAGTAAAGTACAATAATTGAACTCTGTACCGTGATGCTGGTTTTCCCTAGCCTGATTATCAGACTGAAGCAATTAGGTTTTCCCCCTAATGATAACCTTGAGTGAATTATAGCTCACAATGAGAATGAGCTCATGAGCCTATGTTAAGGCTAATTAAAAGTCAGTGTTGCCTACTTCTTATTAAGGAACAGTGGCATGTTCTTTTTAATGAACAGCTTCTCTGCTTTATCACACATGTCTGTTCCTCTTCGCATCAAGCACATGAGCTGCCGCACTGAACAGTCTCTCACTGTCAGTGCTTGTGCACGGGACACACAACACTTGGCCAGGTCAGTAAAGCGTTCTTTTTTTCTCTCCAGTATCCAAGAGGATCCACTTGCACGTCCTCTACTACGGCGGCGATGGTCTTTTCAGAGAGATAGTCATCCAACTGTTAAGCGGTTGAGCTTGTCACCTCCCTGGAGTGGTTTGAGAGAACAAGAAGGATGACAGTGCATATTAATGAACATGAGTCTGACATCTGACATGTCAAAACATTTACAAGATTAAGATTGAGAGCATAATACTGCTACTACTGAATATGTTCAGTAGGCCTACAGTAAATAAGTAAACCAGAACAAATAAATATTAAGTAAGTCAGAACAGAGTAGCTTACCTCCTATTTTGGGTCGTGTTCTCTTCCAGGATCTCTTTGAACATATCAGCATGGTCTCCCTGCCGGTCTCTCCTCCTCTGGTGTAGAGAGACGAGTTATTTTTACCAGCTGCTTGCAAAGCGGCTGGTCATAGAATAGGTATGAAATTTGGGACCCAGAGAACGACACCCTAAGCCAAATTCCAATACCGCAACTTTCACAATCGCTCACTCCCCTCGCGTCCTCCACTCGCTCCTTAGCTCCGCCCCCAGCGAGAAGGAGAGGATTCGATGTGAAGACAGTGGTGGAGTGGATTTGCCTCTAGAATCAGAATGGACTACGCTGTCATTTCAAAGCGACGGCACATTCCGCGATCACTACTTCCATTCAAAGGGCTTTATTGGCATGGGAAAACATATGTTTAAATTGCCAAAGCAAAAGTGGTGGAACAATACAGTGTCTGTGTCACACAGCTGGATCACTGGAACACCGAACCCAGAGCCGTACAGTCTACAGAAGAATAGACTCATCATTTTGTGCATGTAACCAAGGCCAATGTGTATGGTAACTGTGCAAGGCTATTTATTCCTGAAATAGTGAATAAGCGCCAGGATGCGCAAACTTATATGCAGTGTTGGGTAACGGACGTTATGTAACGTAATATATTACGTAATATATTACCGAAATGCGGTAACGTGTAATATAATATATTGCTGAAGAAAAAATGTCTAATATGTAATGTAAGTTATTCGCCGTTGACGCGTCATTTCCGCGTTACAAACTAAGAATCCATCCACCAAAAAAAGCCCATTATAGCCGACAGACACTACAGTCACCTGTAGGCAGGAGGCAGCAGCGCCGGTCCGGGACAACAACTACAAAACACAATGACCCGGTCTCCCATAAAGTTTTTATCCCACGATTTTGACCTGGGGAGAGCAACGAACTTGAACTCATGCTTCCTTCATGCATGAGTGTCCAGAGGCCTTTGTTTTGTTTTTATTTATTTTATTTGTTCTGTTTTATTTATTTTATTTTATTGGCTGTGTTTTAAACCCAATTGAGCCTAATAATAATACATCCAAAAGCTACACATGCACATTTTGTTTAATTGTTGAAAAATGTACATGCCTTGTTCTTGTGTGAAAGTGAAATGCACTATGTTGGCTTATGAAGCCAGTAGGCTAACATTTATTTTCACTGTTGGAGAAATTGTATATTGCTGCTAGCCTTTTTGTTTTAAAGAGGAACCCCTTTTGGTGTTTTGAGCGTTATGTTATACTTTAGCTATTGAAAAATAGCAGATCTACAAGCTCATAGCGCGGCACAGAGCTACGAGCTTGTAGATCTACTATTTTAGAAAAACCTTGAAAATGTGGCACGAATCTTTGAATACATATTCCTTCAGAGCATACGTTTTTTGTAGAATCGAGCTCAGGTCTAAATGGGTTAATATAAGCTACAGTGGTTATGGCGTGTTGAGCCTTGTGTTTGTATTTTCCACATTTGCCGAAATGTTTCTCTACCTCTAGCATATTGAAAAAGCACCTTAAACATTTGCATTCTAATGCTGCTCAGGCAGTCCCTGTTCTGTATGTGGACGTTAATAAAAGGCATAGAAAGTGGTTTGTGTCTTGTGATGTCATCATGTCATTATAGGCTACATTTATAGAAGTATTTAAGTCCGACGTCATTTTGTAGTGCTACGTTACGTCCGGGTCCAAGTGGCACCAGCTCCCGTCCGCATCTCATTGTAAATTGAATATCTAAACGTGTGAATCTTTTTACAGTGACGTTATTTTTCAGAAAGGAAGCCATTGAGGGTTAAAATGGGTCTTAATGCTTCCAACTCGAGTGGAATTATTAATGTTTTGTACAAGTGTCCATGACAACAAAAATATATGATGTGGAGACAATAAAGACTATTATTATCATTATTATTGAAGGTGGCAACAGTCCATTTGATCGGTAAAATATTTCTGGGGTATATTTAGAATGTGTGCAGGCTTGAGTATGTTGAATCTAGTTTGCATTATGAGGATTTATTTGACACAATAAAATAAAATGGCGATAGTATTCCATGTGGGACAGACGGCCTGTCACTGTCAGATTTGGGAGAGCAGCGCAGCTTTGTTGTTGCGAGGAAAGCGGTAAAATTAGACTTTCGTGGTTGTTTTCGTCTCAGATTTAGTCAGACAGAGCGTCACAGTATAACTCCATGGGGACACAAAAGCGACACAAAAGTAGGACCCGGAAGTATCTCAGGAGGGGGCGCTCACGTCACAGCTAAAATACTGAATAGAAGGTATACAGTAGGTCTATTGTGTCAATTTGTGTGTCATATGAAAACGCCTACAAAAATGTGAGCATTTAAAAAGAAAAGTAATATGTAACGGTAATAGTAATATTAATATATTACTCTTGCTCAGACAGTAATATGTAATATAATATATTAGTTTAAAATGAAGGTAATAATTAATAAATATATTAAAAATATAAAGTAATATACCCAACTCTGATTATATGATTGTGAAGGGAATTCCTAACTTGCTCGCAGCCCGTGTTCCTTTTTGCTCGTATAAATCACCCCCCCCCCCCCCCCCTCTTCCGACAGTCCTCCTACGGTCTTTGCAAATAACGTCTCTCTGACTTAAATATTCAGTTCAGTCCACATATAAATAAATACATTTTTGTCACCGTCATTCATAGCAGTCTGTGCATTCAGGCATGCACAGAGAGAAATTTCACGGACACCTGTTGTTGTGACTCTGGACTGGCACGAGCGAGGACATCTATAGCAACTTGTTGCTATCTTCCACCACGAGAACTAATTGTATTTTTTCACATGAAATTTGAGCCTTGTAGATGGCTCAGTTTTTGTTACTTTATACACTCTTTACCAAGATATATGAATATGTCTGAGGAGAATGTAATGTCCCTATGCTGTGCTGTGGAAATCACACGATCTCTCTCTCTGGACATATACTGTTGTTGTTTCCACACACATTAAATACAGATAGACACAGATATTTACATTTCATAGCACACTTCTGGAGATATACGGCAGCAGCTGGAATGAATTCTTGTTTCTGTGCTGTTCGTGGCCGCCTTGACCTCGTCTTCGTCTCCTGCAGGCTGCTCTGTACTAGGCTGCTCTCCAGGTGAAGTCTCCTTCTTGATGGAGAAAGCACTTTAGAGCCTCAATCTGGGTTTTACAAATCCAGAATCTCCAAGAAAGGGGTTATTGTATGTGGGCTTAGTGTTAATTTTACGATTTTCTGTACCCGCAATAAACTAATACTAAAGTCTGGCTGTCACAAAACAGTCATATCTAGGGACCTCAAAACCTACTCTAGCGAGGCCTTTAACCTTAAACTGAAGAGTCTGGATTGGTCCGATGAGCTCAGGAACTCACTAGTCGAAGAAGCATGGCTTGGCTTTAAAACCAAATTTACATCAGTACTAAACAGGGTCAAAACCCGCTCGGAGCCATGGATGAATTCGGACATACTGACTGCAATGAAAGCCAGAGACAATAAATGCTCTGAACTTCTTAAATGCAAGTCCAAGCTAGCCAAGCACTTCGACCAGGGGGGCAGTCAGCCAGATATTTCGTGAAGCCTCATTTGAAATCGGTAGTTCATATAATGGCCTGTTGTGGCGCTGGACTGGACCCAAAAAGCCCCATAGCTCCATAGAGGCCCATGTATTTTGGCCCAACTTCACCTAGACTGTATTACCTTAATAAACATGGTCATGAATACTTTCTTCTTCCAGTCACTAGTTTAAAGTCTCATTTCTAATGTCATAATATTCTTTTTGGAGAATTATGGTCCCATTAATTAAAAAAATGACCATAAAGAAAAAAAACCATTGCGTATGTTCTGAGGGGCGTGGCTACCGTTACAGTCTATGATCGGGATTCCCCTCCCACTCGAGTCAAAATAAAAACCAACGGAGAAGAAGGGGGGAAGTCCCGCCTCGTTGTCTGGGCAGCCAATGGCCAGCTGGTCCAAAACGGAGCCAGCCAATGGCCAGCTGGTACCAACGGATCTAGAAAGATGGCGACTTACAGTGCAGGAATAACAGGCTTCATTTTACGTCCATGTTAGACCCGGCGAACGCTTTGTCCATATTTTTTACAGTCTATGACTTCGACAGGGCATCCTAAAAACCCAACGTAACAAGCTAAGAAACAGTGTAACTGCCATGACCAAATCAACCAAAATAAACTTAATCAATGATAGCATAAAGCCTGGGAAAACAAAAACAATCCTGGGGAGCTCTGGAAGCTACTAAACAACCAACTAGGCTGTGGTCAGAAACTAAAAACCAGCTGAGTGCCCTCCAACCCCACAAGGCCACTGGCCATGACAATATTCCCTCCAAATTTCTCAGAGACTCAGCCATTTCCATAGCTCCAATCATCACCCACATAGTAAACCTCTCCATCAAACAGGGACAGGTCCCCCAAGATTTTAAACTGGCCAAAGTAAACCCCCTGCCCAAGAAATGGAGTAAATTACCGCAATATTTCTATTCTAAGCTCCATCTCGAAAGTGATGGAAAAAATAGTCTATGAACAGGTTGAAAAGTATCTTGCCACTGATAAATTAAAGTACGAGTTCCAATCTGGTTTCAGAACATCCTACTCCACTGACACATGCCTCCTCTATTTGAGCGACCACATCAAACACGAGGTGGATGCTGGCAAATACTGCGGCATGGTCATGCTGGACCTCCAAAAGGCTTTTGACACCGTGAACCACTCCATACTGGTTAACAAGCTAAAAGCTATTGGTTTTGATAGCACATCAGTGAGCTGGATGTTATCCTACCTGGAGGGGAGAGAACAGATGGTGAGCTGTGGCGTTCCACAAGGAAGCATACTAGGGACTTTACTGTTCCTAATATATGTAAACGACATGACATCAGCTTGTGAGTGCAACTTGTTCCTGTTCGCAGATGACTCAGCACTGCTGAACAAACTGCAGGATGAAATTACCTACCTAGGTTCCATCCTGGAGGCTAATCTTTCCCGTGATAAAATGGCCACCAACGTAATCAAAAAAGTCAATCAAAGAACAAGATTCCTATACACAGGGTCTCCTCACTGGTCAACAAAAACATCTTGAAGACCTTAACAGGAGCCCTCGTACAAGGTTTCTTTGACTATGCATGCACCTCTTGGTACCACAGCACTTCAAAGGCCCTTAAAACAAGGCTCCAGACCTCCCAAAACAAACTGGTCAGGCTCCTACTTGGCCCCCCGAACCCACCTCACCCCTGCCCACTTTGACAGGCTGGAATAGCTTAGGGTCGATGACAGAGTACAGCATCTTGCAATGGGTCTGGTCCACAAGATTCGATACACCACCAAGATACCCATGTACCTGTCTAAATACTTCCTTAATGTTAACGAAGTCCACACCCACAACACCAGAGGGAGTGCAACAAACCATGTACAACCCAGATTCGGCACAAACAAGGGACTAAATTATTTTCGCTCCTATGCCACCAAAAAGGGGAACGCCCTACCAACAGTCATTCAGACATGTGAATCCCTTGACTCCTTCAAAACCGTTCTCAAAGGGCACCTACGGACGGCTGCAATTCGAAACTGGTCCCCGTAAAATCGGAATCTCCCCCCCCTCCCCCCCCTTTTCCCCCTCACTGTATATGTTTCTTTTCCCTTTTTACCTCCTTTATGATGAATTCCTGTTCTGTTCTGTGGCTATATAGAATTGTCTATTTGTACGTCTCTAAATGTTTTGAACAACAACAATGAATTGAACAAGGTGGACCCTCTTGTAAACAAGTGTAATGCTTTATTGGGTCGTCCGCTCACAGTTAACAGTCTTTTGTATTGAGTTGCTTGAAATGTACTGTAATTCTGCAAACTGTAAATATTTCAATCAACCAATCAATCAAAAACGTCTGCGACCGAGGCGTCAGATGTTCTAATGGCCCTCATCATCTCTTCAAATGTGGCAAGAATGGAAATAATGTTCTGTAAACAGTTTACACCCACTGGTCTGCAGTGAATGATGCGGGGAGATCATTATCGGCGCTGTATGTAGCCAAGACTCGCTTTTGTGAAAAGAGGCTTTCTAGCATATAATAGTTATGCATGATCACAGGGGTGACGTGACATTGTAATTGGCTGGCAAAATTAGTGGGAGGGACCTATGTAAGCGACTGCGGCAACCACACTTTGCAATTTCTTCAAAATTGCGACTTTTCTAGTTTAGTCTGTTTTACTGTGTTACCAGTCAACTACCTGTCAAATGTTTTTGTTGTGTGCGTCACTGACCCAAAGTAAGTTACCAACATTACAGTTATTTGGTTCTGATTCATGAAAATATGATATACAGAATATGGGTGACAATATACAGTAGTTCCTTTATGTTGTATTTGATGATGGTGATAATTTCCTTTCATGAAGCTGATATACTTAAGTGATTCTTTATGAATACTTAACTACTGTGTACATGGTGTATATTGTAGTGAGTGTTACTCTTTGTGGAGTAAGTGCTGTTTGTAGTTATGGAGGAGTTTGCTGTATTGTAAGCAATGCATGCTATATATTGTCAGATCTCCTTTGTCTCCCTCCCTCCTTTAGAACAGTCTATACCCTACCCGACTTCTCCAAATGGCTCCAGTATGAATCATGGTGCCAGGACAGCAACGGCTATGAAAGTGGTATGTCTCAACAAGAACGGCAACAGCAGTCAACTGATCGACATATTGATCCTAAGATGTCCCGATCTGCTACTATTCTGCACAATGCGGATGAAGCTCCTGGTGCAGAAAACTGCATCTACAGAGAATACCAACACAAAGACGTCTGAGAGATAAAAGGCCTTCTGTCCGTATTGTGAGAATACAGACCAGCCTTGACTCCTTCAAACCGCTCTCAAAGGGCACCTACGGACGGCTGCAATTCGAAACTGGCCCCAGTAAAATTGGAATCCCCCCCCCTGTTTTCCCCCTCACTGTATATGTTTCTTTTCCCTTTTTACCTCCTTTATGATGAATTCCTGTTCTGTTCTGTTCTGTTCTTTAACTATATAGAAGTGTCTATTTGTACGTCTCTAAATGTTTTGATGAATTGAACAAGGTGGACCCTCTTGTAAACAAGTGTAATGCTTTATTGGGTCGTCCACTCACAGTTAACAGTCTTTTGTATTGAGTTGTGCTTGAAATGTACTGTAAAACTGTTAATAAATATTTCAATCAATCAATCAAAAACGTCTGCATCAGCTTTTCTAATGGCCCTCGTCATCTCTTCAAATGGGGCAAGAATGGAAATAATGTTCTGTATTAACACCTACTGGTCTGCAGTGAATGATGCGGGGAGATCATTATCGGCGCTGTATGTAGCCAAGTCTCGCTTTTGGGAAAAGAGGCTTTCTAGCATATAATAAGTACTATTGTACAAAAGGCCCTCTAGTTGTAGAGTATGGGCCATGCAGCGTATGTGACCCCACTGGCCGTCTTCCATAGCTTTAGTCATATTCCCTGCAACATATGATACGAACGGAATGTCCAATCCATCCCAAATTTGAATCAGATGTCCCAGGTGGTTTAATCAACCAAAAGCCAAAAGCAATTCCATTTTCATCCATAGGGGGCGCTGCAAATGCGAGAAATGTAACCGTTTGTCGCAAAAACATGAATTTTGGGGGTTAAATCCCCTCCGAATTACGCAGGATATCACAGTGTAGATTTCAAATCAAATGTACGTGCTTAATGTACGTTTTGTAAGACCAATTCCAAATCTGAAAATGAACTAGTAATTACAATTTAAAATAATTATAGTGGACTAAAAAGTGCAATATTTGCCTCCGTGTTGTGGAGTAGAAATCTAAATTATCGAAATATTGACATAGGCCTATATTGATCAGGTAAAGTAAAAGTACCTCACAACGATACTTAAGTATTTGAGTAAATGTACTTTACAGCACTGGTCGGTGTGCAAAATAATGCTAATGGATGGTCAACCAATACTTACTTTTTCTACTTTGTTAGTAGGCTGGAGGAAGTGTATGCACTCAGTGTAGTTGGCCCATGTCCTGTTCCAGCTCTCCACCACCACCCATGAACCATTCATGTCACATTTCCTATAGGCATGACCTACAAACGCAAACAGCATGTTATGTTCTGATTGTCATGTAGGACAGTGGTTTAAAAGTTAGTAGATAGTTCTTTCCGGGGTTTGAACTGATTTCTGATATTTTGTGCAATATCAACCTCAATCATATCAATATCAATCATCGATATTGCACAAAATATCAGAAATCAGTTCAACCACTTTAAATCTATATACAATTTGAAAATAGCCATTCTTATGTGTCACACGTGAGATTATTAGATCTGCTATTTTCGATAAATCATGAAATGTGATACATATATTTTTCAATATAATAAGACAAATCTTGCATAGAGGTCTGTCATACCTTAATATTTTCAGATGGAGGTGCGTGGCCAAATAATATTCTAAAACGGTTAGTCCCAATCAGGCCTGGAATTTCATCCTTTTAGGGGCAAGGCCACTTGGCCTTTAGTGTGGTGAATTTTTTGAGGGCACAAGGCCAAGTGCCAGGGCATGAAGGCCATCAATTAAAACAATGATTTTAAGTCCTCGGCCATTATTTTAGCTTAAAGGTTAAGGATGATTAAAAAATATATATATTTAAAGGCGAACATTGGTTCAGAACAGTGCTTCTTAAATAAATAATCACAGCTTTAAATAACAAAATATAAGTAGCTACTGTTGTAAAATAAACAACAGTAATAAATAAAAGTAAGAAGATTGTTAGAAATATGCGAGTGGTTTAACATAAAAACCGGCGTTAAACAAGGATGCAATATGTCAGGGTTCTTATTCTTGATTGTGATTGACTGGGTAATGAGAAGAACAGTTAGACAGGGAGAGAATGGAATTCGATGGAAGCTGACATCAAAACTTGACGACCTAGATTTTGCGGACGACATAGCGTTGCTCTCCTCCACAAAACAGCATATTCAAAATAAAACAACACAAATGGACGAAGAAGCCAGGCGAGTAGGACTCAAGATCAACATACAAAAGACAAAAACAATGAGGATTAATCCAAGGAACCAGGAAAGAATCCAGATCAATGGACAAGATCTTGAAGAAGTAGAGCAGTTCACTTATTTAGGAGCCACAATTTGCAAAGAAGGAGGTGGCATGAAGGACCTGAGGAGTAGAGTGTCAAAAGCAAGAGGTGCATTCATCAGACTGAGAAACACCTGGAGCTCAAACAACATCATGAGAAGAACAAAGCTAAAACTGTACAGGACACTAGTGTTGCCAGTACTGCTATACGGATGCGAAACGTGGAAAATGAACAAAGGAGACAACAAGGCAGTCGACGTGTTTCACAACAGATGCCTACGAAGAATACTCCGTATACACTGGGAAGACCACATCAGCACCAAAGAGCTGCTAGAAAGAGCTGAGATGAAGCCACTGAGTGAGGAAGTGAAGCTGCGTAGATGGAAGATGATTGGACACATACTACGACAGGACCACAACAATGACTGCAACATAGCATTAACATGGGCACCAGAAGGGAAGCGAAGGAAAGGAAGACCAAAGACCACCTGGAGGCGTACCGTTGAGAAGGAGAGACAAGAGGCAGGATGGAGGTCATGGAATGAAGTGAGGATGGCAGCAGCTGACCGTGAGAAGTGGAAGCGCTCTGTGAAGGCCTTATGTGCCACAAGGCACGAAGTGGATAGGTAACAGGTAACTGTTGTAAAATATTGTAAACATGTCTGTAACATGGGGTCCCAGTGCAGAGATGAAAATCATAATCAAATGGCCTAGGACCCTGTCACCCTATAGGCTAATTCATATACATTTAATTTGGGGGTCATTGAAATTAAAATGGCTGAGGATCAGTGGATTAAACTGTGAGTTAATTCACAGAAAATTCAATGACAGACAGCCTAGATTCATTTGTATAGCCCTATGTTTCTGTTCTGCCTTGTTTGTTTTTGTTCTGCTATTGTCACAACTGTGTGATATGTTCCTTGTTTTTTCTTCTATTGTTTATACTGTGCAAATTGTTCAGCACCATCTAACTTTGTTTCGAAAGGTGCTATATAAATAACATTTACTTACTTGCTTACATAACTTTTGAATGAGGGCTTGGTTTAGAAAAGCCTATATTTTGTGCTAAAGTAATATATTGAATAACATATAAATGTAGATTTTAAGCCTAGACTGGCATATGGCATTGTGGGGCTGCAGGACTGAGGACTCTGGAGATAAGTCATGTAAAAAGCATTTTGTACAATTGTGTGCTTATGAACATTTACCAGGTTATGTCCGCATTGATACAGAAATGAATGATTATTAAGCGAGCAACGCGTGGTGTACAGTGAGAGCGCTCTGGTGCTTGGCTAGCGTTTGGCTAGCGATATTAGCCGTAGCCAGCTTTGGCTGTTTAAACAATTTACTCTGTCAACTAACGTAGCAGATAGCGTGGTAAATGGTGGAGGAGTCCTGCAGTCTATGCTGTTGCGTGGTGTTGTTTTGTGAGTTTATATCCATGAAGACGAGTCACGTTGGTCTTAACACAGTGTGATAATAATGGTGAAGGGAGGCATACTATGATCCGACGGAGCATTGCTCCGAAGGAGCAATGGTCCGAGGTGCGCTGGGGGTCGGGAGAGGGTTGGGGTTAGGTTTAGGTGTCTGCCCCGGGGGAGGTTAGGGTTAGGCCAATGCTGAAGTGTCGGTGTCAGCCGAGTGTCAGTGAGTGAGAGCTGTCAGTGCGTGCATGGAGCGGAGGAGGAGGGAGGAGGCAAAATAATCAAACCACTTGTCAAATGGCAACACAACTACAATACAGACAATACAAGTCTGCGTGAGACATTTGGGGAAGGTTACCGTAATGACTGGAAAATTGCGCAGAGGAAAAACGGTAAAATGAACTGCTGTGGGCACCGGTCGGGGCACATGGGCACCGCGGCCACTGTGGCCGTCTGGGCATATAATTTTTCGAGGGGCACACGGCCAAAGAGAGGGGCAACGACGGCAATGGCCGCCGTGGCCAGTGTGAAATTCCTGCCATGGTCCCAATACTTGATTCTGATTGGACCACGTAGTAAATCTCACGATAATCCACAGCTTCAATCACTTTATATCAGCTCTGTAGCTGAACTGGGGAAGGGGAGCACTTGATTGCCTTACAAACCCTGTCCCCTGCCCATGCGGGACTGTGAATGTGTGGCTC
The DNA here is from genome assembly GCF_964188405.1 of Protomyctophum parallelum. Classification (NCBI taxonomy): domain Eukaryota; kingdom Metazoa; phylum Chordata; class Actinopteri; order Myctophiformes; family Myctophidae; genus Protomyctophum; species Protomyctophum parallelum. Next base: position 25,215,944 of record NC_139707.1, on the reverse strand, counting down.
TGAGTAAAAACAAGGAGGTGTGGCTCGCTCTGGTGGGCGCAAAGCTGCACAAAGTGTAGCTACTGTACTTTTGTGAATTAAGAATAGTTTTATGAGGTTAATATTGCTATATGTTTGTAAGCGTTTTAGAAAAGCAATAAGACACTCGAGGTCTCAGGTTACCGTGTATTTTATGTCTTGAGTGGGTCGGAGACACTCCGCTACGGGTCATGTCTCACTACGCCTCTCAGCCATTATAAAATACCCAGTAACCTGAGACCTCGTGGTGTATTGCTTTATTCATTTGGGGTCCTTGAAAATGTTAGAGAACCACTGGCGTAGGAAACAGGTTCTTCAACTTCTAAAGTTCTCGTCCTGTAGATGCTATACAGTAGCCTACTTGAGCTGAAAGGTTTAGGGTCCCCTGCTGTAGCATCTTACCTTTATGGTTGAAATCATAGATGTAGGAAGGGCAGGGAACTTTTGTAATTGTGCCGAGGGAGCCTTGAGGCCAGCAGATGAGACCATCCCAACCCGGAGGGCACAGCTCATCTGTAGGAGAAATTAAGATCTATTATTTGTTTTTTTTGCCCCACTAAGGCTCTATCTTGGGTACAGGCATATAGTTCCAACATACTAAGTCTGACAGTCATTTGTCCGACACCCTACCCCAAACCCTATTTATGCTGTGCATCGTGTGGATACAATTCGGTCAGTTCAGTTTCATTAATTCATTGTCCATCAAATAATTAACGGATTACAATATTATAACATTCTATATAATCAGTAGGTGATATATATATGAATATATATATATATGAATATGGTTTTATTGAAAGGCAAATAAAGGCTAGAGTGTCTGGACATTAGCTGGCAAAGGCTGCCAAGCAAAATAGCCTTTATATTATAAAGTGTTGTATAAGTGCAGGCTTGTTGAATGCATCACGCAATACAAAACTCAAGACGGCAATAAAACACCTTGGCGTGCGTGTGTGCGTGTGTGTGCGTGCGTGCGCGTCATGAGAGTGAGTATAAAACCAATTTTGCTTTAGTGCTGTATTGTACCTGTGGTGATCGGGTCTCTATTGGAGAGGTTTTGGTGGCATTGCAGTTTGACATCATAAAGGATATACATCTGCTCCTGAGCTGACAGTGCCCCGTCAGACCCCATCTGTAGAGTGCAGGAAAAAATAGATCAGATCAGATGATCTGGCGCATCCCAATTAGCTGCATATGTACATACTCGGTGAGCATGTGATTTACATGGTGAGAATATCATCAATATTCATTACTTAGCAACAGGCATTGAGGTTTACTGTGGTCGCATCTTCTATCAAGTAATTAGGTATGAAGCAGGTGGAGAATCTTCTTGAGGTTTACATGAATTATTCTTTGTTGCACAACAGTCAAATACAATTCACCCACAGTTCATAATACTGTCATGCTTTATTTTTTACAGTCAATCACCACAACCAAATAATAACATTTGCAAAAAAACAATTAAATAATAACTATTCTTTCAATCCCTTTGGGAATGTTGTATTTAGGAAATGGATCCAGTAAGCCTCCCTTTGCCGGTCCTGAGCAATTTGGTTCTAGATTGAGTTGAGTTCTAGATTAGCCTACTTTATTCTTCTCTTTGGGAATTGTGACCTGTTTTTTGTCCAGCTGTCACATACAGATACTGCTTTAATGTAAATTTAGTAAACAAACAAACTGAAACTGAAATATTGTATTTAATTGAAAACTATAGTTACTATAGTTACATTGTAGATTTTTTTTCAATTGTAAGGAAAGCACATCAACACGCCCACGAACACATACCTCCACCCGCAAATATAGGAGTCGGCAAACTGTTATGTGGGTATAGACCAGGGGGGCAGTCAGACAGATATAATAAAACAGAAATATTTGGTATTGGGTAATACTGGCGTTATGTATCTTTCACTGCTTCGTCTCAACCATTACTCAATGGCTCTGGTCCCCGCCAACGCGGTGGATATTAGACATTCTGTTTTTATTTATTTGTTATGTTGCCACTACTGTTGGAGCAGCCATAAACTACACAGGTTCATCTCGATGTTCTGGGCATCTTTGTAATGTTAGTGTTAGTAAAAAAGCAGGTAAAAGAGTAAAGTTTGAGGCAAACTAACATCAGTCACTCTGCCGTTCACTGTAGTGGAAGAGGTGCGCCTGGTGAGGGTTTTACCCCCGCAGCTACGTCGAGTCCGCCTACAGGAAATACGTAGGCTGCGACCATGAGACCCGCTACGGAATCGGTCTATAGTGGCCATAAGATAACGTTTACGGATAGTGGAAGGATCTAAACCCACTATATACAGGTAAGGCATGGCATATGTTAGGGCCAAAGGTCTCACTCCTCTGCCCCCATCCCCTTTACTATAGTAAAGGGACTACCGCCCCAGCATTCTCTCCATTCACAGCCCTCACTCTCTACTTATGGAGTTGCAGTCTCACAGCCTGTGATCTCCAGACTCCTAGGAACCTTGGCCACTATATCACATTCTTAACTATAGACCATTAGATTGTTAGCTTAATGGCCCATGCAGTGAACCTCCACCTATGTCCAGCTGCCCTACATTTCCTCATGCCCTACATTTCCTTTATGCTGTGAAGCATAAAAGCACATATTCACATATATATTAAAAAAAAATAATGGAGCTGCTTTTGAATATATTCAAAAGCAGCTCCATAATTTTTTTTGTATCAACAATAATGGTAAAGTGCAATGAACCTAGCATTCACTAATGACAGATGTCTCCTTCTGAAAGGTATATGGCTGGCATAATCATGTTTATGCACCACTATGGCTGGTTCACTTCATGGGGCCAGTCCAATGGCTGCTCTTCTAGACTTGGTTTGTCCCCATTTGTAGGCTTCATGCCGTATGAAGGCACCAGCTACTGTCTGTAAAGTCTTCAATGCACAAACAAACAGTGAATAATTATTCACTGTTTGTTTGTTTGTGCATCGTACTACTCGTTTTAAAACAGTACGATCTGCCATTACCAGCCGCAAAAACATATATTAAGAAGCCAAGATTATGCCAAAATATAATAATACCTGCAGAAGGGTTTATGACTCGATGTGGTCCAATAAGTCTCGACAGTGTTCAACTTGACTCTCGGGAGTTAGCTTTTATTTTATTTTATCAAGTGGCAGAAAAAGGGCATTTCAAGCAATAACTGACTATCTGTTGCCCTCTAGCGATGTCTACAGTTCGTGGAATTAGGCTGTTATTACAACTTAGATTAAAAATTGTAATAGGGGTGTCTCTCGCTAATTAAATCACCTTTTAATCTGCATTGTGTGTGTGTGTATATATATATATATATATATATATATATATATATATATAGCTTAGTAGCTAGCCCAAAAGTTTAGATTGATCGAAAAAAACCTCTACGAGAATCTAACATTTTGGGCTAGCTTAGTAGCCATGCACTGTTGCAATACTTATTTTTTGTTATGCATGCATTAGTGTTGTGAGTATAGCCTTAGCCTATATAATAATGAATATACTGGAAATGTGCTCTTGTGTTGAGTTTACAATGTCGGGTTGTTTCCTTACCTGTGCCTCAACTAAAGTCCAGTACATGAATAACTTGGCCAGTTTCCACAAGGAGCTATTCATTCCGTCCACAACGATCCTCTTGTTCATCGGCAATTGGGAGCTGTGCATTAAAATAAATTATGTCCCACTTTAGTTGCTCTTCCAAAAGACGTTTACCGCGTGTTCCCAGATCACCGTTCTGTGTGCGCAAATTACCAATGTCGCATTTTTACAGCTCGAACATGATGTTGAAAGCTGTATGTGTCCCAAACAGAAAAGTCGTCATGTGCCACACACATTCCACAGATTCACAAAACGGTTTCCTGCTATCTCCCCTGCACAGACTGTAGGCCTAGGCTACAGTGAGCAGGGGAAAGTGCTGGCTTTCACCTGCCGGCTCTAAAGTGCTCTAAACAAACATTAAGGTCGATTAAGAGTGCAGTCCTCATTGATACATTGAATTCCATCCACTGTTTCTCCAGCCACGCGTGTCTGCAGATTCTCTCTGGTTAACCTGTCTGTCAGATTCAGAACAGAAGTGTAATTGCTTTGCAGCGGCCAATAACTCTGTGCCTGGACAGGGTCGATTTGAAGCACTCAACGCCAACGACGCCGAGCTTTATTTGGATCGTGTGCGTTGTGCGAGTCGTGTGACGCGCGCACAGAGGTAAAGCCACACCACATGTGGTACACGTACGTTTAGCAAAGTAAAAAAATAAAAAAGTTCACCTGTTGTTCGTAGTGAGAGTGCAATGAGACAGTCCACACTCTACCCTTTCAGTGTGCGCAATATAAACCTCTGCCTTAAACTTTAAGCACAATAGTTTATACGAATTAAAGCACACTTTTAGAGCATACATCATGCAGTGCTTTCATATCCGGAGGAAAATGAGTAGATGCACGTGTCTGCAACGGTTCAGTCACACTTATATTGTCAGATTTTAAAATAGTATTTTTGAAATAAGAGAAAGCAACATCACCTTTTTACCTATCCTGAGCTATATCCATCTTAATTGTTGCATGCTACGTTTGGCTTTTCTGCTGAAGCGCTGTCCATGGTGCTGAACAATCATTTTAAGACCGGCGGCGATAAAGACTGCAAAACATATACTGTCATGTTCAATAAATAGATACCAATATCTCTAAATATACAATCTCTAAATGAACAGTCAGTCTGTAATAAAATGTAATAATACAAATAAATAAAAAATGAAAAAAATGGTTAGAGTATGGATATGGATTTGTAATTATGATGCAAAATCTTTGGTTTGAGTTTGCTTATTTTGTTACAGGTTTTGTGTGAATCAAGATTGTTTATTGATCAGTTATAGGTTAGGGGTTACATTTCATGCTAACAGGAAGTACCAGAGAGTGTTAACATGGAGAGAGACACAAGACAAATGTCATTAATTGACTGACATGTTACAATCGACTTGTTCCAGTTGTTTATAATATATTGAGTCCAACTAGTTGGACTCAATATAATGTCATTGTACAAGAGCCTTAAGAACAACACAATGTGAATGTGAAAGAAGTACGTGTTGATTGATTGATTGATGGATTTGATTTTTCTTTATTTAAGTGTCATGCTTCCAAGGAAGCCCACAGCCCATATATGGACTTACAGGACACTTGTACTTGTACTTGTACTAAATAATGACAATAAACCGACATGACAGTTCACTAACAATGATCAAATGGGCCTGTAACAGAAGACTGGACATGGACCTACTTGAAGAGCTGAGATTGTCTTCTACTCCAGGCTTTAGAAACAAACTGTGCCGTCTTAAATACTTCATGATTAAATATAACCACTCCAACGTCTGACCATCATCTTCCCAGAATAGCTCAGGTTATTGTTGTTGCATTACCTCAAATAATGGAACCCTCAAATCATCAATAAAACATCAAATGAAATAAATTTTCAACATCATTCAAGTCACATACTAGTATATCCTATTCTCTTCTGGTACCGCTGAGAACTGACTTACGGTCCTATCTCAATAGCAAGAAGTAGGGTACCAGTTCTCACCTCACCACCTCATTTTTCCCCCCATTTTTTTGGTTTCCCAGATTGGGTCCAATGTATACGATTTAAGGCTTCTTATCTCTCTTCATGATCATCATTTTTCGACAGCGGTCGAGATCATGGATTTCACAATGCCACGCCAGACTTTCCGGTCCTTCATTGCCACCCCCAGTTCCTGCTTACTGATGCATGTGTCCCTAGTGATGACATCAGGGAACGACAGTTTTCTACCTTCTACCTTGAGGCAGGACTCCAGAGAAGAAGGAAAGATATAACCTCATTGTCAGCTCTGCAGTGGCCGGCAAACTGTGTTTTTCTGGATCGGACTAGTGAAGAAACATTAGATTAGTCGATGGGTGGCTCTTCCAGGACATATTTTGCGCTCTCATTAGAAGGCGGGTTTAAGTGCCATCCAACCGACTGATAAGCGCAATGTCATCAGCGAAGTCAGTGTCGGTTAGGTATTTAGCAGTATGACGAGAGTTTCTCCTAGGGTTTAGTTGGTAGCCCTTATCATTGATAGTATCAACTGACATACGAAGAACATAATCAACAACAATCTCTCTTGCACAAAGCTTTTATATTCGTTTGCGATTTTCTGATTCCAATCGGCCCACATCTTTGAATCCAAAAAGTAGACCGTGTGTGGCTGTAGCTGGGGGGAAAGCCCAAGACAAATTTCCCTTGTGGACAATTTAGTTGACCTTGACCTTGTAGCCTATTGAGTGTTCTACTGTATGAGCCCTTTTGACCTTGCAGCATACCACTGTGGTTACTTTGCGCCGTATGCACTAACTAAGCAACTAAGCACAGAAATAAGTAGAACTGCACTCTGTCGAGTGCATACTTGCTTGTTGCACACTAGTAAGCCTACTAGTGTGCAAGCAGAGTGCGCAAGTAGCCTACTTTCGACCGCTACAAACTGTCAAATCTCAGTTTCTCTGTGAAGGAACGTTTGAATTGTTGAATTATTACTGGTTTAACTATTTGCTACCTACCTACTTTATGCATGTAAAAAAGTAGTATTATTAAGTATGGTAAGAGTTTCTATCTATAAAAGAAATACAGTTTTATCTATTTAGAACTATTCTGGATCGCTTTTTAGTTTCTCAAAGAAAAATAAATCATCGATATCCGATGAAAAAAAAGGTATATAAACTGAAATAAAATATGTTATCACGTATACAGTATAATTATTAACTTAATCTTGGACTATAGTGATATTAATACTAAATCATGATCAGAGTAATAGGTGTCTCTAACTTCAATTTCTGTAATAATACAAATAATACAAATCACATTTGTTAAAATATACATGATCTAAAATACTTCCGTAATCTGTAGTTGGATTTGTGATTAATTGTTTAAAGCCTAATCTGGACATGAATCTCTTTATACTTCCATCTTTCTCACTATACTGGTCATCATTTAAATCTCCTAGTATCATAATGGAAGAAGTCGAAGAGGATAGATACTTTATCAAGTTTTCGAGAAATGTTTTTAATTTTGAAAGGTCTGTTTTAGGTGATCTGTATATGCATACGTGTTCTACTCTTTCTAATATCCTGATTTAATTTTGAATTATTTTAATGGAAATATCTTCTTTTATAACAAACATCACTCCCCCACCATATTCTCTGTCATTCCTGAATGTATTGTAATTCATGTTCATTGTTCTTAATTTAAAAATAAGGTTATTATGTTTCTTTAAGTGTGTTTCAGTAAAAGCTATTAGATCCAACATTTCGAGTTGGGAATCTATATCTTCTAAATGTGCTAAATAATTAAATAATCGTCATTACGTCACCGTCGAAAACCAATTACACTCTAGCATTGGGTCCTTTAATCCACATCTTTATTGTTAGTTAGTTAGTTAGTTGTTAGTTATACCAGTTAGTTATACCAGTGCCGGGTGGATTAAAGGAACTGCCTCTATGTATATGTACAGTATATGTAATTTGTAAGTTGATTAGCGGTATACTGTGGTTACTTTGCGCCGTATGCACTGTCCCAGCATTTTCGATGCGTATGCACCGTCCCAGCAAATGACGTAATGACTACTTGTGCCTGATATGGCAGTGGTGCCAGATTACATACATGTATACATAGGAGCATTACCTTTAATCCTCCCGACACTAAAACATATTGTCATTACGTCACCATCGAAGACCAATTACACTCTGGCATTGGGTTATTTAATCCACATCTTTATTACGTCATCATTAAGAGCTAGTTATACCAGTTATACCCTGACGTCATATGCTGGGACGGTGCATACGCATCGAATATGCTGGGACAGTGCATACGCATCGAATATCGTCCTGGACGAAACTAGTACTTGCGCGCTCTGCTTGCGCAAGTAATTATTTCTGTATAATTTTATTAAAGACAAAAGCTTAGTTACCAAATTCATGTTCAGGCCACTCCAGCCGAGCTGAACCTTACACCAGCAGTGCTGTCCCGCAGTGCCCGATCTTGATCTCTGCCTCCCTGTCTCTGTCTCTCTCTCTCTGAAATCCAAGCTTATGTATGGGTTTGCTCAACACACAACATAAATTATCCTCTCTCTGGCAAACGAAATCAACGTTTGCCACAAAATTATGCGGAAGGAACCACATCAAAGGTCCTCTCTCTGGTTGATGCATGACTAACCGGAACATCAAGCAATTCAAAGAAATCACACAATTACCATAGAATCCAAAAATACCCTAAAAAAAAGTTCCGGCATTCAAATTACATAAAATCATCACCAGTGATCTTCATTAAATTTACATCATCATCATCAGCGTGCTTGATTCTGTCTGTGTTTACTTCATACATTTTAACACAAAAACCACAGTAAAAATCGTTTACACCCCAATAACTTCACTGTAGTATAATCCATATCACTTTCAACAATTACATAACCCAAACATGAAAAATGGCATAAATGATTAGTGCACATATCTGACACTAAATCACAATACATTGTCGCTTCTCCAACCCCTTTGCTTTTACTCAGAAGCACCCCAATCGTAGATCAATGTGTGTTATACCTTTCAATCGTGACATCTAAAGCACTTAGCTTCAGTTAATGTCATGACTAAATTATAGCTATAACCATCCAATACTATTGATCAATTCTTTGTTTAGTCTTCCTTTAGGACATGCAGAAATTATCCATACATTATTTCAACACTCCATATTTCCAAGGCTGGGGAAAAACATCAGACAACATCAGATTCAACCCCACTAGTTTCAACCCAATGAACGATAACAGTATGGCCTTTTATCCCACACATGCAGCTGGTTCACAGATCAACTTCCAACAGATATACGTCCAAAAACACAGTCATCTACATAACAATAGATCATACATTCCACAGTCTTGGCAAAATACCTGCGTTGACTTTTTTCCCATTCACAAATTTATTTGAATAACAATAACACCTTTATCTAATAGGATTACACTTAAGCGTACGGGAGTGGCAAACGGGATCCCTTTCGACTGATAAAGGAACATCTACCAATTTTAATCTGGTAAATCTTACTATTCATTTTCCAAATCCCCCATAGGCATATTCATCCCCATCAGGATGAATATCAACTTCTCTAATTAAAATACCATACGACAAAACAAACAATCAACATACATGCCTATTATATGCAGTGTTGTCAAGTAACTTAAGTAATATACTACTTTGAGTAATATTATTACTTTTTTCCAGTAATATGTAACTTAACTAGTTACTTTCACATTTTGAGTAATAATATTACATTTACTTTTTTCCAAAAGTAATATTATTACTATTTTCACGAGCCTTGGTGGAACTGTGGGTTTGAGTGTTTATTGTAGACTGGATAGGGGTCAAGTTGCTTTGCAGGCTGCTGATCCGCTCTAGATCTAGACTCTAGAGCGGATACCGAAACGATGCACACTCGTCGGTACGTACTGTATGTGTGAAGTGTCGGATGCAGAAGGGAGGGCCTTAAACGGTTCGGAACACGGAACAACAACCTAAACTAGTGTGTGTAACTCGTTAGACTGCACTGTTAGAGAGAAGAGACGTAAACAAACTAATCATGGAGGAGGTGGAGGAGACAGAAACACCGGCACAACAAAGCGTTATAACATTCAATACTTGGAAGTATTCGCATTTTTTTTAGTATGTCCGCGATCGAGACGAGAAGAACATTATTGTCCGCTACAAGTTGTGCATAGGGAAGAATCTATATTCCACGTCGAAAAAATCTACTTCAAATATCAAGAAACACTTTAGACTGTAATTAATGAATTCATACACAGTAAAAGTCTTAGTGTTCATTTAATTCAAATGAGTGTACAAATGGACCCATCATCATGTGTACACTATACAGTACACTTTTTAGAGTTAAATAAACACTGCAGAATAGGGGAGGGGGGACTGCTAATGTTGAAAATGCAAAGTAAGACTTTTGGGGACAAACTATGCAATTACTGGAGGCGAGAGAAAAAAGTTATAAGTAAAGTAACTAGTTACTTTTCTCAGGGAGTAATAAGTAGTGTACCTTTATTCCTTTTTTTAAAAGTAGTGTTAAAGTAATATTTTGACAACACTGATTATATGTTGAACAAGACAAACATAGACACACATTTGAAATCAGATGGAAAGATAATCATCTGATATTTAGATTCTTCTGTAACGTTGGTTGCGCTTCCTTTTTGTCTCACAATGTTCAGGCAGCCAGCACTGGCCCGGCAAGGCTGTCCATGTCAACAGGTTGTATGCATGGCATGCAGTGCCCTGACGCACTGCACAGTTTATTGTTGCCAAAGCCAAATGAGAAAGATAACCTGCAATATCAAAAGAATATATAACAAAGCCTGTGGGTTGGATTGGAAATTCTACATTTTATGCAGTGCTTGTCGTCCAGCTCGAGTTCCAGCCCGAGTTCTCAGCATGTGGTCTAACTGGACACCTGAGCCATGTCATGAACACACTGGGACAATTTAACCAGGAGAAGATATGAAATGCAGAACAGTGGAGAGGAATATGAGTTTGTGACTTCCTTCACCTACCTGGGATCCATCATCACTAACAATGGCAAAATAATATTTTTTAAAAAACGGAGACGTGCCCTGGCAGCCAGCGCCTGCATGAAAACACTATGGAAGCCACTGTGGAGACACCACTCCATATCTAGAGATACGAAACTAAGGATCTTAAAGATACATTGTGGGCGCCTTCTCAGATGTTTCTGTGCAATCATCCCCACAACTCTATATAGAACCTGAAGGGAAAATGACAATACAATACATTATTTATGACTGCAGCGATATTGTCCATATAGAAATGAAAGCTCAAACTGATCAAATGTGCTCACGTTGCTTAAAAAGCAGCTGTCACTGTAAAAGTCACAGTAAAACTAATTTCCGGGTGGCGTGGAAATATGCAAATTAAGGGTCCAGACACACCCCATCATAAAGATAAGTATTCCATTGAGTTTCTCGTGCTCATAAATTGTGAAATAGACACCAAGTTTGCATTTCTATCCCATCTGGTTCAAAGGTTATTGCCAAAGCTACTTTCTGATAGGGGCCGAGGTGGCCATATTGGATTTCCAGCAGCAAGTTGACCGGGTTGTCCATATAGGTTGTGTTCCTAATGGGTCATAGATATTATTTCTGGTGGCCAATCTTTTATAGCAGGGCAAATGCAGAAATCTAAAAAAGGGGTTACCCAAGGTGGGTAATTTTCATTTTTACATGATATATCATGTAAATGCGAAATACCCTGCACCCATACATGCCTTGTTTAGAATGTAATCAGCTCCAAACCCTTGCCCCCAAAAATGTAGATTTAACCACTGCAATCTTGATTTTATCTAGGAGGCGAGATATTGAGAAATTCGTTTTTGGAAGTAGCAAGTGTGCATCCGCGTGCACGCGTGTGTGCGTGCGTGCGCTCTGCAGTAAGGCAGGGGGCTTAAATGAGGCCTTGGTGACTGGCTGACTCAGTGAAGGCACAGCAGAGATTGGATCTGGTGGAGGACCCTTATTTCGGGTGCATGTGTTTGGTCCGACGTACAGTACTAACAGTCCTAGTAAAACTATCAATCAAGAAGTAGTAATCAACAAAGTCAAAGTCTGTATTCAAAAAGTACTTGAGTAAAAGTATAAAGGTATTGGCATCAAAATATACTTTAACTACCAAAAGTACTCATTGCGCAGAACGTCCCATTTCACAAGCTTTCAAAAAATAATTGCACCACTGCGTATCAATGTCAATTTGATCGAAAATTAATCAATGTTAGCAGCCCTTTATCGTGTGTGACTTCACTTCAGGACTGGGATGGAGATCAACAGAGCCACATTGAGTTCTCATCACTCCAACAGTGTGGAAACCAATGGACCTTGAAAGCTGCACTGATTAATGGAGGGAGATTCTGCTGAACAAGCAATCAGCTCTCAGAACACTTCTGTGCGAAAGGTCAAACATGCAAGCATTTACCAGATATGAACTTTACAATGATGTATAACAGGGGTCCTCAACTAGAAATGATGAAGGTCCACAATTTTTTTTTGAATAAGACCGAGGTCCGGTCCCATGCGCGGCGTCCTTCGGAGAGCGGGGCTCTATGCCCGTTTAGTATGGTCAAGCCAAGCTTATACAAATCAGATCCCCTTCCACCCAACCAATAATGGGGTGCAGAGTGCAGGCCCGGAGTGGAACTCCAAATCAGGCCGGGAGTTATACGCCCTGGCAGGCCACACTGCGCGCGCGCAAAGCGCGCGCCAGAATTTTGGAGGCCCTTGGGGGACATTTTGGGGGCCTTTGCAGCAATTTCACATGAGAAATGTACCATCTGATGTTATTTATTTTATTAACTTAAAAAAATATATATATATATTTATTTATTTTTTGGGTGGTCCGCAAAGAGGTGGTCCGCGGTCCGGTCGCGGACCGCGGTCCGCCAGTTGAGTACCCCTGATGTATAATAACCATCCATTCACCCATGTAATGTCATATTCAATATGAACAAGAGTTAATACAAGACAAACACAGCCAAAAATATGAAATCACAATACTTGTATTTCTTTATTGAAATATAATCGACCCCTGAGGCTAGATAGAAAGGCCATAATTTAGTTGTTTGCGCCTCATCTAGCTCTTCAGTCTGACACAGCCAGTTAGAACACAACAGACCTGGACAAAAACATCTCACCACTGTCATGAAAACCGCTTGGCTTTGCTTTTTAAATCCAATCGTAAAGTTTACACAGTCCTTGTGAGCTGATGTATCTTGCTTAGGATCCTTCTATGTATTTGATGTATTACCATGTGGTATTCTTGCTTACTGTAAATCGGATTAAGAGCATCTGCTAAATGCCTAAATTGTAAATTGATGTATATATCTATCTATCCTGTTTATGCTTAAGAAGTCTGGCTTATATGATTAATTATATTATAATGTTCATTGGCCATGTGACAATCTAAAAAGAGCCTTTTGATATTTCTATGAATAACCTTTTGGAGATATGACAGATGGTTTCAATCAGACTTTTTACTTGGACACTTCTCATTTTATTTTATTTTATACTTTGGCTATTCAAAAATAGTAGATATACAAGCTAATAGCATAGCACGAAGTATTGATGAGCTTGTTGATATGCTATTTTAGGAAAATCATGTAAGTTTTTGCAAATCTTTGAATAAATATATTTATAAAGTGAACATTTTTAAGTCAAATATTTGCCTCTGGGGGGGGGGGGGGGGGGTCTCTGGAACAAATACATATAAATACAAATACATATACATTTTTACATGAAAAAGGTTTGAGCACCAGCACCAGTGATATAGAAACAAGTTTTTTCAGAAAACGGGTTAGAAGATATTTGTAATCGGCCTCAGGCCTGAATGAGTTAAGGGGGTAAAATTGACATAATACCATACACTCAATTAAACCTTAAATCGCGTAAATCCTAAACTGGATTCACAAGGGCTCTGTAGCCTCCTGATTCCGCTCTACACTAAATTGCTTTGCCAGAAAATAGTCAATCTACAATCTCACAAGTCGAGTCAAATCAAGACATGTTTTGATGAGCTTGTAGATCTGCTATTTTTTGCTACACGTTAACCCTTGAATAGGGATGCTAGCTAGAGTTCAACTTGCCAAGCACACTGGCAACTTGGTTCAAATTATTGATACTAGATGATTCAATGTAGCATTAGCTTTTGTCTGCCAGAAGTGCAAAGAAGAGCGGGGAAACATTTCACCAATTAAGATAAAACATCTTAGCAGAGCCAAACAAAATACCATTTTATACTTTAGTCAAGATACCTGAACTAGCTCTCTAAATAGGCAGGTTATATATCATTATAGACTGTGGCAAATTGGTGCGTACAATGTTTTTTTTTAAACCACAAAATAAATAATACAACTTTATAAAGCCTCATAGGGGGCATATGCCCGTTCATGGTACACAGCTACATACTCAGTGTTCATTCATTCTGAGTTTAACTTTAAGTTACATTAACACTGATGCTCCTCTTACTGTGTATGGACATTGATTTAAGCCAGGTTAGTTTATAGATGTGGTTTTCACTTTTGAGTTCATCCTGGGGACTCAATCATAGATTCTCAAAATTATTAACAAAAGGGAAACAAAACTGAGTGATTTGATTTCCTCAACCAAGCCCCATGGCTCATTAAGCTTAGTATAACTCACTTGGCATGTGGGGATTGAGGTCTTGCAACCCCATTTTGAGTCCTGATCGATAATTGACTTGTACTTTGGCCATTGGCTTGATGGTGTTGCGCACCAAAAATATCAGATCTACAAACGTGTGTGTTTTGAGCTTGCAGATCTGATATTTTCGCTGCAACACAAGCTTGCAAATAGTTCTAACTCAAGACTTGACTCACACTCACACCAGGAGCTACTCAAAACAGAGTTGTTGTGTTTTTTTACCAGGTCTGGGACACACTGAGGTAACATGGACAGTAATAAATTATTCAGTCGTTTAAAAAACACTGCAAGAATCATATCAATAATACAAAAAAGTATCAAACATACATGATGTGATATAACATTTTCTTGATCACATTTTTCTCCCACCCACCCCACCATATCCCCAGAGTCAGTTGGTTCGCAGCCAAACAAGCGGCACTTTGTTTGATTCAGTCTCATTCAAACTTCTGATCGTTTAAAAGTCCCTTTTTCCATACTGTGTGTATTCCTCCGTTGAAATCAATTATTCACTTTCCAGAAAGGAGCTGCGGTTTTCTTTACAATTCTTCAAATGGGTTTTCTTCCACATAACATTTTTCCACATTGAATTTCAATCGTGCATTTCAAATATAAAATCACAACTTCACATTTTTGAACTTTATGCTTCTCTTAAAAGGTTTCATGACATTCATTTTCATTAATCTTTATTTTTCTTTTTTCTTTTAGGTTTTATGACCTCAATTACATCAAAAAAACCTGAACTTCGAACATTCAGTGGATTTTCTGTGGTCTGGAGCTTTCTCTGGGGTTTGGAAGTCTTTCTGAGCTGCAATGAAAACGGGCAAAACAGTGAAAACAGTGACATCTGCTGGCATATTGACATATGGGATTTTCTGTCTCTTACATCACAAACAGCAGGAAACTCAGAGCACCTGTTTGAGCCAGAAAACCCCACACCACAGAAAATCTACTGAATGTTAAAAGTTTTTTTGGGTGCAAATTGAGCTCAGAAAACCTAAAAAATAAATAAGAAAAATTACAAAAAAATAAATAAATGTCACAATCCCTTTAAGCCCACAACCCCCCTACCCTCCCACCCTACGGCAACAGGCACGCACAGGCAGATAGGGCTACAAGTTAACTCTATTTGCTTATTTAGCTATTACTGATTTTTTTTATTCCTTTTCTTTCTTACATTCAGAATACTTTCTAAATGCCATCCCTTTCATTTGCAGATTGGTAAAGAAAATAACATGCCAATATGAAAGTCAGAAAATCTATTAAAAGTGCAAAAGCTTCCTTCCTTCAAGTGACAATATGCGTCCAGACAAAAGCCCCAAAATATTTTAGTGTGTTAACAGTACAAGCCATTTCATAGGTTTCATAGGTTATTACATTGTTCCATAGGCTATTATTACATTAACCTTCCCATTCACCTGTCTGACT